>NC_138930.1:5255893-5570808 GCF_965231255.1 Vanellus vanellus
AGTCAGTGCGTTTAACCCGTCCCATCCCATCGCATCCACTCCATCCCTTCCCATCCTCATCCCATCTATCTCATTCAATCCTGTCCCATCCCATCCTATTTCATCTATCCCATCCCACTACATCCCATCCCATCTATCCCATCCAATCCTGTCCTATCCCATCCCACCCTATCTCATCTGTCCCATCTCATCCATCCCATCCCATCTATTCCATCCCCATCATATCCATCCCATCCCATCCCATCCCATCCCATCCATCCCATCCATCCCATCCCATCCCATCCCATCCCATCCCATCCCATCCCATCCCATCCCATCCCATCCATCCTATCTATTCCATCCCCATCCCATCTATCCCATTCAATCCTGTCCCATCCCCATCCCATCCCATCCCATCCCATCCCATCCCATCCCATCCATCCCATCTATTCCATCCCCATCATATCCATCCCATTCCATCTGTCCCATCCCATCCCATCCACCCCATCCCTTCCCGCCCCCGGGAAGTCGGTTCAGTGCCCAATTCAATAAAACAAAGCCCCGAGAGTTCCCGGGACGCGGGCCCGCGCGCGTGTGTGTGTGTGTGTGTGTGTGTGTCACCCGTGGAGCAGAGGATGAGTCGGGGGGGGCGGGGGTCCCCCTTCAGCGCCTTTTCTGTCCCTGTTACCCCTTTATACCGCGCTCCGGTGTAGTCCGCTGGAGCCGGGCCGGGCCGGGCCGAGCCGGGGTGCGGGAGGAATCCGCCCCCCCCCGCCCCCGCCCCGGTCCGTGCCCCGTTCCCAGCTCTCCCCCCGCCCTGAGTTCCTGCCGGGAGGGTCGTGAGCGGGACCCCGAAACCGGGAGGGAGCCGCGTCCCGGGGGGTCCGGCGGGGCTGGCAAGTCCCCGATATCCAGGTGGCGGGGGGGGGGGCGGGCGGACGGACGGACACACACACTTCCAGGCAGGTAACGGGACACGGAGGAGGGCAGGAATGTTTGGGGGGGGGGGGGGGGGCGGCTGGAGCCGGGCAGGGGGGGGCAGTGGTACCCGGAGGCGGGGAGGGATGGGCGGGGGGGGGGGCGAAACCAGGCAGGGATGGGCCGGGGGGGGTGTTGTGCGGAGGCAGGCAGGGGTGGGCAGGGATACCCGGAGGCGGGCAGGAGTGGGCAGGGGGGGCCGGAGCCAGGCAGGGGTGGGCAGGGATACCAGGAGGCGGGCAGAAATGGGCAGGGAGGGGGCCGGGGCCAGGTAGGGATGGTCCGGGGGGGTCCGGAGCCGGGCAGGGATGGGGAAGGGGAGGGGGACGGAGGCGGGTAGGGATGGGCAGGGATACCCGGAGGTGGGCAGGAATGGCCGGGGGGGGGGGGGGGGGTCGGAGCCGGGCAGAGCCAGAGGGTGCTGAGGGTGTGTGTGTGTGGAGGTGCGCAGCGAGGAGGAGGTGGGGAACAAACCCGGGATGAAGCAGCCGCCTCTGGAAGGGTTTCATCGAGTGTAATAATGGCGATAGCGCATCGATCGGCCCATCGACCGCCCATCGATAGATCTATCCCTGCAGCTGCCCAGCGCCCCCGCCGTCCCACGGCGTCCCCGGGCCGGGCTCACCGTGTCCGTCCGTCCCCCCCCCTTCCCAGGCACCGCCGGGCCCGCAGCACCGGTCTCCCCCCCCCCCCCCCCCCTTCCCCTTCCCGGGGCGGGCGCTGGACTCTGCCCTCCGCCGAGCTTTGCACCGAGCAAACAACAAAATAAAAGAGAGAGACTTTTTAGTAATTAGTGCGACATAATTGAGTAATGCGGTAGCCCCACGATCCCCCCCCCGGTTTCCATCCCCCCCCCCCCCTCTCCTCCCGGCTCTTCCCCGATCGATGCAATATCATTAGGCGAAAGGCACCGAGAGTCGCGGGGCCGGGGGGAGCGGGGAGGCGGCGGGAGCCCCCCCCCGGGGTCCGGCCCTGAACCACTGCGGGATGGGTGAGCCCGGCGGGGGTTTGCTGCCCCCCTCTCTCCCCCAACTCCTTCCCCCCTCCCCAGCCCGGGGGAAGCCCCTCGGAGCGCCCAGAGGCTCTGGCGATGGGCCGGGGCGCAGGGCGGGGGGGAGGCCCGGTCTCCATTCGCCAGCTGGATGCTATTGATCCCTTCCCTCGCCTCCTCTTTCTTCCTCAGCTCCCTCTTCCCTATTTAATTCCCATCCCTCTGCTCCTCCGCAGCCGCCCGAGCAGCGCTCCGAGAGGAGCCGGGCGGGGGGGGGGGGGGACACGACAGCGGTAAGTGCGGAGGGACCCCCCCCTCCCCGCATTCCCCCCTCCCCCCGGAGGCACCGGCGGCTTCGCTTAGACGGGACGGGCGGGGAGAGAAGCGCAGCCGGGCGGACCAAGTAACACCCCACCCCCCCCCCCCCCCCAAAAAAAATCCAGCCCTGCCCTGCTCAGTCGTGGTCGTCCCCCCCCTCCCCCGCCCCGGGGCGGAGCGGGGCTCTCGGGGCCGCCCGTACCGGAGAGGCGGCCCCGCTCCCGGCCGGCCCGGGCAGCCCCGGAGCCCGGGGAAAGGTGTGTCGGAGGCAGAACGAACACTTTTACCCTCTCCCTGCCCTCCGGAGCTGTGCCGGGGGGTTGATTTGCATTCCAATCTATTTTATTTATTTTTTTCTATTATTATTATTATTTTTATTATTATTTTTTTTTTCCCACCCCCACTTAGGAACAGCTCGAAAAGCCCAAACGACACGGCCAGAAATATCTGCAGAGGAGCGGGGCGCGCACCTGCGGGCGGTATTTCTTGCAGCCGGCGACCAGGTACAAGGCAGGGGATAAACCATTTTTTTGTTTGTTTGTTTGTTGGGGTTTTTTTGTGTGGGTTTTTTTTTTTTTTTTTTTTTTTTTTTTTTTTACCGGGCAGGGAAGGAGAAAGAACAGGCAACGTGGCTCCCGCTCATCCCGCCATAGCGCTGCCCCTATAGCAGCCCTTAAAGTTCCTTAAAGTTCTTTAAGGCTTCAAAATAACAGCACCATCGCCTGGCAGGTGAATTATTTAGTGCCTATAGATTCCTGGCGAACCCTTTCATTTCGGTTCCAAATCTTCCCCAGCCCAGCCTTTGCCTATGGATGTCTCGATTTTACAACAATCAAGCGGGAGGCAAAGAGCGTGGCAATTTCTGCTAATCGATTTTCCATACAATGGGCCCCAGATGATGTTTTAAAATGTGAGAAACTAAAATGTGTTGGTTTAAATAAGACTTTTGCAATCAATAGCTTTTAAAAAAAGAGACTTTGATACCCGTTCTTGAAGGGGATTCAAACGCTTTCGCTTCCAAAACAAAACAAGGCAGGAAAAACCCCAGCGACGCTGGAAAAGTTCCGCTCGGATTTGGGGTTGTTAAAGCGGAATATGGGGAAACGCGCTTGGGGAGGGGGGGACGGGACGCAGAGCCGGGACCGAAGCCCCCCGTCCCCGCCGCTCCCGTTGCGCGCCCCCGCCCCCGGGGCTCCGCACCTCTCCGCGCTGCCTCCGCGCATCCCCGGGCGGCCGCGGGTGGGGGCGGGTCCGCACCTCCTTCCCCCCTTCTCCCCCCTCCCCGGACTCCCCTACTTTTTTTTTTTTGGGGGGGGGGGGGTGGGTGCGATTTGCCTTTCCCCACTTTCCCCGCCGCTCCCGGGCTTTGTGGCTCTTCGGGCAGAAATCCAGCCGGAAAAAAAAAAAAAACAACACAAAAAACAAACACACCAAAACTCCGGCCCTTTCCTCACCGACCTTTTCCTCTGCTAAAAAATCCCGCACCACTACTCCCCCCCCCCTCCCCCCCCCTCCGCCCTCGGCGGCTTTTTTTTTTTTTTTTTTTTTAATTTATTTTAATTTTAGCTCCAAGATCAGGCCCTTTCCCCGCCGCTCCCGGCTGCTTTCCCTTTCCTTTCTGCGGGATATTATATATATATATATGTTATTTTTTATTTTTTATTTCTCCTCCCGTGAAAAATTTCCCTCTCTCTGCAAAACAGGGCCCGGAGGTGTTTTGGGAGAGGGACAGACCGGAGGGCCCGTGGGGATCTTCCCCCCCCCCCCCACCTTCCTCCGCCCGCCTCTGCCGCCCGCTTCCCCCCCGGGCTCGGTGGGTCGCGTCGGGACCGGGCGGGGAGCGGGGAAAAGCGGTAGGAACGGGGGGAAATCAAGCGGTGGGGCGGCGGGGAGGGGGTGGAAGAAGAACCGGCCCCTCCACGGCCTTTCCAGAGACTTTTCTCGTTTATCCCGAAACTTTGGGCCGCCCCGAAACTCGGCGACCGGGAGCGGCGGAGCCGCCGAGGCGGTGGGGAGCGGGGCCGGGTGGGGGGTTCCATCCAATTTCGCCCCGGGGGGGCATTTTGAGGACGGGCTGTTGTTCTTTTCGATGTAACCCCCGCAGGTTTTCCCCGAAAGAAGCGGCCCCGCCGAGCCCGGGCCGGAGCCATGAGCCCCCGGGACTCCGCACCCACCCGCGACCGGGGACCGGGCCGCCCCCCGCCGCTGCCCCCAGCTCCGGGAAAACCCACGGGGGCCTCCGGGAGCCTCTTTTATCCTTAATTTGTTTTCAAAAGTTCCCGGCGGAGCAGCCCTGAACTTTACACCCTGGCAGCGGCGCGGGGCGGGCTCGGCCCCGCCGAAGCTTTCGGGGGAAAATAGGGGAAAATCGGTGAAATTTTTTTTCAGCTCCGAAGCGGGATGTTATTATTATTATTTTTTTCCTCATTTCCCCCTCTCCCTCCAGTCTTCCCTCCGCCTTTTCCAGGTCGGGCCCGGCAGTTCCCGAGCCGGATTGGATTTATAAATTACAACGTGAGACATGTAACGAGTTTGTCGGTGCTCTGCGGGGCAAGGCGGGGGGGGTGGGGGGAGGAGGGTGTCCCGCAGACCTCCGAAATGCCCCTCACTCTCCCCGCCTCTGTCCTCTCCCACTTTTCGCTCCCTGTGCATTTCGGGGATCCTCAAGCCCGAGTCTCTGAGCACCCCAAAAGCTCCCCGAAGGCTCACGGTGGGGGGAACCGGGGCCGAGGGGCCGGAGCTGGGGCCGGTGCGTCGGGAAACATCGAGGAAACGAGACGAACCGGGCGCTTTCTGCCGCGCTGCAGCTCGTTCCCGCATCACACCGAGCCCTGACAGCACGCAAATCCAACCGACTTATTTATACATAATATATATAAGGATCTATCCAGACAGAGAGCATATTTATTTTATATATAAGCGATATATCTACCTATATTTTCTCTGTTTCTCTACATTTCCCGCAGGTGTTTTTCGGTCGCTGCAATGTTCCTTCTCCCGCCTCGGGAAGCGGCTCGGCTTTTTCCAAAAGAACCCGGGTTTGGAGATTTTGGTCCCCAAGCCCGAGGGCAGCGGGAAGGTACGGCCGTCCCCGTCCCCCCCGTCCCGTCCCCCCCGTCCCCCCCCGCCCCTGCGCGACCCTGCTCCGGCTCGGCCGCCTCGGGGAAGGGGTGCGGGGGTGGGGGGCAATGCCGGGCCCGGAGCCCCCCCCCCCCCCGCCCCGGTCCCCGCGGTTCATCCCCCGCAACAGGTAAGTCCCCTTCTCGGGGCTGCGGGGACCCCCCGGCGCCCCCCGAGGCGGCGCGTCCCGCGGCAAGACCCGGGGGGGGGGGCAGCGGTGGGGACAGGCAGGGACAAGGGACAGGCAGGGATGGGGACATGAGGGGGGGAAGGGGACATGAGGCTGGGATGGGGATGAAGGAAGGATGGGGATGAAGCAGGGACGGGGACAAGCGGGGACAGGGACAGGGACAGACAGGGACGAGGACAGACAGGGACAGGCAGGGACAGGCAGGGACAGGGACAGGCAGGGATGGGGATATGAGGGGGGGACGGGGGCACGAGGCAGGGGCGGGGATGAAGCAGGGACGGGGATGAAGCAGGGACAGGGACAAGCGGGGACGGGGACAGGCAGGGACAGGGACAGGCAGGGACAGGGACAGGCAGGGATGGGGATATGAGGGGGGGACAGGGACATGAGGCGGGGATGGGGATGAAGGAAAATAGGAAATGAGGCAGAGACGGGGACAAGGCGGGGAAGGGGACAAGGCAGGGACAGGGATGGTGGCAAGGCAGGGATGGGGATGAGGTAAAACAGGAACGGAGGCAGGAACGGGGGACGAAGCAGGGACAAGGCAGGGACCTGTCGACCCGCAGCCGGACCAAGCAGCCCCCCTGGGCCGAGTGGGGACGGGCAGTGGGTCTCCGCAGGATGGGGCACCCGGGCCTGCCCCTCGCCCACCCCGGCTTGTTTGGGTCATGCCGAGCTTGTCGCTAAAATAAACCGGAGCGTCTCATATCCACGGCCACACAGCCACACAGCCGTACAGCCACACAGCCGTACAGCCACACGCGCTGGCCGGCTGTAGCCGATACCCACCTCACAGACCCCAAAGGCCCCCAAACCCACCCCCCTCCTACCAAACTCGGCCGCTGTCCTGGGCGCAAAGCCACCCCCACGGCAGATGCCACCCCAAGAGGGAGCCTGGTTGGGGCGCGAGGCGGTGGCACCCCTTTCCCCGTGCCCTCCTCTCTCCCGCAGCAGTAATTGCTGCTGTATTTATCCAAACTAGGAGGGGGTGGCAGAGAAAGACTTCGAAGAGTAATTTTCCGGGAATTCTCCTCGGTGTAATTGTCTTGATAATAAATCCAGACGCTTAGCCTGTGTATGAATTGCTTTTTACCATTTTCATTTATTATTGAACACAGTGGGGAGAAGGGGAAACGCAACAGGGCTCTTTCTTGTGAGAGAGAAGGGGCGAAGGGGCCGAGGAGATGATTTCTCTGCAGATCCGGGAAACCTGGATGTGTTCATCATCTTGCTCTCTGTTTTGTTTTGTTGTGCTTTTTTTTTTTTTTTTTATCCCTCCCCTTAATACTTAGCCCATTTCCCAACCCCCCACTTTTTTTTTGGGGGGGGGGGGTATTGAAAACTAATTAAATAACCCGTTAGCTAACACGTTAAATTAAGATCCACTCTCGGATTTAATGATGTCTCCGGAAGAATTGACAGAAATGTGAAGACAGACTGTCAATAGATTCCTTCCCCTGGTTACACTGTTTAAATGTGATTAAAACAGATCTCAGCGAAGGGTGTCCCGACACGGTGCCCACACAGCGATGGAGCCATCGGGGCACCCGTGGGTCTCTGGAGACAAACATCTCCTGAAGTGGGTGCTGAGGGGGGGGAGGTGGATGGCAGGACAACGCTGCTCCTCCCCGGGATGATTCGTGGAGGACGAGAAACCGCCCCGAGACATGATTCGGGTTGGAGTGAGACCCCGGCGAAGGCTCGTGCCTCTGGGGAAGGGGGGAGCATCCCTCGGCCGACGTCCCCAGCCGTGTCGCCCTGCCCCCCCCCAGCAGCCTGTGTGCCGCAGCACCGAGTGATACCGGTCCCTTCATCCCCATCCCCTTGGAGTGGTCCAGGGCAGCCTTGTGCTATGAGGACGGATGCAAAGCTGAGCCTTGGCTTTGTCCTGGCTCCAGCAATGCAAACAGCCACTGGTATGGTGAGCGTACACCCATCGCTTTCTGCTTAAGCTCTCAGGTAAAGGTTACCTTAGCATCCAGGCTGAAAAAAATCAATGGCTGATACAGCACGAGACTCGGAAAGACAACATACATCTATCACTTAGGGATTCGATGGGCTTAGAATAGTCTTGTCAACAAATGATTGTTTAAACAGAATATCTCGACTGTTTATGGCACCCTTAATCCATACATCTAAGCACCACTGTAACATGTCGTGAGCACGGATCGCTCTGTAGAAACCTCTGTCGTTAGGTCCGGAGCTGCAGAACACTTAAGCATGTGCTTAAGTCTCTTCGTCTTCAAATTAATCATGTACTTAAGCGTTTTGCTTGACTAGGCCTGGCTTAAGAACAGGGAAATACCTGTCATTACGTTAATGGATGAAGTTTTTGTTTCCTGCCCTTCGTTTACGTGGCGTATAAAGGGCTAAATGCACACGCGCGTGCTCCGGACACCGAGTCTCCTGGCTGATTTATCCAGCCGCTGCACAAACAGACCCAGCGTCACCCAGCCGTGGAGGTTATTTCGTAGCTCTTCCTTCTCCCCTGGGCTCTGGAGTCCTCGACGTGGCATTTCAGGGGGGCTTTTGGGCCAGCGGAGCCGGTGGCGGTGGGTGAAAACCTCCCAGGGCTTTGCGAGTTAAATGATGCAAAGGGAAAGAGGAGAGGAGCAGATGGAGAGGGCTTAAAAAAAAAAAAAAAAAAAAAAAAAAAAGACGCAGAAGAGAAGTGAAGAGCAAAAAGAGGCTGGAAAAGCATCGCAGACCCAGAGCAACAGCGACGGTGTCCATGGGGAGGAGGGAAAGCGAAGGTGCCAGCCCCAACCAGCCTGGAGACCTTCTGGTGGAGAGCTGCAGCCCCAGCAGAGCCCCAGCACAGCGCGGCCGCGCGACCCGCCGGCACCAGACACGGGTCCTGAGGAGATGCTGCCCGAGCAGGCACTGGCTGGAGCCTGCTGTCCCCCTGGTCCCTACACGGGTGGTTTGGTCATGGCCCGAGGAGCAAAGCCGTTATCGCTTCTTACATCCGTCGCCCGCCCAGGTTGGCTCTGAGGTCTCCGAGACAGGGGAGACCTCTTGCTGTGGGCTCCGCTTGTCTCATGTTAATTGTACAACAAATATAAGGGTGTCGGGGAGGGGGAGCTTCTGTGCCCTCCCCCAAATAACGGCAGCTTCCGAGGGAATTTAAAAAGTGGCTTTCGGGTGTCCGGGGGCTTGCGAGGGGACAGGGGCTTACGAAAAGACAGGACCCGCAGGACAAAAAAAATACGGTGAGAAAGAAGAGCGAGGGGAAGAAATGAGGGAGCATTAAAGCACGTATCCATATTTCTCCTCAAAATGTAGAATGCATTTTCTTTTCTGAAAAATTAATGACCTCACTTTGTCAATGGGCTCTCCCCCTCCCCACCTCCCCTCCCTCCCGCTCTCCTCCCCTCCTCTTCCTCCCTCTCCTTGTCTGCAGAAGATGTTCAATGGAAAACAAGCAGAGAATAAAAAAAAAATGCCGCTTAATCCTCAGCAATTCCAGACTTGAGCTTTTTAACAACCTCTCGGGGTTCGTCTCCCAGCCACGCGATTCCCCAAGAGAAGGGGAACCCTCCCTGATATGGCTGCTGCCGGCGCCGGTTCCGCCATGAGTCTTCAAATCCAAGTGCGTGGTCTGGATTTCCCAGGAGGGCGTCCATGCTCAACCTCGGGGCAGCCCGAAGGTTTGAGAGTGGGGAGAGACGGGGTAATTGCCAAAAGGATTTGGGGACCCGGCCCGTGCACGCCGGCGAGAATCATAGAATCATAGAATTATAGAATCATAGGGTTGGAAGGGACCTCTGGAGATCATCTAGTCCAACCCCAAGACTCAGTCAGATGCCTGCACGGGCCGAGCGCCCGGCCGCACGGGATGCTGAAGCGGGTGTCTGCATTTAATCTCCACCTTCAAGCCAAGCAGGCGGTTAAACGACGCCACCCCTGAGCGGTCTTGCTGGAGGGGACTTGGGTAAGTCCTTCCTGAGTTGCCATCTCCTTCTCTTCCTGCCGAATCCGTGCCCCAAGCCCAATCCCGGCAGCAGGAGCCCAAGGTCAGGGAGAGCCCGTGAAACCTTGCCTGGCTGGAGGCAGCGGCTGGGTGCCTTCTTGTGGGA
Source organism: Vanellus vanellus (assembly GCF_965231255.1). Lineage (NCBI taxonomy): Eukaryota > Metazoa > Chordata > Aves > Charadriiformes > Charadriidae > Vanellus > Vanellus vanellus. The sequence continues at coordinate 5,265,549 of NC_138930.1, forward strand.
CCTTCCTCAGGGGTCCCTTCTTGTGGGACCTTCCTTAGGGGTCCCCGCGCCAGCGACGCCGGCAAGAATCCCTGTTCCAGCGCGTGCTTAACTTCAACGGGTTATGAGATGCCGGAGTGCTGCCTGGGAGGCTGGGGGAGGCTGGGGCAGGGATGGCCGCTGTCCCATTCCCCGTGGGGGACACCATGAGGAGCTCAAGCTGGGGATCAAACCCTCTCCCCATCGCTCCGGCATCCGGCGGCTCCTGAAGGCAGAGCTGTTCGGAGAGAAGAGCCGGGGAGAGGCGGTCGGGAGAGCGGGGGAACATCCGCTCCGGCAGGATGCTGCGGCTGAGGATCAAACCCAAAGGATTGTGTGGTGGTGAAGACCAGGAATATTTTCCCGAGACGCTGCTCAGCTCTCGGGGCCAGCGGAGAGCTTGTCAAATATTGAGCAGGCACGTCAATGTTGGAAGCTCTAAGTGAAAGCAAAAATCAGTTAATGGTCTTCCCGAAGCGTCCTCTTGGCGTGGGGAGTCCTCGCAGAACCCGGGGCAGACAATTTGCGAGGGGCCGATGCGCCGCTTAGTAAAGTGATCATTCAGCAGCCATTAACATGTGTATAAAACAAAATATCTGAAAAAAAATCCCGGTGGGAAGAGGAAAAACACTGCCCCGATTCGAGGAAGTGGTGCTATTCATCATAGCCCGTAAGTACCCTCTTTACCCCCCATGGGAATTTGGAGAAGAGTTTTGGGACCTGACAGGAGATGAGTTCCTCCTCCTGGGAGAATTTATGTGAATTTTAATTTCTTCAATTAGGAAAAAAAAAAAAGCCAGAAATTGAAAAAAAAATAAGCCAGAAATTAAAAAAAAAAAAGAAAAAATCAGAACCGTTACAGACATTGTCAATCAAAGCAGGTGGTTTTGACAAGCTTTGAAGTTGTAGCTAAATTTAAGCTTGGGAATTTTTTCAAAATTCCTTTTAGTGTAAATTAATCATGATTTTAAAACAAAAATAAAAATCACATGGGGCCGGAAGCGGGAAATTATTCTTTTGGAAGATGCTGAAACGGGACAATCTGACGACTTTTCACGTGGCCAATGAAATGTTTGCAAAGGGAGATTTAATGAAACAGCGGGCTCCTTTGGGAAAAACATTCATTTTGATGAAACAACATTTTTTTTCTGATTTTCAAAACTTTTGGAGTATCCCTGGGCTCTGCTCGACAGGGAAGGGCTTCAGATGCTCCCAACAATGGAGCCCTACAACAACAGGGCTCTCAAGCGCTCGTTCCTCTCCTCCGAGGTTTGCGTCCTGCCTTCTTCCAGGTGAAAAATTAGTGTAGAACAAGAAAATCCCAAAAGGCAATTGCAGAGGAGGAGAAAATTCTAGCAGCAGAGTCAGGACGACTCTTTATGGCAAAGGACTTGTCTCCTTTTGTCACCTTGCGGCAGGATGGGGCCCACAGCTGAACTCCAGCCCTACCTGGGTGCCTGCACGTGAACCATAGAGTCGTGGAATGGTTTAGTCCCACCCCCCTGCCCTGGGCAGGGACACCTCCCCCCAGCCCAGGTTGCTCCCAGCCCCGTCCAACCCAGCCTTGACCACCTCCAGGGATGGGGCAGCCACAGCTTCTCGGGGCACCCTGCGCCGGGGGCTCACCACCCTCACAGCCAAGAAGTTCTTCCTCAGATCTCATCTCAATCTCCCCTCTTCCAGCCTGAAGCCATCACCCCTCGTCCTATCACTCCATGTCCTTGTAAAAAGTCCCTCCCCAGCTCTCCTGGAGCCCCCTTAGGCACTGGAAGGGGCTCTCAGGTCTCCGCGGAGCCTTCTCTTCTCCAGGCTGACCCCCCCCAACTCTCCCAGCCTGTCCTCCCAGCAGAGGGGCTCCAGCCCTCAGAGCATCTTTGTGGCCTCCTATGGTCTTGCTCCAACAGCTCCATGTCTTTCCTATGTTGGGGGCTCCAGAGCTGGACGCAGTACTCCAGGTGGGATCTCCCCAGAGTAGGGTAGAAGGGCAGAATCACCTCCCTAAGTGAAGTCTGAGCAAGAGCTCACATCTCCACCTGCCTTGGCCTGAGTTACGTTCAGCTCTTCTAGCTGAGATGAAACTATGAGGATTTTTTAATTTGCACTAAGATAATAATATCTCTTTAAAATAATAATACACATGTCCTCCGATGCTTCTTCCTTAGGCTGAAGGACGCCAGGTGGGATGAGGGTCCATCAGCCTGCACACAGTATCTGAGGCGTCAGATCAAAGACCCATCTCGCCGGGTTTCTTGTCTCCATCGCTGAGCCGTAGGCTCCCCAGATGCAATGCAGGTACTCGTTGGCTCACCTTTCCATCAGGAATATGTCGGTGAGCTCTACCACCGGAGATTGACCCAGAACCGTTATGACGGAGAGCCCCCGAGTCTTGCGTTGAACCCAAAAATGAAGCAAAGAGGTGACCCGGAGAACACACCCATGGGGGACCCGGAGATTAACTGGAGTCAAACAGGCTGCGCCCAGGGCTGAGGGTTGGGATCAGAGGTTCATCTTTGCTGAGCAAGCCCTGCTCTCACGTTTTCTGTTTGGAAAGCATCTTTGCATGTGAATTACCTCTTGTGGTAGCTAATAAAAGCTTGGCTTTGATGACCCTGGAGAAACGTGGCTTTTCTTGGCTTTTGAGGGAGCCACTTGTGGAAATGACGCCACTTCACGTGGGTGTCTCGCGAGGGAAAGCGCCCGCTTGTGAGCACTTGTGGTCCAGTATTAACCCCTCTGTCCTTTGGCTGCGTTAAGTTAATCACGAAATAGGGGCTGTTAATGCTCTCGTACAAAGACTTTGGGATCTAGATACGAGCATCGTCTAGGGACCATAAAAGGCATCGTTAGAAGACGCACACACAAGATATGCGTATCTCTGGTGGGATGCATTGAGCCCAGGATCAAACTGGGGACAGTAAATACTCTACAGCACCCGGGAAATAACCACCCCACCCCTCATCTTCATCTGATGGAGGAGAAGCCAAACCTGGGCACTGCTTTTAGGAAGAGCTGTGGGAGGCGGCAAAGACGACGCTGTCGGGGGAGGCCAGGGCAGCGAGAGCTCGGAGCCTCTTGTGGCAACGAGATTTGCCTAACGAATGGCTCTTTGGAGAGGAGGGATGGACCTTGTCTACACACAAAATTGCAAGCCAAAATTGGTCTTGTGTAGACACTCTTAAATCATTTTAAAGCAGGTTGGTATTGGTTTGTATAATTCGATTCCTTTACCAAAGCGAAGCGAAATCGATGCAAATGGGGTTTACATTGATTGCAGTACATCCGCACAAAGGTTTTGCCCCAGTTTAATGAAATCAGTTTAAAAACACACCTTTAGCTAAACTGGCATAACTTTGTGCCCGGTCCAAGGTGAGAGAGAGCGAGAGAGAGGGAGAAGGCAAGAAGGCGGCGGGATCTACCCTAAAAAGAGGTGAAGGAGAAGTGTTTACGAAGGCCCTGTGCAGGCAGCGAAGCCCCCGCTTCGAGCAGGCTGCAGTGGCGCAAAGTGATAAGGAATGGGTCAATAGAGTTTTCGCAAAGATTTTTTTTTTTTCTTTTTTTTTTTCTTTTTTTTTTTTTTTTTTAAAAGAAAGGTTAAATGTGAGGTGATATCGATTTTCCTTTTCTCCCCGGCCCTCCTCTCGCCACCCCCCACCCCCCCGGCCCCTTCCCCTCCTCCCCTGCCCTTTCCCCACCTCCCCGCGGCCCGGAGCCATCCTTAGAGGAGGAATTGCGGTCCAAAGTGGCCAAGTGACCAGAGAGGACCACGGCGCCCGGCCGCGGCGCTGACCAATGGCCGCCCAAAGGAGCCCCCGTTGCTTAGCAACCCGCTGCAGAGAGAGAGGCAGAGAGCGCAAAAAGATGGATTTTCAGATTGCAGCAGCCAAGCAGATCAATTCTGCAACATGGGCTACAGTGGCCAAGCGGAATCTCTCTTGCTCCCAGCAGGTATTGATCCAGCCATGCTATAGGCATTGAATGAGCTCTAATAAGTCCTGAGTAAACAGGAACAAGGACTTAAGTGATAGCCCAGCAGTCAAACATCAACTCCCTTTGTCTTCTTCTTCCTCTTCTTCTTCTTCTTCTTCTTCTTTTTTTTTTTTGTCCTCTTTTTTTTTTTTTTTTTTAATTGCTGAAGGGTTGGCAAGAAAAGGACAATAAAGTTTATTGATAGAAAAATAGAGTCAAGAATATCACTTGGTTCGCAGCCCCGGAGGATTGGGGCGGTGGGGGGGAAGGGGGGTGAAAAGTCATCCCTGCCTCAAAAATCCAAGTTGGCTTTGCAGAGTGGTGACCCACGGCCACGCGTGGTGACTGTGGCCCCCGGCTTCCCTGGCCAAGGTTCTCCAAGGCGAGTTTTGCCAGGGACAGGCTCACGAGGGAACGCAAGCGTCCAGAGCTGCTCATTTGAAGCAGACGCGGACGTGGGCACGTTCAGGAGTTTGGGCTCAGGTGAGGAGTCTCCTCTGGATCTCCAGAGCTTTGGAAAAGGGGAGTTTTAACCCCCTGCAGGGCAGCAAACCCCAGGCCAGCCTTCAGGAAGGGGCCGGGAGCAGTGAAATTCCCCCTTTGGGGATGTCGGGGCAGGTGGCAAAGCTGCAGAATCTGAAGGACATGTCCAGAGCTGCAGGATGCTCGGGAAGAGGAAGGGAGCAGACTCGGCCTTGGTCGTGAGAGGGACCTTGTTTGCAGCAGGGACATGCCGAGAGCTGAACCGGTCAAGGAAGAGTCTGGACTGATCCAGGACTCTGATGTCAAAGAGAGGGACACGGGGCAGCGTTTGGGGGGACATAACCGAGCTTGAAGGACCCGCCTTTGCAGGAAGTGTGTGGTTGAGACCAAGGAAGAACCCAAATAAGCTCAACGGATGAAGACTTGACTTGGTGGGTCTCAGGCACTCAGCCGGGGCCAGGCTTGTGCGAAAACCTCCGTTTGCTCGGGTTTTCCCAGCTGCCCTCTCCTCGGGGACTGCGGTGACCAAGAGCATGGAAGAAAAACACCCCATGGCCATCTCGAACCCTGCTGCACTGTCCCTGTCCTTGTCCCCCCTCCACCCCTCCGCGTGCGGCTGCTTTGCTCCCCGCTCCATCTCACGCTTCCTCCCGCAGCACCTCCATCCCCTCTTCCTCCCCTCCTTCTCCAGCCTTCACCTCCCCGCAGCGAGGAGCCCCGCGGCCTCGGGACCCTCCAGCTATTCCTCCCCGTATCTCAGCTTTTCCCGTTCTCTCCTAAATTTCCTCGATGTCCTAAATTTCTGCCTCCGGCTCCATGCGCGGTGAAGCCGCCAGCCACCGCCGTCGCCCAACTGAATTAATTGCCGCGGTCGGCGTGGTTAAATCGCCGGCGGGAAGGACGAGGCTCCCATCCAAAGGGCTGGATGCCGCTCTCCAGCATCGGCCGGCAATTCCCACGCGACACCAATTAAATAACTGGAGCTGCTTTCCGATTTATACCCGTGTAACCAAGATCGCGGGCCAGGTCTGCCTCCAGCGATTACCGGACTGGGGAAATGAGAGCTCTTTTCTTGCACTCCGAGATCTCTCAGCCCACATTTCAGCAGCCTTCGTCATAACAGGGCTGATAATTAATTGATCTGATATTAAGGTGGCTCACCCGAGCTCCCTGCCGCAGTTTAACACCGGTTAAATCAAGTGAGTCCTTGAATCTTTAATGCGATCCACAGCCAGAAGGAGGGAAAGGCGGGCAGGCACCTCCGTGCGGACGCACGCGCGCGTCTCGGTTGCTCCAGAGGTGGGAAGAAAACAGACAAGCGCTGGCCCATCCCCAAAGATGTTTGCCGGTTGCCAAGAAGAGAGAAGACCTAGTCTCTTTTTCTGAAGGTTTCTGCATTTCAAAGTAATATCAGAAGGGCTTGAAGCTTAATCTTCGTTACCCAGGAGGCTGTAGGAATCAGGCAAAAGGAGAAAAAAAATCGAATCGATACGGCAGTATGAATTTATTCCCAGGGGGGTCCGAGGCACCAATATTTTCTCTCCCCTCCATTAAAGAGATAGCACCAGCCCCATGATGCAGAGGCCCCTCATGTGTTCGGCGCAGGAGTTACGCCACAGCAGTGGGTAGGATGACACGGGGAGGGGCTGGGGGGGGGGGATAAAAATCATGCGAGGTTAAACGGTATTACCCGGAGAGGGCTGGGAGGAAAACTCCCGACTGGCGCAAATGACTTCTTTTATTTGCCAACGGCTTTCTGCATCCCTTGGCTCCGAGCGCGATGCTGGTGGCCGGGGACGCGGGAAGAGGGGCAGGGATGACCCAGGGAAGAGGCGGTGGGATGTGGAGCAGGTCCCGGGGCTGCTCGGCTGGAGATGTGGGAGGAGCGAAATACCCACCATCCCCGTGGTGCTGGGACTCACCTAAGCTGGGTGCCCCGTAGCTGAGCCTCAGCTCCCTTTGCTGGGGATCGATGACTGCAGGAGGGACTCATCCTGACCACGGATCTGGGCTGAAGGCAGCGGGATGCACCGTTCCTGGGAGATCCTGGTCAAGTTTAATGTTAAACGCTTCGCTCTGAGGTGCCCACCCTGGGGAGGAGCCCACAGGGGCCCCCACCAGCGCCCAGGGTGGCCAAGCAGGGGAGCCTCCAGCTGCTCAGTCCTCACGTCCAGCCCACCGGCGCTGTGTCCTCAGGCCTGTGACCTCCGCCCCAGACACCAGGAGAGGAAAACAGAGACACAGTAGTTCAGCCGGACACCAAAACCAGCTGAAGCTTCACTTCATCACCCACTGGCGGGAGCATGAAGCCCCCAGTGTCCCACGGGAGGTGGGTCTCCTCTCCTGGCATGAGCAAAGATGGGTTGTGCGCACAGTTGGTGGTGGAGGAGGAGATGGATGTGCTCCTGGCTCTCACCTCGCTTCTCTGCCGCAGGGTCTTGCCCTTCAGCAACGGCACGGGGAGATGCTGACCCTCCAGAGCCAGCCTGACTCCACAGGCACTGGTGGTGGCTCTTCTGCTGTGGGCTTCTCCTCCATGGGCTTCTCCTCTATGGGCTTCTCCTCCATGGGCTTCTTCTCTGCGGGCTTCTCCTCTGCCGGCTTCTCCTCTATGGGCTTCTCCTCCATGGGCTTCTCCTCCGTGGGCTTCTCCTCCATGGGCTTCTCCTCTGCGGGCTTCTCCTCTATGGGCTTCTCCTCCATGGGCTTGTCCTCTGTGGGCTTCTCCTCTGCGGGCTTCTCCTCCATGGGTTTCTCCTCCGTGGGTTTCTCCTCCGCGGGCTTCTCCTCCATGGGCTTCTCTTCTGTGGGCTTCTCCTCCCCAAGCTCTGGTTTTGGCCAAGGTCTCCTAGGGACGAGCAGCATGGAAACACCTTTGCCTCCCTGGAAAAAGCTACTTCTGCAGCCACGGGGGAGGGCCACATCCTTCTCTCCACCCTGCCAGAGCCCGGCCAGCATCTCCGTGTTCATACTAGGAGAAACTACATACTACATACATACTACTTTCCGCTCAGGCCACCCAAAGCTCCCGCTTTTCCTGCACAAGCCAAGTTGAGAGAAACCTCCGGGACTCCGCAGCCCTGAGCAACCCCTCCCGGGGCTGTCTCACCATTGCCTCAAATCCACTGGGGCACGGAACCAGGCGCGGCCGGAGGAGCTGCGGGTTGGGGCGAATTTGCTGAATTTTGGGGAAGGGCGGTGGGCTCGTGGGCCGCGCGGGGCTGGGAGGATGGGCAAACGGCGCGGGCAGGGGGGTATTTATGGCGTCTCGCCCCACAGCTCTAACCAGAGCCATCAGCTTCCCACCACAATGTGCCCAATCGTTCAAAATTTAAAACAAAATGTAAAACAAGGAATAATGGTAACAAAAAAGGCTTAATTAATTGAAGTAAATCGCATCACAATAGTGATTTCTCAGTAACACAGCTAAGTGCCCCATTATTCTGATTTCACTCAGTATTCATGGATACTAAATAAATCACGGGCCCTCCACTTACAGCCTGCTGCGGAGGGGCAGGGGGATGGGGGTCCTGCCATCTCCTCGGTCTGGATGTTGATAACCCCAGCACTTCCCGAGTGTCCGCCTTAAATGGCAGCCAGAAAAATTACCGTCAAAATAAATTAATTGTCCAGCGGTTGGCTTTTTTTTTTTTTTTCCTTCCTTTTTTTTTTTTTTTTATTTTAACCTTTGCAAAAATTTCCCCTGGAGATTCACTAGGAAGCTTTTCCCCCGCTTGTTTCCCCTCAGTGGTGCACCAGTCTGTTTATCAATATCCTATTAATATCGGTTTATTTGAAATCCTTTATTTTCCCACCGCTCGGGCAGCCTGGCTGCCCCCAGAAGTCACGGGTTCGGCTCAGCTTGGCACCATCGCCCCGTGGCTGGCACCTCCCTGGGCATCGTTGGGCAGCAGTTTGTTGGAAGGGATGGGTGAACGGGAACCCGGTGCCCGAGACCATGGTGAGGGCCAGGAACAGTCTATAGATAGGGTCGAAGATCACACGTGGGAGCTCAGCAAGCATCTGCTGGTGGCTTTGCTCTTCCCACCCATGTCCATGCTTTATCCGGGGCTGACACTGTTTGGGGAGCAGATTGGAACCCCGCTAATTGCCAGCCCGGAGCAGCTTGGAGCTGACGAACCGCTGTTTCGGGCGGTTTGATGAGATGCCAAGCTGGAAGGATGGCCCTAAGGTTGGGGCGAGGAGGACGATGCTGAACCGCAGCGCCTCGACGCCTGGAGCGGGGTCCCTCCCGCATCCCGGCATCCGCAGCGTGGACCCCATCGGGGTACCGGCAGCGGCTTTGTTCTCCTGCCCTCGCTAATCAAGCCGGGCTGGGAAGCGCTTGGCTGGATGTACCAAGCGCGTGCAGCCCGGAGGCATCTCCTTCAGGAGCCTAATGATGGAAAAACACCTATTAGGTGCTGCAGAGCCATCCCTCCTCCCCGCCGGAGCAGGGCTTGGTACGGCCAGCATTGATTTCGATAGCAGGTCAATGGAAATCAGCAGCGGGGAGGCACAGGGGATGGGGGGGTCTGTGCGCGCGCGCGCAGACCCTGCGACAAAGAGGCTTCGTCAGCCCCCGGCTCGGTGGGATCCCGCCCCGGGATCTGCTCTCAGGATCTCATCCGTGTCCTCAGATGCGGTGCGGTGCGCGGGGTCTCCCGTGACTGTGTCCCCTCTCTGCCGTGGGCGGCCACACGGAGGAGGTGACGTTATGCAGCCGGTGCCGCGGTGTTAGCGCTCAGGCACAGCGGGAGAGGGGACGTTGGCTTTTCCCTCTGTCCCCTTCTCGAAAGCAACATCCCTTCCCTCCTCTCAAGCATCCCCTGAGCCCCCATCCCCAAATCTCACCTACGGCCAGCCCAGCCGTCTCACCACTCTGCAATTCCTACGGAGCGGCCCCGCCGCTGCAAAGGGGCCCGGGAATCAATTAATCAATCGCAATCAAGATCCCAGGGTGTAATCATAATTAATGTTCAGCCCTGATTGATCATGTCACGGTTTTGCCATGTTCACGTGAGCCGGGATGATAAAACCGACTGCTTAATGGCGCTTTTGCAGATCCCTTCCCATCGCCAGCCCTGCCCAGGGCTGTCCCCTCTCCTGCAGGAGGGACGGAGGTGACCCCCCCAGGAGACCCAAGGAGCCATTTGGGGAGGGGGACAGCATGGTGGGGCCTTGGGGGGTGGGGGTGGCTCTGCCTGGAGCAGGCTGTCACAGGGCGTTTGTGCGCAGGGTGGGTGACGGCAGTGCCCTGGGTGGGCATCCTTGCCACGAGGGTGGGCATCAGGATGACACCCGTTGGGTGGGTGTGGCCATCGGGTGGGTGTCACCATCAGGTTGGTGTCACCACCAGGCGGGTGTCACCACCGGGTGGGTGTCACCATTGGGTGGGTGTCACCATTGGGTGGGTGTCACCACTGGGTGCCACAGGCGGCACTGGTGGGGGTGAGCAGCCCCTTCCCCAGCTCGTTGCTCCCAGGAGCGTCCCCAAGCCGTGCGGGTCTCCGTCCAGCCGAAATCACGGGAGCTGGCTGGGAGCCCTCCGAATGTCACAAACACAGAGTAACTAGACTCGGATCAATCCATCAATGCGCAGCGGTGGTTAAATAGTGCTGTGCTCACCTCCCTCCAATTAAACTATCATTTCTGATAGATCCCTTTGTGTCTCCGTCTCCCCGCCGGCCCGCTCCGGCCGAGGGCGACGGGGGTGGCTCGGAGGGTGCTCCTTTCTCCTGCTGCAGCCGGATGGACGCCAGCCACGGGCCCGGTGCGTCGCAGGGATGCGGAGGTTTCCTCACAGCCCGTGCGGTGCTTGGGAGCCCGGGAGGGGACGAGCCCTTGGGGACCCCCTCTAGTTTCATCCTGAGGTTGGGTGCTCTTTGCTTTCCCCACGCCGGCTCCGAACCCCCTCCGACCCCCTTCGCGGGTTGGGGCTGATCCCTCGGCACTCTCCTGAATCAGCTGGGGAAACGCGGCTGGGCTGCCAGTCCGGGGATTCAGGGTACGGCTCAGCCCCAGCCGAGCCCCCCCGAAAACACAGAGCCCCCCTGCTGCTGCGCAGCTCGGCAGAGCTTCTCATCGGGATGCCGAAATTTCTCCTTCTTTCTCCCTTCCGAGGGGGTGGCACGGGGTGGGGGGGGATGCCCAGCCGTGGAGTGGGGAGGGGGGGGGATATCTTGCTGGGGGGCCATCCCGCGGGGCGCGAGAAGTTGGGGAGCACCCCGGGGAGCGCGGCGGCAGCAGGGCCTGGCGGGAACCCGCGAGGCAGAGCCGGGTATTGATTTCCCATCGATCCCACGCAAACCACATTCTGCAGCGGCTGCTGTCCTACATTTCAATCCCACACCTCCGCCTCGGACTTTAATGGGCTTCATCACAGCCCAAAGCTTTATTTAACCAAAAGGGGAGGGAGCCGGCAGGCGGGTGCCAGAAATCGGAGCAATCCGGCCCCCGGGGTCTGCCCAGGCACAGCCGTATCCTCTGGATCGCTCCCGGCTGCAGGGAGCAGCGGACAGGATTCCCTGGGGTGTTTTGGGGGGGGGTCTCAGCCCCACTTGGGGGGTTGCTGCGGGTGTCGGAGATAGCACCGGGCTCTCCAGCAACTCTTCCACCTCGAGGTCTCTCTCCAGCCCATCCTTCCGCACCCGCACAACTCCATCTTCCGAACAAAGGGTTTCAACTGCTGCCGGAAGGGCAAAATTAAGCTCCACCTTCACAGGGATCTGCGTAATTATGCGTGCGTGTGGAAGCGCTGCACACCCACCCACCCCCAGATGTGAGGTTACAGACAACACGTATACCCATCCGCGACAACTGGAAGATGAATACGGAAGAGCTGGATCCGGCGGAGGATGCCTGCGTCTTCCTTGGGCGTTCCTCCAGCATCCATCACGGCAGCATCCATCACCCCGGCGCCCGTGCGGCCCCATCCAGGCGGGCCATAAGCCATCCCTGGTTCATCCTCCGCACCCCTCCCTCCCAATCCTCTTTTGATGCCTCCCTGGACCACAGCCCTGTTGCTCAGATGAAAGAAGACGCGATCATCCTTTTAGGGTTAAAGCGTTGGCCCCCGTGCACGTGGCCGGAGCCCCCGGGGCTGCCTGCGCGTGGTGAGGGGAGTCCTTCATAGCAAATCGATGTTACGGCAACCCGAAATGTTGGGGGTCAACTCCTGCGGGCAGTCCCGGGGACGCGCAGCAGAGGGGAGAAATACAGAGAGAAGCAGATGGGGATGGGGTCACCCCCCGGGAGCGTGGATGGAGAGGGCAGGCGCTTCAGTACGGCCGTGCTCCAGCCAAAACTCTCTTGGATAAGAATCCTAAGAGGTGGGAGAAGGAATCTGTGGCAAGGAGGGGTGGCTGGTGCTCAAGACCTGCTCAGGCAGGTGGCCCAGGGAGAGGCAGGACAGTGTCTTTACTTTATCATTCCTTTCCATGTTTCCCTGGACTCTGCGGGGTGGCAGGCACTGACACACCAGCTCTGGCTGGTGATGTCCCCCAGCACTATCCCAGCAACCCAAAAATGTCTCCCCAGAGGCCGCTGGTAGCTCAGGTGAGCCAAAATTGGGGGCAGGAGGGATGGAGGACCTGGGAGCAGCAGCGATGGAGAACCAGGCAACAGGAGGGATTGAAGACCTGGGAGCAGGAGGGATGGAGGACCTGGGAACAGCAGGGATGGAGGACCAGGCAGCTGGAGGGATGGAGGACATGGGAGCACAAAGAGATGAAAAACCTGGGAACAGGAAGGGACGGAGGACTTGGGAACAGGAGGGATGGAGGACTTGAGAGCAGGAAGGGGTGGAGGACGTAGGAGCAGCAGGGATGGAGGACGTGGGAGCATGAAGGATGGAGGACGTGGAAGCAGGAGGGATGGAAGACCAGGTAGCAGGAGGGATGGAGGACCTGGGAGCAGCAGGGATGGAGGACTTGGGAGCAGAAAGGATGGAAGACTTGGGCACTGGGAAGTGCACAAGAACGCCTCAGGCTTTCCCTGCAGCAATGGACTCACAGCCCAGCTCCACTGGCCCCTTTCAGGTCTCGTCTCAAGAGGCCTTTTAGTGACGGAGAAGCTCGAAGCCAACGTCAGCCTCTTCCAAAGACCTCCACTGCCATCCCATCCTCCCCTTGTTCCGAAGCAGCTCGGAGGGGCTGGGGGGACCTCGCTGCAGAGCCAGCTCGGCATCTTCCAGCCCACGCGCCTGCTCTCTCCCTGGGGCAGAATATGGATGCCGCGTTTATTTTTGATTTATGCCAAGCCGAGAAAGAAATACATTTTCTTCAATTATTAATCAGCGAGGTGTGAGAGGGGGACAAGAGCTGGAAATTAACTCCGTGACCTTTGGGGGTGGGTTTTTACCTCCCTGACTCCCTCCAGTCTCAAGCCCAGAGCGTTTTACCAGGCGTCTCAGCAGAAACGGGGCTGCTCCTGTGAACAAGCTCCCAGCAGATGTCCCTAAGGCTGCTGAGGGTGTTTGGATGATGGGGATGATGTGCCCCAGCCCAGGCTATTTGGACATCCAAAGCTGTCCTGGCCCCGTGGGTGTGCGTTCACACATCCCTATGCCTGAGCCCAAAGGGTATCTTTGATGCCAACCCACCTTCGCTGCTCTGCTCCGTCCCACTACACCTTTCTGGATGCCTCTGGGTATCTGAGTGCCCTTGGGCAGGATAGGACACCCCGACCCCATATCTGTTCCTACGCAGCGCCTGTTCTATAGAGACACGGACCGTCCGGGGAGAAGGAATGGGTGCCCCACAGCTCCCCACGCTCCCTTGGATGCCCTCAGTGGGCTCCAAGGCAGGAGGGACACCACATCTACCTCTCCTTCCTTTGGCTCTTGGCTTCTGCTCTTAGCATTGGACGGATGCCCAGTTTTAGGCATCTAAGGAGGCTTTGGCAAGAAGGCTGTTGGACAGGAGTGAGGACGCTTTTTGGACCGCTCTTCCACCTTCTTGCCTCGAAAACACTCCCTGAGCCAACGTGCGAGGCCGGAGCTCAGCCTGCCTCCCGCAGAAGGGCCGAGAGGCCCTGAGGCCAGCAGGAGAACACAAAGTTGGCCTTGGGAAGTTGGAACATCTCTGGCGCAGGCGTGCTCTCGCCTCCCTGCCCCCTCCTCTGCCTCTCCCTCCCTTCCCGAAAGCAGCACTGCGGCAGCACACACCAGCAAACTGATCAAGGCGAAAGGACTGATCAATAGGCGTATTGAGCACTTTTCAAGGTACGGTGATTTTTGCGGATTCAGTGCTAACCTCATGCCGGAGCCCCGAGCAACCTCTTCTCCCCCAACACCGTCACCCCCAACACCAGCCGCGCTGCCCCCTCCCAGCGCACGTCTTGGCCACCCCCTCCGGGCTGGCGGGGACACCCAGCCTGCTCCCAGGAGGAAGCAGAGACCTTGCAGGCTCGAGACACCGGTGGCACTTTTAGCTGGAGGGAGAGGGAAGAGTTAGCAGCTCCCGAGGGCATTTCTTCACAGTGGGTTCACACTGCAGTCGTGGGGACCACCTTGATCTTGGACAACACGTAGGGTTCAGAGACTCTTAGAGATGCGCATCCGAGCTGTGAGATCCCCGGGGATGGGGATGGATAAGCCGGGGTCATCATGATGGTGGGAATGGGAGGGCTGAGGACAAGCGTTTGTAGCTCCTGGGGCTGAACCGAAAGCGATGGTGGGAGCGGGGAACCCTCCAGCAGCCTGTCCTTCCCAGCAGTGCTTGGATGGAAAGGGCGGGATGAGCAAGGACCTACCCTGCGGTTGGTGGCGTCGCAGGAGATCCGGTTGGAAGGGACCTCCGGAGGTCCTCAGCACTCAGGCTGAGTGGTCCTGGGCTGCAGCTCCCAGGAGAAATCCATGGGATGTGCTCCTGGCTCAGCCGGGCCGGCCGAGGGCTGGTTCGCCATCACCTGCGCCGAGGTTTTGATGGAAAAGGATCTTTGCATTTAGCATCCTCCAGCTCGCTGACAGCCCCGCGAGGGGAGGGATGGGGAAGGCAGATAGCCCAGCGCGGCTGATAAGGTGCTTGGAAAGATAACACAGAAATTCAACAGAACTTCATGTCAAGAGCTGCCACTTTAAACATGTCCCAACCCCTTCGCTACCGAGGCGCGGACAGATATTACACCTTGCAGGGTAAAAATAGCACATTTAATGAAGCTGGGAAAAACGTCAATTGTATTTTGTCGGAATCGCAGAGACCTCATTTCCACGTTCCCCCTGAAAATGCTTCGGCGTCGGAACAGATATGAGAGGTCCACGTGTTTATCTGCAAAGTGTGCTTTAAGCAAGAAAACCCGCAGAAACCGAACGAAAACCGAACGTTGTTCCGCACGCCCAGGTTTGACCTTTCTCGGTCTCGCACGGCTCAAGTTTTCAGATTTTGGTCACCTAGGGGGGGAAAAAAAAAAAAAATAAAAAAAAAGCAACTGTGTTTTAACCTCGCTTATTTTTTAATAGAAATTTGCCATCTAAATAGAATTCTGCTGCAAAATTGAGAGTGTTTGGGAGCGAACGGTGGAGGGGACGGGAGACTGGTCAGGGCTGCTTCCCCGTGCCCGGGGACACGTGTTGCTCCGGGAGGTGCAAAGGCATTTAGAGGGGAAGGGACAGACCGTTTGCCTCTCCGGCGCTGCGTTTGATTTAGGAGAAGGGAAATGTCTGCGTCTGGAGAGGAAGGAAATGTCTTTGCTCACTTCAACCTGGTGGGAAGGATGTGTCCTGGCCCCCGTCCCAGCGCCGCTCTGGGAGGACGGGGCTGGTATGGATTTTCGAGGGAGGAGAGCAGTGGGGAGGGCGAGGGATGCTACCTAATGCCATTTCATTTCACTTAGCAGCACTCCGCTCGCGCGCTCTCCAATACGCCCATCCGTCACGCTCCTCGTTAGGGAAAAATCTATTTTAAAAATCTCTAATTTTTATTTTAAAGTCTAATAGAGCCGGGTGGTAATTTTCACTTTAAATAACGATTAGGCGCTTTGAAGTACAAGGTGTGCCTGAGCTCCGGCCCGAGTACCCCACCAGCGGCGAGGACCGGTCCCTGGCTGCTCTCTTCACTCAGGCGAGGACCCGAGCGACAGTGCTCAGTGCTCCGCAAGCGCGATTCCTATTCGCACCCCTCATTTGCATCGTCTTTACATTTAGAGGGAGGGACTTGGGAGAAATTTCTTATTTGAGGCAGCTCTTAAGCAGAGCCGGTGACGGGAGTGCCGTCGCTGCTCGCAGAAGGGCTTTGCTACGGGAGCATCTCCGAAACCCAGAGTGGGATGTGGCACCTCCCAGGCAGAGCCAAAGGGCTCCCGAGAGCACCCAGAGGAAAAAAAAAAAAAACAAAAACCCCACCTTCTTGCTGATGGAAGGGTTGCAAGATGAAAGAAGCTCAGCCCCTGAGGTCTCTGGCGCTGCTGCCCACCTCCTCTCTGCTCCTCTCCTGCGCTCTGCCCCTGCCCGTTCCCATCTCCCCCCCCTCCCAAACCGCGACCCAAGAGTTGTGCGCCCTGGAGAAGCCATGCCGGCTCCGCGGAGTGTCGTGTCCCCCAGCAAAACCCTCTGCTGAAGAGTGGCTTTTCCCACCGGAGCTGCCGGGATGCTCCAAGGTGGGAGGGATTGTCCGGTGGATGGGCTGGGGGAATTGTCTCGCTCGGAGCATCGTCTCCCCGGCCAGGATGTCCCCGTCTGGCCGGGGGGAGGTTGCAGTGCCCAGTAAAACACATGGTTACGGTGGAGCTCTGCGGGGTAGGGGGGAGCTCTACCCATTTTTGCCCAGCAAAATCCCTTGCAGGAACCAGAAGCTTTGCTGGCGGTGGCCTCGGCGGGAGCGCAGCGCCCGGGGAGGGCGGCTGTCGGACACCCACCCTGCGACACGGGGGCTTGTAGGGAGTTGAGACGGCTTTCGGCAGGGCCGCAGCCCGCTCTCCCGTCACGCCAGCTGCTCTGGAGCCTGTCCCTTCCCTCCTCCTCCCCTCCACCTTCTCCATCCCCTCCTCTCCCGCTCATCAACTCGTGACGCAAGGTCTCAGCCCACCGAGCAGGGCTGCCTCCAGCCCGTCGGAGCTCCCAGGCAAACAAACTCCCCTCCCTCCCCCCTGCGCCCATCAAGTCCCATCCATCCCCACCCACCCCCCCACCCTCCCCTCAGCTGCCATGTCCCCTTTCGCCCGGCCGGTACCCAAAGGATGCGCGGGGAAGGATGGGAGGGCACGCCGAGGCCCCGCTAACCCACCCAAGCAACAAGCAGAGAAAGAGATGCAAGGATGGAAAATTCCCCTTCATAATTAATAAATGAAGAATATTCTTGTTAATCGATGTAGCTGTGAAGAGAATATCGATCCCAGCCGCATGCTATTTTTTGTGCGGCTTAGATTTTTACACCTCATTTAGAGGCAGGTCTCTCTGGGGACCTCTTAACACCAAAAGATATTTGCAAGAGTCCAAAGTGAAAGGAAGAAAAGGGGGGAAAAAGATTAATTATTACCAGACCTGGAGAATTATGTGTGTGTCCCGTTGCGGCCAACTGCAGTACTGATTTGAATATTTGATTAATAGCGAATTATAGCCACAGCTGATAACTTATCTCCGCGCCGGCTATTTAGTAAACAAGTGGGAGCCATTAGAAACATTTTTAATATTAATCCCAGGAAATTATGTTTATGAAGGCGGCGGCTAACCCTTTGCGTGCCAGGGCCGTGCGAGGAGGGTGCGCCGCTCGCTTGCCGCATCCTTTCCTGGGGTGGTTTAAATCTCTCCGCGCTTCAGTTTTGCTTCTTCAAGACGAAGAAATCCCGAGTTGAAAGTGGCACCGGTTAAAACGCCGAACGCGGAGCTTTCGTTGGCACCGAACCTTCAACGAACTGTCGCGGAGATGGTTGGGGATGAGCGGTGGGAGCAGCGGGCTCAGGGTCCTGCAAGACCTCGGTGGGTTTGCTCCGGGAGGGGTTTCGTGCTGACTGGTTGGTTCATGGCTCCGGGATGATGCAGAGCAGGGACCTACGCGTCTCTGTGCCAAACTACGGGCGGTGGAGAGATGCCGCAGCCTTCGGCGCACCTGAAGCGTTGAGAGCAGATCAAAGAGCTGCCGAGAGCGGCGGCATTCCCGCAAACCCGCTGCCGCCTCCCTGGCAAAACCATATCAGAGGCGGCAAGAGGTCCCTGGGACATGGTGAGCCACTTTGGGGACAAGGCAGCTGGGGACCTGCTTGTCCCGGCTTCCAGGACGTGCTCCTCCGGCAAACCGTGCCGGGTTGGTGCAGCCCATCGGCAGTGCCGTTGGGGCAGGGTCAGAGCAGGAGCACTGGTACACAGTGGGAGCACTGGGTGCCCGGAGATGGGAAAATAAGCTGTGGAACCTCCAGCACTGCAGTCAGCGATCCCTTCTGTGGCAAGAGAGGGTTGGGGAGGAAAGAAAATAATCCCTAAAGAGGAGGAGAGCGGCTGCTGAGCAGGGTGACGCTGGATCCTGCCCCGTACTGGTCCTGCCGGTGCTGCCAGCGCAGACAGGGCGCAGGGGAGGTTGGGGTTCGTGGGATGGTCTTGAGAGGGTTTGTGAATTTGGGTCAAATTTCAGCCAGCGGGGGCGGGAAAAACGTGTGTGAGAAAAAAAAAAAAAAAAAAGAAGATAATAAAAAAAATTAGAAAATGCCAAATGTTTGGCTTTCCGCTGTCACAAAACATCCCCCAAAATAAACAGGGGCAGAAAGGTCCTCGAAAAGGGGAGGCTGAGCCTGCCTGGGGTGGAATAAACCTCGGCATTTAGCCACGCTGCAAAGAGGGACCCGGCTGGGCTCCATCGGCAGGAGGGGTGGCAGTCACCCTGGCAAAGCAGGGGGACAGCAGCAGCCCCCGCCACGGGGGCTGTAATGGGTGGGCACTGGTGCCCACGGTGTTTGCTGGATGTGACATGGCAAAAGGCACCTTCGTGCCTAAAAAAAAAACCCCTCTGAGGTACCACTTCGGAGATGGGGAAAATAGCGAAGGGCGCGGGAATGTGTGTAGGGACAGCCGTGGGGGATGGAAGAGGATGGGACCAGACCAGCCAGGATGTCCCCACCCCCGGCGGGATGCTCCCCAAATAAGTCTCTGCTCCTTCCCCCCTTGCCCCGCTTGGAGGACACGTCTGTCACCTCCGGCCGTGGGAACCGCGGGACAGGGGGAAGCGGGATGCGCCATCCGAGCCGGGCTGCGGGAACGGGAGCGGCGTGCCCGGGCTGCGCTCCCTCCTCCACACTTCAGCGGGGCTCACGCATCCATCTCCTCCTTCGCCCGTGATAGGCCCTGGTGCTGCGGATCCATGCAGATCAATGCAAAATTAATTAGAGTAATCAACTCAGCTGTACCACAGAGATCATACAGGCAGGGTTTTAGGTGACTAATTGGTGGAAGCTGACAGCCAGTGTCCCCGGTGTCTTAGAGGTATTAACACTTTTTTCTCTGTAGATTAATTACCTTTTTCCACCTTTCACTTGATGGGGCTGTCCGTGCGGTGCTGTTTGGGGGGGAGCAGGGATGGAGACCAGGCTTGAGGAGCATCCCACGGAGCGGCCGGATTGGGGAGGGGGCAGGAGCCTGCGTCTGCATTGTGGGTGACAGCTTCTGCACCAGCAGACGGATCAGGAGAGGGACAGGCGTCCCTGTCCCCGCTGCTGAGCCTCCAGCCTGTGCCATGGCAAAGTCCCCCTCATGCGCGTGTATGGCACAGGACAACTCTCCTGCCGTGCCCTTCCCAGCTGATCCATAGCCCCTCCAATGCTGCATCCTCCCACCCCCACCCCCAAGCTTCTGTTTGGGTTTGATGCTGCCGGACCATCTTTCGGCAAAGGGTGACATCCACGTGATGAGTCTGAGGCTGTTTCACAGGTCCACGAGAAGGTTAAAAGATGGGTTTGGTCTGCAAATACCGACATGGGGTCTCTGTGATAGTGACCTAATGAGACGCTCTTGCTGCTGGCATCCAAGCTGGGAAGAGGGCGGATGCTCTTAATAGGCAGGGTAATTAATCACCACCAGTTATCTAGTGCTAGAGATGGGTTCTCCATCACTTGGACTCTTAAGTCGCCACTGGGCACCTTCCTGCTGAGTGTGCCCTGGCTCAGACAGAAATTATGCCTTGAGAGAGAGGTGGACACGCAGCAGTCCCTTTGTGACGGTCCTGGTGGCCTTCCCAGCACTGAGCCTGGGGAGCAACGGGGAACGTCCCCTTGGCTTCGGCAGATGATGGATCAAACCACATGTGAGTAACCAAAGATATCTGCTGCCTTAGTGGAACATGTAAAAGGCAGCAGTCAGGCATGGAGGAAGGTGGCAGAGTCCTCCTCCAGGTCCAGGACCGTCAGGACTGAAAACCCAATGAGTTGAGCCCTCGGGGTGGCACTTGTCCCCTCGAATCATGGGAGGGGTGGTGGAGGAGAGCGGCGGTGGAGGGGACCTCCACTAGGTCAGGTGAGCAGCAGCTATCCTTGGGCGAGTCTTGGGCTTTGACTGCCCAAAAGTAAGGTGTTAAATCCAGACTGGTCACCCGCATCGATGGCCGGCAGAGAAGGATTGCCACCTTCAGAGAGCCATTTGTCCCTTCTGACGGCTGGTGTCCGATAGCCAGGATGAATTGTCCTCTCGAGGAGGCCGCGTCTCCTCATGCAGCCGCCCTGGCCACCTCGCTCTCATCCTGCTCAGGTGATGGGAGATGGATCCTGCCATCATTGATCAAGGGCTCAATCTCAGAAGCGGGTTTTATTGGCAGAGAAAACGGAGAGGAGAGCGGGAAGTACAAGTCAGGGAAGCAAAAGCATCCCGGCCCAGGAGGTCCATCTGGGCACTGCAGGAGCAGCTCCAGTGAAATGGTGCTGTTTGTTTGAACGAGCAGGTGAGTGGTGTCCCCAGAAGCTGTTATTTCTGTTACAGGAGCGTCCTGAGAGGGGGGTTATACCTGGAGAGCATCAGTACGTGCTCCGAGGAGCTCAGCGGCGTGGACTGACCGCCGCTGCCGGTGAGCTGCAGAGCCGGTGGCCAGTTAGCAACTCTGTGGTAGAGCTGACACAGCTGACTCCAAATCTCAGCAGCGTCAGACTCGCGATGAAACCATATGATCCTGCCTTTTTGTCTACTTTTCTTAAAATAAAAAAGCAAACCCCTGTACCTTTCCTGCAAGGGAAAAGGCAACTTTTCCAGGAAAAGTGCCTCCCTTTCCGTGTGGCTTCACGAAACCCCCTCCGAAAATCAAATTCCGGGTGTCCTGACTTGCCCGGGGAGGGGGGTGAGGGTGATTAAAGGGGTTGTGCAGAGGAGGCAGCACCCTGAAGCCATGTCCCACAGCAGCGCGCTAGGTTCCCCCGCCCTGGCGGGACGCGATGGAAATCACTGCCCCAGGACAGGGTAGGCAGAAGGATGCTCATGCCTGACCGTGTTCCCCGTCTTGGTATCCAATTGCTGGTGGCACCGGGTAAGTCACACCACCCCCGTGGGCTCAATACCTCCGTAAGACACTGACCCGTACCCCACACCAGCTCCGGTGTGCCGAGGAGTGAAGATTTGCTCCTGGCTTGTGCTGCGAAGGCGGGTGCGAGTGCGGTGACCCCACCGCCGCCTCCCAAGCAGGCAGAGGGATGAAGGAGGGGGATTATTCACTACTCAGCTCCAAACACCAAAGCCAGCACTTTAGAGTGCTTTCATCCCTGAAAGCTTCGGCGGGGAAGAAAGGCGAATGGACTGATCCCCCAACAGCACCGTAAGTGCTTTCTTTTTTTAACAAAGCATCAGCGAGGCGGGAGGACGGGAGTGTGGGCTAAGCAGCGCGACGGCCTCCGAGCAAACCCCTCACCGGCGCAAGGCGCGACCCCTCCCGCGGTGGGTTATCGGGATTTGCCCAACCTTAAAAATAAATCTTCCCCCGTTTCCTTTTATAGGGCCTTTCAAGCCGTATCCCCCAGGTCCTCGTGCAGGGTAATGAACGCGCAAACGCATGGCTTAGAGCTGCTTGAATTATTCATTGGGAATAATATTTGTTGCCCTTTTCTTCTCGTGGTGAATCAATGGCGATTTATGGTAGAGGGTCCCCATTACTGGGGGACCGTTGGCTGTGTGGACAGCAGCATTTGCAAAAACCGGGGTGTTTGCAACCCTTTCCCTGGGCCTTCAGGGCACAGAGATCCTCACCCCAGGCACAGCCGCAAGGATTTCACTCATCGATGGCCAAAGTCAAGCCTGGCCTTGCCTCTGCACAGAAGCAGAAGGGGAGGATGCTCCGTGGTGGGAAGATGCTCCGTGGTGGGAGGGATGACTTCAGACTCCCCCAGCAACACCTGAACGGCAGGGAGGAGCACCCCACGCACGAGGACTTTTGTGGACATGGATGCTCAGAGGTCACCTGGCAGAACCCAGCGTTATCCAAGGTGTCTCTTCACACCTTCATCGACTTAGTTAGGAAGCTGGGGTTGCCAGCCTGAATCAAGGGCTTAACTTTGTGAGAAAGCTCTTCTAGAGGAATTTCAAGCAGAGCAATGCTCCTGGGAAAACTCTGTACACGGTGCAGCTACTCCAGTGCTTTAGGGTACTATTGAGCAGAAGTCCAAGGAAACTCCTAGGAGAAGACCTGGACCCTCTTCCCAGCTCTTCCAGCAGCTCTGAGGTCTCAGCTTGTGCTTCCTTCAGCCTGGAGTAGGGCAAGGGGAAATGTCATTCCTGCCTCTGCGCGGGTATTTAATGCTGTCATGAGCCCTGCATCCCATCCCATCCCATCCCATCCCATCCCATCCTTGGCATCCCCAGCTCCAGTCTACCCTCAGATCACTGGAGGAGGAGACGAGGTGAGGGGACCTTCCCTTCCCAGCCCAAGCCAGAGTGAATGAAGCTATTTCTTTGCGTGATTCCCAAGAGTCAGATCTTAATTAGAAAATGAAGCCATGGCACAAACGCAGACACAATCTCGGCTCACTAAGGAGGCAGGAGGAGGTGTGGGAGAGCCGGGGATGTTTTCCACCTCTGGCAACTGCTGTGTCTGATAAACCCCAAGCCTGCAGCTCTGCGAGTTTGCTGCTCTCGGAAGGGGTTTTTCCGAAGGGCGGGGGATGGTTTTGCCCGGCGGGGTTCACATCGAGTGGGTCCACACCTCCCCTTTGCCTGGCCCATGTAAGCACAGAGGCCAAAACCCTGAGCGAGTGGACATCAGCAACCCTCCATTGACTCCTAGGGCCAATTTACACCAGGTGACGAGCTGGAGACTCGTTTCTGAGAGCTTCTTTTTGAGGGAATTGGAGTTTTAACACAGCTGCTCACTGAGCTGAGCAATTTTGAAGGGCTTCATCCTTCCTTTCTCCTTTTCCCCCTGCCAAGGGTGAGGCTCCCCCCAGCAGATGGCTTGGGCTGACACCAGAGCAGCTGGGTGAAAGCTTCATGGACGAGTCTCCTTGCAGAGCCACCGAAGAGCTTTGGGAAAAGGCCCTTTCTCAGCCCCTTTTGGGATGGGAAGAGACTTGCTCAGAACGGAGGGACCTCGCAAGGCGATCAACCGCGGGTGGCTCGGAGCCGGCAGAAGCAACACCTTGGTTTGAGATTTTAAAAAAATGATCTGAAAGTGGGCTCAGCCACCTGCAAACTGCACCGAAGACGGGGGATTTCAGACCAGCTTTTCCATCAGCAACATTTTTCTGAGACGTAAAACTTGGCTTTTGGATTGGAGATTTGGACCTCCATCCCTTCCACCCCAAAAAATCCAGGAAGGGTTTCACAAAACCTTCAGCCCCCAAGCCCCTGCGTGACCGCCCCCTCCCCCCCAGCTCCCGACACCCAGCAGCCGTGGGGCCGAATCCGGGGTCTCATCCTTCATCACCCACCACCTCAAAGTGACAGCAAGGAGGAAGCTCTTGCTTGTCAAGGTGGCACCGTGTCATACAAGCGATGGCCTGGGGCTGGCCGGGGGAAGGAGAAGAGCCCTAATGCAGTTTTGACAACGAGGCGATCGCTTAAGTGCTCCGCGTGGATATTTTTCCCCTTCTCTATTGTTTATTATTGGAAGTTACAAGTAGCTAAAGACCTCCCCAATTATCTGGGAGCCACTTAAGAGCAATTGAGCACCTGTCACCCACTGAATGGGCTGCATCGCCCTAATGACAGGAGCGGAGAAAAGATGCAGGTCAGCAGTGATGGGGATGCGGGCAATTTACAGCTTTGCAGTGCCAGCTCCCGGCTCCAAAAAGGATGGAAAAAAAACACCCGGAGAGGCAGAAGGAGGAAAGGAGCCGTGAGAAGTCTCCCCGGGGGTCCCTCATGGGGCGGGTGGGAGACTCGATGACCACAGCTTGAGGGTCACCTTTTGGGCGGCGGAGCTCTGCGGTTCCCAGCATCCCAAGGGGATGTGGAGCGGGTCGTGCCGTTCTCTGCTCAGTCCTGGAATTAGGAAAGAAAAAAAATCCAAAGAATCACTGAGCGTCAGCCAGCATAAAAAGAAATAATAAATATCTTTATCTACACTTATTTTTTTCTGCTTTCGATGAATGGCTGCCTGTGGGGGTATACATCCCATGCTGGGGGGGGGTGTTCTTAGGCTTACTGGAAGGGCTGGAGATGATGTGGAAGCCCCAGGTGAAGAGTCTGAGCCTGCGGGATGAGCAGTAACCTCTGGGTAGGAGGACTGCAGCTGTATTTCCCGTACGAGGCCATTTAAGACAGTTTTAGATGTGGGATCATGAAAATGAGTGCTTTTGAGGCATGGTTTTGATTAGATTCATTATAACCTCTACGTAATATAAACATATTCAGTGGGACTATTGTATAGAATAGTGCGAAAAATAAACCCAACCCAATGCCAGCAAAACCTGACGTGAAGTACCCCTGTCATGAACGAGGAGATACGCGCGTAAAACATCACAAAAAGCATGTCGTAGGAGGTTGCACTCAGCTCTGCGAAACAAAGCCTGGTTCCCCAGCAAGCCCAGAATGAAACCAGCTTCTTCCCTCCAGCTGTGCCCGATGGGCAACTTCAACGGGGAACCACCTCGGGAAAAGCAGAGTTTTTCCTCCGCGGTGGAGAAACCCACCTGTGCACAAACACCCTCTCCTGCAGGCTGCTCCGGCTTTGGATCCGGCTTTTTGGAGCAAGGATGCGAGAAAAAAGAGAAGTGATTCTGCCCCTCTACTCCGCTCTGGGGAGATCACACCTGGAATATTGTGTCCAGCTCTGGATCCCCCAACATAAGAAGGACACAGAGCTGTCGGAGCGGGGCCAGAGGAGGCCCCGGAGATGCTGGGAGGGCTGGAGCCCCTCTGCTGGGAGGACAGGCTGGGAGAGGTGGGGGTGTTCAGCCTGGAGAAGAGAAGGCTCTGGGGAGACCTGAGAGCCCCTTCCAGTGCCTAAAGGGGCTCCAGGAGAGCTGGGGAGGGACTCCGGATCAGGGAGGGGAGCCATGGGATAAGGGGGAACGGTTTGACACTGGAAGAGGGAAGATTGAGATGAGATCTGAAGAAGAACTTCTTGGCTGTGGGGGCGGTGAGCCCCTGGGGCAGGGTGCCCCGAGAAGCTGTGGCTGCCCCATCCCTGGAGGTGTTCAAGGCCAGGTTGGACGGGGCTTGGAGCAACCTGGGCTGGGGGGAGGTGTCCCTGCCCAGGGCAGGGGGGTGGAACTGGGTGGGCTTTAAGGTCCCTTCCAACCCAAACCGTTCAATGATTCCATGATTCTAAGATGCTGACGGAGCTCCACCTTGTCCCCCAGCAGCGATCGCCCAAGCAGGGACGCAGTCAGCAGGGTGTCCCCAGGGAGCGGGAGCCCAGGAGGCGCGGGAATGGGGAAGAAGGTGCCAACCTGGAAAAGTTCATCGATAGAAACATAAAATTAAAATAATTTGCGTCAATTCTGCTGAGTGGCTGTTAGGCCTAATTGTTATTGACTCGTCACTGTAATTATTAAGGCTCACACAGAGCTCAGCTGGCAGAGGAGGCAGGTTTGGGACCCCCCCACGCAACATGTCCCCCCCATGCCAGAGAGGGCTGGGAGAGGGACGGCAGTGACACCGGTCCCTCTGCCACAGAGGGAGATATTTGCTCCTTGGTTCTCGGAAATAGCCCCCAAAAGGTGACTGTTGGAGCAAAAGGGGGAGATTTTGGCCATTTTTAGTGGGCAGGAGCAAGAAAGGAACGGCAGAAGGAAGATGGAGAAGAGACGAACGAGCAGAAAACCGCGGGCAGATGGCAGGAATGGAAAGGGATGAGAAGGCAGCTCCGGAGAGACCCTGTAGACGCTGCCAATGCTATTTGCTCGGTGCGGTGCCGGGTAATTTTTTCCCCTCCTTCCTCCGGCCTTTGTTTCTGCTGCCAGCGCGGACCCCAAGCAGCAAAGGAGCCTGATCAATAGGAACACGGTGTTTGCATGGATCATACATGCGAAGAGCACGTTCCCGGATCAATGCCGAGGTCTCGCAGAAGGAGGGGAAGGGAGGGGAGGAAAAAAAAAAAAATAAAAAAAACAACCCTGCCAGGATGCGCATCGCCACAGGATGTACCGTTTCCATGGCAATGGGCTGCTCTCCCGCCACCCAGTCCTCCGCAGTGATGTTGGGGACCCCGTTCAGCACCCCAAGGCAAAGCCAGGCTCTCCGTCGAGGGGTGACGGGGGTCCAGCTGCCCTCACGGCCACAGCGATGGGGGTTAACTCCCACCCCACCCCCCCTTAATCACTCTGCCCGTAGGCTGGATGAGGCCCCTCACATGGTGTGACATGGGGTGTCACCACGGTACGGCCAGCAGCGGAGAAAATCCTCATCCTGATTTTCCTCCTTCCGACAGACCGCAGTTGAAATCGCGGCTCCCAACTGCCCGGGGCAGGATTCCCGGCTCCACCTCCCTACCTGCCTCCTTCCCCAGGGGGGCTCGGAGGAATTAATTAGATCATGTCTTTAAAGTGCTCTGGAAATGAAAAGCACTTGAGAAAAGCGGTCAGAAACCTTAGTGGAGCCAGAGGTTGCCCAGCCAAGGATGGACATCCCCTGCTTTGTTTCCACGCAAGGAAAGACACCCTGGGCCACGTCTCCCACCAAAGTCCCCCCCCCAAAAAACCACCCCTTTGGGGCTCGCCCTGGCTCCTGGGGTTTTCTCGCCCACTGGTCGCGCTGGGCTTCACCTGTGGCTGGCTGCGCAGAGAGGCAGGAGGCTGTCTTTGCAGCAAAGCCAGCCGATACTTCTCAGCCAATAAAGTTATCTAAGGGTAATCATTAAGCCCTTACGAGCAATGCAGCGTGCGTGGAGCTGGGGGAGACGGCGAGCGAGATACTGCTGCGAATGTCCTTGCAGAAAGCGGCTGACCTTGGCGAGGCAGAGCCACGCAGCCGGCTCCAGACCTCCTCCCAATTTGGGGACGGGCGATCGCTGCAAAGGCGGGTTTCCTCACGAGGAGTCAAAGGGCTCGTGGTGGCAACCACGGCCAACCCGCGCTCGAAGCCGTCACATCCCTCCCGCAGCGAGGAAGGGGCAGAGGGGCGGTGGGACGAGGGCAGGGAGGAGCTGGTTTGGAGAGGGGTAGGCCGGAAGCCCGCGGGATCACAACTGGGTGAGAGCTTCGAGAGCAGTTCCTGAGCATCACCTGCCCATCGCTGAAGTCGGGTAGTTGTCCTCCACAAGGGCAAATCCCACCCTTGGAGCCACCAGAACTTCCACCCAAAGCAGTTGCCCCGGGCGCTGGCAGCTCGCGGGCAGAGCTGGCTTTGGAGCGGCTCTGGCAGGGTCTGCCTTAGCACCGGTTTGGCCCCTTCTATAGCTTAAAACATTATTTATTTTTTCTTTTAATCAGCCAGGAAGTAAATTAAAAAAGTTGGCCGTGCAGGAATTAGGCTTTTTGGCTGATAGTTTGGGAAGCATCTGTCTCCATCGTCTGCAAATTAGTCTTCCACAGGAGAGTAATCAGATGGTTAATGCAGCCGCAAATGAAATCACCCATCATTAACTATTCAAACCAAGAGGTCTGTAAAGTGTCGGTCCGATAAATCCCCCCTGGAGCGAGAGCACGGGGAGCCAGAGAGGGGCTGGAGTCACCTCTAGGGCCATGAACTGGGAATGCGGGGACCGGGGCCGCCCGGGAGCACCGAGAGCCACGCTCCGAGCGTGAGGTTGTCACCAGCCTGAAACGCACGTGGAGGGGGATGGCTTTGACCAACCAAGCTGGTGTAGTTGGAGCAAAACCAGAGATACCAGTCAAAAAAAGGCTGGGTTGGGAAGGATGAGGGGGTCAGCGAGGCTGGGTACCAGACCCTCCAACAGGACCCACCTCCTCCTCCTCGCAACCCCCTGCCCACCCATCACCCCATCCCGGAGCTCCAAGATGACCCCACTGCACCCATAGGTGCAGGGACACGTGGAACTGGGGATGCATTGGGGATGTCCTGGCAGAAGCAAAGCCCGTAGCGACATCCCGGCTGGTGCAACAGGAGAATTGCTTGGGCTTGAAGCTGGGGTGGCAGGCTGGCATTTTTGGGGGCTGGGAAAAGCAAGCACAGAGGGCAAAAGGGCCTTTTCTCCTGGTTTCGGTCTCTCCGAACTCCTGGCTGGTGAGCCGCTGGGAAAGAAAAACCAAACCAAGCAGCAAACCCCGACACAGTCACAAGAAAGGGGAAGATGCAGATGTTGCCAGCTGTGCCCTGCCTTGCCGGTGGCCCTGGGGAAACCCCCACACCCGTGGGTGCCCCTGGTCCACAGCTCCTGTTTGGGCTGGAAGCTTATCGCCGTGATATAGGGGGAAAAAAAGGGAATTTTGGTCTCACGCTGACACCACCTCATCCCCATAACAAACATGGAGACCAAGGGAGACATTTACCCCTTGGAAAGAGGTCAGCACAGAGGTTACGTAGCATCCGAGCCCTGGGGACACCGCGGGCTGCCTCTATCCACAGGGCTGCGTTTTGCCCTTAAAGAGTAATCCCTTAAAGATGACTTTAGAGCCGGAGAAGGGGAGGAGATGGAGGGAGTGTGAGAGCCTGCGTGCTGGAGGAGTAAGTTCTTTGTTGCCTAGAGCTTGTTAAATCCATACATCGAAGAGAAGAATAAATAAAAAATCAAATCTCTACTTCTGAAAAGCGTTTCTGTGGGGAGCTGCTTCCCTGAATCTTCCAGACCCGGCCCCTGTCAATAAATCAATAGCTGATGCAGGTCGGCTGCAATCGGCTGCAGGAGAGCAAGCGTGTGATGGATGGACAGGAGAGAGGCGAATCTAAGAGATAGGGCAGAGGTGATGCTCACCTTGAGCTTTATTGTTTGCCACTGAAAGACGAGGTAGTGTGGAGGCATTAACCGAAGCGCTAACAGCAGGACCGGTAGCACAAACACCCCCTCCCCAAAGCCCACTTCTGAAGAGCCCGTGGTGTCTCTCCTCTGGCTTTTACCCTGCGTCCTGTGGTCTTCCTGGCCACGCAAATGGGTAAACCAAGGTGAGGAGAGAAGCTAAATGATGCTCCAAATGGCTGGGAAAGGAGGGATGCGCCTCAGGCCCCTGCTCAGATGTTCCTTGTGCATTAAAGCTTTCCAGTTTTGGCTGCAAGAAGGACCTTGTTGCTCCTGCACGGTGAGGAGAGAGGCGTGGGAGAGAAATGTGGGATTTTCACAGCTGAATTCCTAGTTTTCAAGCCCAATGCCTGCTCAGCATCAGGAAGGGAGGGCAACTGTACCAGGGAATGGAGGACCTGGGTTCGGAATTTGCTTGGGGCAGCACAGAACAAACCCAGCCCTTGCCCCCAGCGGCGATGGACTTCCACAAGTCTGTCTCCTGGGGAGAGTTTTTTTCCTTCTGCCACCCTCCTCCCACCCCACAGATTCGCTCTTCCCTCCTCTGAACTCCAGGAGACCTTTGGGACCCTCAGCGCATCCCTATCCGTGGGGACAGACGCCAGGAGAAAGCTGGGAAGAAATATGGTGACACTTCTCACGCTGAACTACTTCTCCTTATCTTCAGCTTGACGCCCTCAAGGGGTTATTCCAGCCCCTCCAAAACACATTTATGCTTTGGATCTCGGCAGCCCGGGGACAGGGACCTCCTAAACACATGGAAACCCAGAGGGAAGAGGATTCCCGTTGGTGTGCTCTGACCCTGCTTCTCAGAGAGATTTGGGGCTTTGCCTCCTTCCTCTGTTAGGAAAACAAGAAAATAACCGTTTCCCTTCTTCTCCGGGCTGCTCACAGTCTTTAGGGCTCCTCATACGCCCCTTAATGTCCCCACATGTGGGGGACAATCCCACCCTTAGTGCCTCTCCTCGCTCAGCCCCCAGAGCGGGAGGGGACGGGAGTATCGAATATGGATTGACACAGGACTATAATGATGCGTTCTGATTTCTCCTCCGTTCCTCTCTTAATCATCGCTAACATCCGATTTGCCTTTTTGACGGCAGCCGAACATTGAGCTGACATTTCCAGAGAACTACCCACATTAACTCCAAGAGCTCTTCCCTGAGCAGCAATAGCTAATTTGGAGCCCATCGTGGTGTATAGGTAGTTAAGGTTGTTTTCCTCATGCGCATGACTTTGCATTTATCAACATTGTATTTTATCTGCCCTTTTATTGCCCAGTCTCCTCGTGTCCTTACCTTCCTTCTGCAAACTTTCCCAGCCATTCTTTGTGTCAGCTACCCCGAAAATTTCTGCCTCCCCACCAAGCCTTATTGCTGTGTTTTCTGCTTTTTTTCCCCAGGTTATTTAAGACCGTGTGGATGAGAGCATGTCCCGGCACTGATCCCTGTAAACTCCACATGGAAGTCCTCCATGACATGGTGCTGAGGGACATGGTTTAGCGGTGGTTTTGGCAGTGTCAGGTTGATGGTTGGACTTGATGATCTTAAAGGTCCTTTCCAGCCTAGATGATTCTATGAGGGTTGGTCTCAGCCTGGCCACGTTCCTGGTCCTGGGTTTTCCAGGACAAGCAAACCTGTTTCAGGTCCAGGACACAGCATAAGAAGGGGGTTAATTTTGGAGAACGTGGAAGTGAGCAGCAACAGATCCCGTAAGATAATCAGAAATGTTGAGGAAGGTCCTTCACCCAGGCACAAGGCTTCTGCCTGTGCAGATGTTGTCTTCAAGCCCTTCTTGCTGCCCTGCATGGACATGTCCATCCTGAGGTCTGCCTGTCCTGTTCATCCATTCCCTGGGCTGGGATCCCAAGGGAGCAGGTCTGGCCTGGGAACCTGAAGAGCAGGATTTTCTCCTGGGACGTCTGCAGGACCCTTAACCCTGGTGATCTCCAGAAGCAAGTGGAGGCAACGCAGCCCAGATCGGGCTGGGTCAGCTGGGGAACAGCATAGGGCACCGACCCCAGCAAAGGTCCCAAGAGACAGGGTCTGCCTGGGCAGGGGGTTTGGAGATGCCCTTTTGCCTGTGACCCACCCCATCTTCCCTGGCACAAGTCTTCGTCCTTTCATTGCTACTCAGAGGTTTGTAACAGCAGAATGGAGCGGCCAGGCTGACAGTCACAGCATCCCAGACTGGTCAGGATTGGAAGGGCCCTCTGGCGCTCCCCCATCCCACCCCCCACCAGAGCAGGGGCACCTCCAGCAGTGGCACAGGACACCTCCAGGCGGGTTTGGAATGGCTCCAGAGTGGGAGACTCCCCCCCCTCTCTGGGCAGCTGTGCCAGTGCTCTGCCGCCTGCACAGGAGAGAAGTTCCTCCTCAGGTTGAGATGGAGCTTCCTATGGTCAAGTTTGTGCCCGTTCCCTCTTGTCCTGTCACTGGGCACCACTGAGGAAAGACTGTTCCCACCCCTCCGGCACCCTCCCTTTAAGGATTGATAAGATCCCCCCTCAGTCGTCTTTTCTCCAGACTAAAAAGCCCCACGTCCCTCAGCTTTTCCTCGTAAGAAAGATGCTCCAGTCCCCTCATCATCTTTGCAGCCCTGTGCTTTTTAGGTGAAGGCAAATACCCTCCTCATCCAGACGTCTTTTCCCCAAGGGGGGATCCGATTGCTCTCAGAGGCTCTATATAAAGAGGAGGGGACTGGGATTTGTACCCCTACCCATCCCATGCAGGAGGGCATCCCATTTCATCTCCCCTCCCAACCAAGTCATGGAGATGCCGCATCCCCTCCCCTTGGCTTTCGGCCACGCCGTGTCCGAAGGATGCGGCAGCCCCCACAACCGTACCAATTCACCCAGTAACCTCTTGCCGTACACCTCCCCGCGTGCCCCTTGGCACGGGGAGAAGGAGGGGAATCCAGCTTTGCTTTGTTTCTCCCTCCAGCTCATTCTTGGGTTCATTCAAAACAGCTTGGAAAAATAATAGCCGAAAATAAACCGGGCTGCCAGGGAAGGCTGGAGGGAGAGGACTGTGCCCACTGCTATGGCAACTGCAATCACTCCCTGCCCTGCTGTGGGAGGCAGGGCTGCCGATTTGTCTTTATTTCCGAGAAGATTGGCTCAGCCCCAGCCCAAGGCATGCACCCAACCAGTCTCTCCTTGGGTGGGCAAACTGGCATCTCCCCTGCAGGCAGCACGGCGAGCCCCGGGCACCGCTGGCAGGGAGAAGGGCGGCCAGAAACAAGTAAAATCTAGGGGTTGCAGGCTTTTGGAGCTGGGTGGTGGGTTTTGGTGCTGGATCTCCCCTTCCATCCCCTCAAAGGCCTCGTGTGCATGGTCACAATGAGACCGAGACGCCTAAAAATAAACCAGCCAAAGGCAGACAGACAGCGCTCTTATGGCGAAGGCACGGGCTGGATGCGAGAAGATGAGATGTTTAAAAGGTTTGAAAGCGAACCTTGAAACCAGATCAAAAAAAAAGAGACAGCCACGGCACGGTGTAAAAACACTCCAGGCTTCTCCAGATCACTTCAGAGCCCTCAAGGAGATGGTTGGTTGAGGCTAAAGTAAATGAGATGGGTGAGATTTGGTCTGCCCAGCCCCCCCGGCCTCGCACACAGGCAGTCATCACCCCTTTGGGTCCTTGGCCAGCCCAGCCCCGTCTTCAGACCTTGGGCGAGCCCTGACCTCGTCACAAGCTCCTTCCCAGAACCGGATAAGGAGATTTTGCGTGGTGCCATTTGCGGGTTTCATGCTGGGGGTTCTTCACTAGGATCATTTCAGGCTTTTACCCCAAAACTCCTTTCTTTTGAGGTCACCTGAAATGCCCCTGCAAAAATCACACCTGCACTTGGGGGCTCTGTTGGCTTTCTCCAACCTACCATTATTGCTGAAGACAGAATTTCAAGAGGTTTTACTGTCCGTCCCGAGGTCTGCAGAGAGGCCACATTTTTGGGGTCACGTTCTGCTTCCATTAGGATCCTTTGAAGGAGACAAGCCAGGTTCAACCCTTCTGCTGAGGACCAGGGCCACCAGCCCAGCCCAGCAGAGCTGAGCAGGATTAGCAAACCTCCATGGGTTTTGGCTCCACCAGCCCAGAGGAATGAGAAATTTCATCTTCAGCCTTTAGAATTTTTTCCCCCCTAAACTACAACTTATCAACATCTCCTATGAAATAAAACCGGGGAAAAAAAACCTATTAGGCTAAAATTTAGTAACAACTTACTCAGAAACGTTATAGGCACCTTAAACATGGAACTGAAGCACCATTTGAAGCATCCTGCGTTGGCAGGTCAAAGCATTTCATTTCAGCTTTTAAACGGCATTTCCTACCGCGGCTTTCCCTTGTACACTTCATTGAGCCGAAGTCCACACCGTTCCCGCTATTTGTCTGATAAAGGAGTCGTCGCTGCACAGGTTCCCCAACCGTTTCTGCTCATCTTTTCTTTGATTTTTCACACCAGCTTCCCTCAAACCAAGCAGCCAGGCTCCTGCCTCGCCGGCTATTTAAAGCACGAGGTCCTGAGTGCCTGGCACACATCCCCAGCTGGATTTCTCCCCAGCTCGTCACCCTGATATTGCCTAAGCACCGAGGCTCTAATTAAGAGCCAAGCAGAACGCCACATGCTCCCAATTTGAGAACTGGAAACTAATTTAGAGGCACCAACCTAATTCAGAGGCAACAGACTAATTCACCCCAAATTCTGCAGCCTAAGGAAGGGAGTGGGGCTGTATTGCCGGGCCAGGACTCAAATCTCCTTGGTCTCCAGGATTTGCCCGGTGCAGCCCCAATATTCCGGCCGGTAGTGGCTCCGGGATCCCTTGCTCTTGGGGCAGGGGGATTTTGAGGGCTCTGTACTGGGTTTCCCTGGTGGTCGGTCGCCCCGATAGCCGCAGACCTCCCGGCCTGGCTGGGACAGGTTACAGGAGCCTCAGAAGGAAGGAGAAGCAGTAGGAAGAGAATTCATCATTTTTACAGCCCTAAAGAGACACCGGTGTCTCACAGCCCCTCAGGAAGAATTTTTTTTACTTGCCCCAAAATAGGCTCAGCAAAGCCCTGAGAGCATTCGCCCTTCTTCTCCCTGCAGAGCAATGGCATCTCTAGGGCACGGGCGATGGCGTGGTGGCCTTATGTACCCGCAGCGGTGGGGCTGGCTGGGCCCAAACTGGCCTGAGCTGAGGTGGTGGTGGGACAGGGTTGGTGGGGAAGGAGAGACCCACAGGTCAGAAACAAAGCGGGATCGGGATGGAGCCAAGCAGCAGCGTGGGACTGGTGGGGAAAGCCAGTGCCTGGGTCTGACTGGGAGAGGCCAACCTGGGAGTGGGGGTCATAGAACCATGGAATTGGAGAATCAGAGAGTTGTCTGGGTTGGAAGGGACCTTTAAGATCATCGAGTCCAACCTGCACCTCTGCAGGCACATCAGTACCGGCTGCCTTGGGTGCTGCAGGCTAAGGATGTCCCCAAGGATAACCCGTGGGGAGCTGGTGGCTTCCTGGGACACCTCGCTACGGTGTCCCACACACAACTGTCCCATTGTTGCTCAGCACCACCAGCCCTGGGCAAGCACATGTGGCACATCATGCCACGGGATGTGGAGCCCTGGAGGCCAGTAGGGAGTACCTCACGCACTTTCTTGCGCCTACAACAGTTGAGGGCGGGAAAGGGCTTTTTTGTCCTTTTTTTATCCTTGCACCGACATCCTCTGGGTCAAGACCGGCTCCTTCACGGCACCAACGCCGCCCCAGTCCTCCAGAGCCATGCCCTGGACCCAGAAGAAGTCCCCACCGCCGTCACCTCCTCCCGGCTGTCGCCAGCTGCGGCAGCAAATCCCCCGCATCCCCGCTTTGGCCGGGCTCCGCCGCCTTCCCTGGCTCTCGGTACAGTATCTCCCGGCCCCCTCCCCGCTCCTTGGGCTTTGTCAAAGCACATTTCCCAATTAGAGGATAAAAATATTCCATTCCTGACTCCGCGCGCTATCGATTTTGCCTGTAGCTGTGGAGGGGGCGAGGGCGGGCGCGCGCGGGGTAGGGAGAGGTGAAGGGCTGTAGGCACGAAGTGCAGCTGCCTCCCCCCGCCTCTCCCCCCCCCCCCCAACCCCTTTATTATTATTGTTATTATTCATCACTGTGAAAAGCACCTAGCAGGACTGGTTAGCTCAGCTGACCACTGATAGAGAACAGGGGATCGATACTTAATTGACACAGGCTGGGCAGCCGGAGCAGGGATTGGAGATGGGGGAAGGCTTCTGGGAGGAGGGAGGGGAAGAGGAGAGAAGGAACAAAAGCCAGGGGAAGGGAGGAGAGGCAGGGAGAGGGTGGGAGGAGCGGAGAAATAATGAAGGAAGAGGCAGAGAAATAATGAAGGAAGAGGCAGAGAGGAGAGGACGGAAGAGGAGGCGGGAGGACAAAGCCCTGGGAGCCCAGCTCTCCCCGCGGGAGCTCTGCGGGAGGGTGCTGTGCCGGCATGTGGCCCCGGCGTGCCGCGAGGTCTGACGGGACGGGAGAGGCGACGGCGTGGCAGGGACCTCCTGGCGCCTACGCCGATATCTAAATTGCGTTTCGAATGCAAGGTGGGGGCTCCGTCAGTGCTGCAGGTGTGCGTGCACCCTCGGCACGGCAGCGCCAGCAAAACGCCCTGGACCTGCGCTGCTAAAGCGTCCCTCCTGCGGCCAGGAGCGTGAAATGTAACGAACAGTGCTCTGCTGTCAAAAATACCCCAGCAAAAGCCGAACAGCGTGCAGGAAATAATCTGCTGACCTCGGATCTTCTCTTCCACCACCTCGTGGTGTAACTCCACCTCCTTCTGCTGGCAGGAGCCATCCCTCCCTTAGCAGCACAGTGTGTCCCACGCGCCTGGTGGTGTCCTACCTAAGCAGGAGATATGGTCTAAACTCCCCAAAGCTCAGTTTTCCTGCCTCTAGATAATGCCCCCCAGAGCTGTTGGGAGAATAAGTAAGTTTGAGTGAGGCTCACCCAACGAGGACTTGTTTTTTCTCATGTTGGTCATCCAGGTCCTCTCTCTGCCCATCAAAGCACTGCCGTGGAGCTGACAGCTCCCAGAGTGGGGTCTTACTAAGGACCGATGTGTCACCTGGTGGCCCCGGTCATTCCCATCCCTCGAGGTGAGGAGCTAGTCCTGAGCGCTCAAGGGAGCGCACAACGCTCTGCTTTTTGGGGAAAAGCTCTGGACAGGTTGGGGAGGGGAGAGGTGCCAGTCCTGGCAGTCACCTTCTTGTTTGACTCGGCTTTAGCGAGGTCCCTGCTGGAGCAGCTCACCTGGGCTAGGCACCGGGTTTGCAAGGAAAATATAGACAACCTGGAGAGAATGGAGGGAAGGAACACGAATGCGGTGTTTGGAAGACGTGGCCTTTGAGGTAGAGTAGAAGGCAGCGAGTTCATGTGCTCCAGAAAGGAGAAGATAACAGCAGCGAGCCTAGTAGGACAGGAGCCTGTCTGGTTTCTTCTCCATCTCTGTTAAGGGGAGGACAGGAGAAACCACGCAAGGTTGAAAGTGGGCTCCCAGGCAGGACCCCATTTCTCTCTGAGGATTTCATTGGCCAGTGGTGGCACCAAACATGATTGTTACAGAGGTCTGGGGGAGAACAAGGTGGATATTTCTGCCAAAATCCAAGAGACACTGCCTGCAATATGAAGGTCTGGCAAAGGGAACTTTGACCAGAAGGACAGAAAAGTCCTTCTCCGGGACTCAGCTGCTCCAGAGGACTGGGGAAAACATGCCTGGGGCCTTCTGCTGGGCCAGGAAGGGAAAAGCCAAAACATGCCTTGATCTTCAGAGTCCTTCAGCTGCCAACAGCATGGACTGCTCTTCACTCTGAGCTGAGCTGGGCTCTCGGCCCAAGAGAGAGAGACAGCAGGACTCCTTTCTTGAGCAGAGGCGCTTCGGCCCTGTTTGTAGAATAAGAGGGGTGACCTTTCCCAAGCCGGAAGTTGACTTTTCTTTCTCTTTCATTTTACTCTGGACCCTTCCAGCTCTCCTGCCCATCACCTTCAAGAGGACACCCACGCACAGAAAGTCTTCAAGGCTCTTCCTCCTACTGCCTTTCACCACCACCTCGTGCCAAACAACCCAACCAGCCAGGGAGAGGCCAGCTGGCCTTGAGCAGAGCCCAACGGAGCCTTTGGCTGTTTCCCAGTCAATGGGAAGAAGAAGGACTTTCCAGGCACCTTGCCCTGCTCCAGAGAGTTCAACCTACAGAGAATGTGCCAACCTGGAGACACACATCTGCCACCCGGTCCTGGGAGCTGTCTGGATGGGAAACGCTCAGACCCTCTTCCCATCCACAGAGACGATCACCTGCAGACGGGAAAGGCAGATATATTTAGCTGCTCTTGGCACCAGCCAAAAAGAGCATTGAAGGGAGGGATGGGGTGGTGGGAAAACAGCACTTTGATTTTATTTGTTCTTTTTATGGACTCTTAAAGGTACAGGCTGGCTTTTGAGCCTTGTTAAGGCATGGGGCCCAACAGGCCGTGGTGCGGGGAACCTCAGCCCGGGGCCCGTCCCGTCACTCTTGATCTATAACATGTCAGCCTTAAAAGGATGGTCTCCATCTCCTTAAACAATATATTACTGCTGTCCGTCGTTCCCATTAATGCATAAAAAATCATTAGGTATTTCTATGGAGACCCATCGCCATAAACACAGGCTTCCAAATGCACTCCGGCATTAAGCGGCCAAAGTAAACTGAAGGCGATTTCTGCGGTAATACCCTCTCATCACGCATCCCCATCCCAGCCCTCCCCCGTTCCCCGCTGTCTCTCTTCCCTCGATCAATTTTATGGTGCTTGCCTGGGGTTCATTAATGTTTCCGGAATCTCTCTCTGCCCTGTTTAAAAATTCTTAATTAAGCAAGGTTTTTTTGTTTACACTTGAACTAATTACACTTTTAAACCCGACAATAAAACATCAGCTCTGGGCCATTAGGGCCCGCTGCGGCCGGGCAATTCAGGAACTGCCACGCTTTGCAAGGAGATAGGAAGGCCGGAGATGCAGCCGTTCTGCCTAGCTTCAGTCAAGAGGACGCCAGGATCTTCACCTGGTACATGGAGATGGGGGCCAAGGGTTCGAGCAGCCAGATGTCCCCTTTAGCTCTTCCTTGTTTCCTCCGGATGCGCCTCCCCCAGATAAGGGCTGGCAGAGCAGCTAGATACGGACATGTCCTCTCCCAAGGCTCATTGTTGTTTGCCAAGCATGGGTTCTCCACAAAACTACCCCCATTTCTCCAGAGGCACTTTGGCATAGTAGGACCCAAGGGTAATGAATGATGGAGGCAATGGAGAACTGGAGAATGGGCCTACATGGAGGATGTAGGCCTGGGATGTCAGTGGTTGGGTCATCTCCAACAGGCCAGGCTTGAGCACTTGTCTGTACCGAAGGAGGTGCTTTCACAGATGGCCAAGGAGCAGAAGGGATGGAGCAGAACCTCTGGCACACGTCTGTCTCCAACCACGAGGAAATGTGCCACAGCCTAGTGGTGGGAGCACCACATCTCGGGAGCTTGGACTCAGCTTCTCACCACTGCAGGAAACTGTTTCTTCCTGGCCTTTGTCTGCCATGGGCTTTTTGTGTCCATCCTTGGGGACAGGAGCTGTTGGTGTGGTGCTGAGTCCTTGGGGTGTTGGTACCAGGCTCACGCTGAAGACTCTTTAAGCAAGAGGGGGTGCAGCTGGTGGTGGACACAGGGTCACTGGTGAGAGGGAGCCGCCCACTACCACCATGCGAATGCTCAAAACTCCCCATGAGCACAGCAATAAGGGACACCCAGAAGCTGTTCTGCTCCATTCAGGATGAGATGTTGGTCATTATTTCATCTCCCGCCATAGTGGTGGCTCTCCAGATACCAGCTCCAAACTGGTATTTTCTGCCTTCTTTCTGTCCCATCTAGAAATAACCTCCAATTACCTCAGGAAAGCACATGGGGCAGGATGAAGATGGGACCGGTGCTAGGGTTGTTGAGAGCCTTTGGGTTGTGTCTGCAGCAGCAATACGGAGGGGAGGATGGCAGGACAAGGCAGGGTGCCGGTACCAGCACGTCGGCAGCTCTTGGGTGACTCAGGTTTCTGAGTGAGGCTCTTGATGCCCAACGGCAGAGGAGTGGCCATCTTCCATGTCCCACCCAGCCAGGCAGCCTCTCTCAGGTCCTCAAGGGACTCACCAAGAGGAGAGGAGGGAAATCAGATCCGGATAGCCCAGCCTTTGCTCAAATGCTTTCCTGAAATCCTCACCAGAGGAGAGAACCAGAGCTCCAGGGCTCCCTCTGCAAAAGGGAGTGTGGTTTGAGTCCCATGGGACATTTTCTCTTCTGCATCCAGGTCTCACCCAGCCAGGACTGGAGAAGGTTTTTGCAATGCAATAAACACCCTGAGCAAGACCAAACGTTCCAGTCCTACAACCTGCTTCACCCCAAAACCCCTTTCCCTGGCAGTTATGAGGAGGAAGCTTGGGAAAAGCGTCTCTCCTTGCCCTGTTTCTCCTTTATCATAGAATCATAGACTGGTTTGGGTTGGAAGGGACCTTAAAGCCCATCCAGTGCCACCCCCCTGCCCTGGGCAGGGAAACCTCCCCCCAGCCCAGGTTGCCCCAAGCCCCGTCCAACCTGGCCTTGAACACCTCCAGGGATGGGGCAGCCACAGCTTCTCGGGGCACCCTGCGCCAGGGGCTCACCGCCCCCACAGCCAAGAAGTTCTTCCTCAGATCTCATCTCAATCTCCCCTCTTCCAGTGTCAAACCATCCCCCCTTGTCCCACGGCTCCCCTCCCTGATCCGGAGTCCCTCCCCAGCTCTCCTGGAGCCCCTTTAGGCACTGGAAGGGGCTCTCAGGTCTCCGCGGAGCCTTCTCTTCTCCAGGCTGAACCCCCCCACCTCTCCCAGCCTGTCCTCCCAGCAGAGGGGCTCCAGCCCTCCCAGCATCTCCGGGGCCTCCTCTGGCCTCGCTCCAACAGCTCCATGTCTTTCCTATGTTGGGGACTCCAGAGCTGGACATGGTACTCCAGGTGGGGTCTCACAAGAGTGGAGTAGAGGGGCAGAATCCCCCCCTCGCCCTGCTGGCCACACTTCTGCTGATGCAGCCCGGGATACGGTTGGCCTTCTGGGCTGCCATCGCACATTTATGGCCTTCCCTGGTCAATCAGTGCAGCATCCAAGCCACCTCCAAAGCCCTCCATCATCCGTTCCTCTCCCGGGGTGGGGGCGGGCGATGGAGTGAGCTCCTCCCTGGCGCAGAGGGTGAAGGCAGAAATGCGTTTGCGCAGCCCCGGGCTGTGCTCGGACTCGCACGCTGTCTCCTGGGCAGCCCCGGCACCAGGGCCAGGGTGTTGCAAAGACCCCCGCCGAGATGCCTGCCAACAGAGCTGCTTGATGAACTAACTCACGTGGTGAGAAATGAGGTGTCAAAGACAATTTTTTCCATAGAGAATTATTTAAAAAAAAAAAAATTAAATAATCCATATACAAAACTTTTTTTGGGGGGGGAATGTTTTATTTTTTAACTTAAAAAAAAAAACAAACAGATACACAAAGATCTTTGGGAACCTGATTCTTAAAGAAACCGGTGGATTTGCTTGGAAGGGAGGGAGGGAGAAAGTCAGGAGTGACACCGTCTGTTCCAACATCCTGATCTTTCCTGTCTCCTCTCCTATTTGAAGCAGAAAAATTCCCTTTTTGGACAAAAACCTGAGCAAAGGGTTGATTCCTTCCCCACCATCCCCGCTGCCCGTGTGAGCTTTCAGCCCACCTCCTGGCCAGGAGCAGGCTAGCGAGGTGGCAGCACCCAGGCGACCACCGTCTCGCCCACAAATCCCTCTGATTTTGGGGTTATTTCGTTCATTCTGGACTCGACCTGCTTGGTCTCAACTGCTGGTATACGTCAAACCTGCCCGGTCCTCGCTGCGGCCATCCCGGGCAGCCCCAGCTGAACCACGCTTCAGCTTAGAGCGATTCCCGAGTTGCCACCGGACTGGGAATCCCCTGGGGATACTCCTGGGAAGATTTTATCTCTGCGCAGCAGAGTCCCACCTTGCGCCCAGTGCAGCCTATAAGGGAGGAAAGTGCGTTTTCCTCCTGGGCCATAAGGGGAAACTGAGGCACGGAGCAGGAGAACCGCTCTGCAGGATTCACAAACCCACGGCACCAACCCGGGGGGTTGCACCCACACCTCGCCCCACAGCCCCCCCCCCCCCCCACCTCACACAGCAGCCGGAGCTGAGACCCGGCACACTCGGTTCATGCAACACCAGCACAGGGAGTTGTTGCTCTGTCGCACAACCGGAGCCGGTGATGGGGGACAAAGCCACGTCAGGCTGCCGTGAAGGAGGGATCAGGAGGGGAGCGGGGGGCCGTTGGGAGGAGGATGAGGAGGGAGGAGCGGTGGGGGACACGGGTTTCCAGCAGGGTCCCTCTCGGGGTGACTGAGTCCCGTTGTATCCATCCCGCTGTTCTCCGGAGGAATAATTCATCGGGATGCCCCATGTCCGGGGTCCTTTGGTTTTCCTTGAGCGCCCACGGAGCATTGGGGACAATATTTGGGGGAGGATTTCCAGCAGGGAAATTTGCTGAAAAAAAAGTGGAGAAGGGAAAACCGTGTGGGGTTTGGAACGGGGAGGGGAGGGGGAGGGGGAGGGGGAGGAGGATGAGGAAGGGGGAGAGGGATGAAGAAGTAAATCAGTGCGGGGGCACTGCACGGGGACCTTCACACCTCTCCTGGCCGCATCCCCACAAGAGGGCCCACCCTGGGGTGTCCTCCTGGCTGAGACAGGGGAGGGGGGGCACAGGTTTTTGGGGCACTGAGGAGCCAATGTCCCTTTGCCTGGCCGGGTGCTGGTGGGCAGGGCAGGGGCTTCCCCCGCTCCTCGCCCCCGCACAAACCCAGCTCCCCCCTCTTCCCCCATTTATTTTTTTTTTTTTCTTCTTTTTTCCCCCAATTCATCTCACCAACATCTTTCCACATCAAGACCTGGAGGAAAATCTGCAGCTCCTGGAAATGGCGGGCAGGGTTTGCTCTCGGGGAAGATGATGACACAGCACTGGGAGGGGTGGCTGACACACCGGAAGGCTGTGCCACCATCCAGCGTGACCTGGCCAGGCTGGAGAGTTGGGCGGAGAGGAACCTCATGAAGTTCAACACGGGCAAGTGTAGGGTGCTGCATCTGGGGAGGAATAACCCCCTGCACCAGTACAGGTTGGGGGCTGACATGGAGAGCAGCTCTGTGGAAAGGGACCTGGGAGTGCTGGTGGCCAACAGGATGCCCATGAGGCAGCAATGTGCCCTGGTGGCCAAGAAGGCCAATGGCATCCTGGGGGGCATCAAGAAGAGCGTGGGCAGCAGGTGGAGGGAGGGCATCCTCCCCCTCTGCCCTGCACCAGTGAGGCCACATCTGGAGCGCTGTGTCCAGTTCGGGGCTCCCTGGGTCAAGAGGGACAGGGAACTGCTGGAGAGGGTCCAGCAAAGGGCTACAGAGATGGTGAGGGGACTGGAGCATCTTTCTGATGAGGACAGGCTGAGGGACGTGGGGCTGTTCAGTCTGGAGAAGAGAAGACTGAGGGGGGATCTTATCAATGCGTATCAATCCCCAAAGGGAGGGTGTCAGGGGGATGGGAACAGCCTTTCCTCAGTGGTGCCCAGTGACAGGACGAGAGGGAACAGGCACAAACGTGACCATGGGCAGTTCCATCTCAACCCGAGGAGGAACTTCTCTCCTGTGGGGGCGGCAGAGCACTGGCACAGCTGCCCAGAGAGGGGGGGAGTCTCCCACTCTGGAGCCATTCCAAACCCGCCTGGAGGTGTCCTGTGCCACTGCTGGAGGTGCCCCTGCTCTGGCGGGGGGTGGGATGGGGGAGCTCCAGAGGGCCCTTCCAGCCCTGACCAGTCTGGGATGCTGTGAAGGTGAGGCAGGATGGATGGGATGGGGCACCGCCTCCCTGGCAGCCGCCCCGAGAGGGGAACAGGGACGAGCGGCTGCGGGTCCCGCTTGCCCTGGGGGGGTGGAATTTTGCCGCGTAGCACCCAAAAACCCCCACAGGCAGAGCCACATCCCCCCCACGCTCACCCCTGGCTCCAACCCGGGACATCATTTGGTGCTTCCCTGCCCCGTGGGCTGCGTCTGCACCCCGCAA
Organism: Vanellus vanellus; assembly: GCF_965231255.1. NCBI lineage: Eukaryota > Metazoa > Chordata > Aves > Charadriiformes > Charadriidae > Vanellus > Vanellus vanellus. Next base: position 5,308,391 of record NC_138930.1, read on the forward strand.
CCCCTCCGGCACCCAATCCCAACCCCTAAAGAGCCCTCCAGGGTGGGCAGCTTCCCCCACCCCCACCCCCACCCCCCAACACCTCCCACCCTTCGCGCTCTGCATCCCCTTTCCTGCGGTCAGCGTAACGGCCGGGCTGCGGCCGGGCTGCAGCCTCCTCCCCGCGCTCTGCCCTCGTTTCATTTTTATGAGCTTTTTCTTGCCATAAATATGGTTTTGAGAGCCCATTTATCAGGTCCTGCAGCTCTGGAGTCAGCCTGCCGAGCTGCCCGTGACAGGTCAAAATTGACTCGTATGATATTAGAATTGCTATTGATCCCTTCGGCACCTCGCAACGCTCCCGGCTCCGTGACCCGGTGTCAGGCTGGGAAGCCATCCCCGCCTCCGGCCGCCCCGCGCCTCCTCCTGCCTGCTCCCTGCTTCATCCCTCCGTCTTGAGGTTGGGATGGGGTCTCTCGCCCCCTGCCCGCCGGACACCCTACGGGGACCCTGGGACCACGTCCTCCTATGGCCATCAGCCCCTCCATCGCCTTCCCCACCGCTGCTTCGTTGGGTGATGCTGAGTGGGATACGGCCTCGGAGCTGCTCTGTGCGCGGCGCTGGGTGAATCCCAAAGGGAAATCCTGCTCCGGTCTGGGTGACTTTCAAGGCTCTCGGCCCCTTGCTCAAGGACTTTGGGGTTGGGATGGGCGCCGCACCCCAAAAAGGCCAACAAATCCTCCGTGCCTCAGTTTCCCTGCCTGCAAAGTGAGCATCTTTCCGCCCCCCCCCCCCCCCTCCTTTTCCTGCAGGTTTCCGCGCTGGAGGCGAGTGAAGACTGAGGCTCGAGCAGTTCTGGGTGTTGCTTTGATCAAAACAGGCAAACGCCACCACCAATTCAAGCTGAATTAACCTGGTTTCTTCCATCCCCGTTTCTGGGCGATCCATGCAGGTTCCTGCTGTGTTCCAGCCCTTCAGCAACTTCCCAAAAGACAGTGATTTTCACTCCCTGGTTCTTTTGACCTCCTACTAAATCCTCATCCTTTTTTCCTCTGTTTTCACCCCGGAGAAGGAGGCGAGGGAGAGACAGCTTTCTGACCCTTCTCACGTGGAACGAAGGGCATCAAAGGAGAAGAGCAGGTGGTAAGATCAAACCATGCAAGAGAAGGTCCTTCTCCACTGATATGTCACCCTGCGATGACAAGATGCTGTAGGCACTGCGAGGGTGGCCACGGCCAAGAAGCACATCAATGGGAGACAAACCATCCATGACCACGCATGACCAAGACACCAACCCAGCAAGAGAACCCCTGCAACTGGGGAGGGGGCGAGGGAATAGCTGGGGTAGAGTGGTTGCATGTGTGGTGGTGGTGGTGTGGGTCACATGTGGTCATTTCATAGCCATGCATGGTCATACGTGGTCATATACAGTCATGTGTGGTCACCCATGCTTGCGCATGGTCATGCGTGGTGGGGAGTGGTCATGTGTGGTCATGTGCGGTCATATGCACCGGAATATATGGTTATACACGGTCATGTGTGGTTGTGTGTGGTCATGGATGGTGGTGAGTGGTCATGCATGATTGTGCAGAGTCATACATTGGTGGTGAATGGTCATGCGTGGTCATATACAGTCATGTGTGGTCACCCATGCTTGCGCATCGTCATGCGTGGTGGGGAGTGGTCATGTGTGGTCATGTGCGGTCATGTGCACCGGAATATATGGTTATACATGGTCACGTGTGGTTGTGTGTGGTCATGGATGGTGGTGAGCGGTCATGCGTGGTTGCGCAGAGTCATACATTGGTGGTGAATGGTCATACATGGTCATATGTGGTCATATACAGTCATGTGTGGTCACCCATGCTTGTGCATGGTCATGCGTGGTGGGGAGTGGTCATATGTGGTCATGTGCAGTCATGTGCACTGGAATATATGGTTATACACGGTCATGTGTGGTTGTGTGTGGTCATGGATGGTGGTGAGTGGTCATGCATGATTGTGCAGAGTCATACATTGGTGGTGAATGGTCATGCGTGGTCATATACAGTCATGTGTGATCACCCACGCTTGTGCATGGTCATGCGTGGTGGGGAGGGGTCATGTGTGGTCATGTGCGGTCATATGCACCGGAATATATGGTTATACATGGTCACGTGTGGTTGTGTGTGGTCATGGATGGTGATGAGTAGTCATGCGTGGTTGCGCAGAGTTATACATTGGTGGTGAATGGTCATACATGGTCATATGTGGTCATATACAGTCATGTGTGGGTCACCCACGCTTGTGCATGGTCGTGTGTGGTGGGGAGTGGTCATATGTGGTCATGTGCAGTCATGTGCACCGGAATATATGGTTATACACAGTCACGTGTGGTTGTGTGTGGTCATGGATGGAGATGAGTGGTCATGCATGATTGTGCAGAGTCATACATTGGTGGTGAATGGTCATGTGTGGTCATATACAGTCATGTGTGATCACCCACGCTTGTGCATGGTCATGCGTGGTGGGGAGTGGTCATGTGTGGTCATGTGCGGTCATATGCACCGGAATATATGGTTATACATGGTCACGTGTGGTTGTGTGTGGTCATGGATGGTGATGAGTAGTCATGCGTGGTTGCGCAGAGTCATACATTGGTGGTGAATGGTCATACATGGTCATATGTGGTCATATACAGTCATGTGTGGGTCACCCACGCTTGTGCATGGTCGTGTGTGGTGGGGAGTGGTCATGTGTGGTCATGTGCAGTCATGTGCACCGGAATATATGGTTATACACGGTCATGTGTGGTTGTGTGTGGTCATGGATGGTGATGAGTGGTCATGCATGATTGTGCAGAGTCATACATTGGTGGTGAAGGTCATGCATGGTTCTACATGGCTGTGGTGACACCCAGAGCCCCATCTCCGAGCCCCCAGCCTGGAGCAGGGCCGAGCGCCAAGGACACGCGGATGCTACCCGCTCCCGGCTGCCACGCTACGGACGACCGAAAAGCGAGACCCGGTTTTCCGAGGAGTTTATCCGGAGCCAGGGCTGGCGATCGATCGAGGGGAAACTCCGCATCCTCCAGAGCAACCCAGGATTAATTTATGTTTGTCTGAAGGACGCTAATTAAGCCTGGTTAAGAGAAAGTTAACTTTAATACTGTGATCTAGTTGATATTAAGAAGCTGCCAAGGAGAGCTGGAAGCAGCTGATCTGACGTCTGGCCGCCGGCCGCCGTTTCGGAATCTGCTCGGCACGGCCCCAGGACCGGAGTCGGCTGCCCCAGGCTGCTCCCCGGGAGATGCCATTCCCTTCTTTAACATCCAAAGGGTACAGAAAAAGGACCTTGGGCTTATCAAAGAGGACCAAAAAAAAAAAACCAACCCAACCCTTTTTTTTTTTTTTTTTTCTTTTTCCAGTTTATTGGCAATTTCTCATGCCCCGCCTCAAAAAAATTAAATAGAAGTAATTAGATTTGAAATGAAAACCGGTTCGAAATCGTTACCAAATCGAAAGTCAAGCCAAAAACCCATTGTTCTGGGTCGGGCAGCAGGTTTGGGTTTGATTTCAGGCTTCGAGGCGCGACTCGACCATTTTAAGGTCAAAGTGAAGGAAATTCTTCCAAACAAATTCGCTCCGGTGGCAGAGCTGGAGCCGCTTGGCGCAGGAGCTGCTCCACCGCCAACCGGCAGAACGGGTTGTGCCGGAGCCCCGCGTCCCCCCGGGGAGGGGGTGGGGGGTGTCCTATCACCCCAGGGGTAGGGACAGGGCCCGATCCTGCTCCCCTGGGTGGCGCAGGGAACCCCGAGCTCCCTCTGGTACCCGCGGCCCCTGGTTACACCCGCCTTGGCGGCGGCGGCTCCCCACGCACCCCGGGGCTGCGACGGAGGTCACCGGTCCCCGGGGACGAGCGGTGACGGCAGCTTCTCATCCCACCGCAGCCCCGTCACCCAGGGCAGGGCGACATCCATCGAGTCAACAAAAAAATCTCCTGGCAGCTCCATCTCTTTTTTCCCCCCTTAAAGCAAACATCTTCATTACAGCTCGGAGTTGTTTAAATAAATGAATTAATATTGACAAACCATCAACGAGGCTAATAAATGATTAGTTAAAGGCATACATACATCACATTACGGTTAGCATTAGCCGAGGCTTAATTACTTGTGGAGAGGATCCCATTAGAGTAGGTGCTACGTCGCCGTCACCCTCCGCAGCCCTCCACCCCCGTGGGGCTCCGGCAGCGCCCTCGGCTCCACCGGGACCCCCCAGTGTCACCGCAGGCAACCGTCGCGGGGCCGTGCTGGGACGGGGGTCGCTGGCGGGGCAGGGGACGGCGGAGGAAACGTCGCCCTGGCACCGCGCTCCTGGGCACGGCACATCAGCGCGGCGAGCGGGGCAGGTCTCAGCGGGCGGCGGCGGCGCTGGGGTAAGAGCCACCGGCTGTCGGCAAGGGGAATTTCGGATGGTGGGTTGGCAGGAGGTGGTCAAACAGGCAGATCCATGCAGCCGGCGAAAAGAGACACTGACAAATAAAATAGGCAATAAATAATAATAACAATATCATAAAATTTTCAAATTTATTGAAAACCGGTCCACTCGCAAAATATTGGATTTTTCTATTATTTACACGGCTGCTGATTTTCTGTAAATATTTAATGCCCCATGGATTTTTTTCAAAGTACAAATCTGAACAATTTCTAAATTTAAAATCCATTGCGCAGCGCAACGCCACGAGGGCCCGATCCTGCCACCCACCCTCAGCGGGAGCCATCCCCGGAGCCGGGACGGGACCTCCGCCGCACCCCGAGGTCTCCACGGAGGCTCCTTCTGACCGGTGACGTTTTGCGTCTTCCTCTCCGTCCTCAGATATCAGAAGGGACAGACGGGTGAAGCAAAACCCGTAAAACCTCCTAATAACTTTCCAGCGTGTCCCGTGCCACCCATCCCGAGGGTTTGAGGCCACCGCGCCGGTGACACGGCGTCACTAGGATGGCCGTGCCCCAGTGCTGAAGTTGGATGGGGGGGGAGGGGGGAAAGAACCGAACAACCCAAAAGGCGAAAATTGAGATGAAAGGCAGCGTGCAGCCGGGCTCCCGTCCATATGCATTTCGGCTTCGAGAGGTTTGTTAGGACTAAAGAGGCCCTTTCATCCCTTTCCAAGGTGTTGTAATGTATCCCCAGCTGGCTTTCATCTCCGCCTGATTGATACTCAGGGCTCTAATGAGCGTGACGGGAAAAGTGGCTGAGAGAGGGGGGGGGGGTGTCTGGGTTGGGGAAGGGAGGGGGGGGAAAAAGGGAAAGAGACCCCTCTGCAAAGGTTTCAAAACGCTTTCCGCGTTGCAGCTAATGAGGGGATGAGGAGAGGAGAGCTGGAGTAAAGCGCCGGCGCTGAGGAAGGCGACGGGAGGATGGGGCTCCCCGAAGGCTGATGGGTCTCTGCCCCCACCTATGGGTGGTTGAACCCACGTGGCCATGGATCACCGCCCCCACCCCACCCCGGGATGCCTCTGCCCCACAGCCAAAATGGAGCATTTAAGGCCAAAGAAGGAGTTAAACCCTTCCGTTTTTCCTCTTGTCCTCCCTGGCTGTGTTTGTCCCCAAACTGCAGATTGGTGGGAGAATCCCAGACTGGTTTGGGTTGGAAGGGATCTTAAAGCTTATCCAGTTTCACCCCCCTGCCCTGGGCAGGGACACCCCACTGCCTGCAGAGGGGCAAGAGAGGGCTCAGCCATCCTCCGCCATCCCCCGGATCCTTCCTCTTCCCATCGGTTTGTAGATTCAACCGTAGAACAGCCCAGGTTGGAAGGGACCTTGAAAGGTCATCTGGTCCAGCCGTTTGTGGGAAAGGGAACGAGAATGGTTAGAAGTGTAAAAGGGACCTTAAAGCTCACCCAGTCTCACCCCCTGCCCTGGGCAGGGCCACCTCCCCCCAGCCCAGGTTGCTCCCAGCCCCGTCCAACCCGGCCTTGAACACCTCCAGGGATGGGGCAGCCACAGCTTCTCGGGGCACCCTGCGCCAGGGGCTCACCACCCCCACAGCCAAGAAGTTCTTCCCGATATCTCATCTCAATCTCCCCTCTTCCAGTGTCAAACCACCCCCCCTCATCCCATCGCTCCCCTCCCTGATCCAGAGTCCCTCCCCAGCTCTCCTGGAGCCCCTTTAGGCACTGGAAGGGGCTCTCAGGTCTCCGCGGAGCCTTCTCTTCTCCAGGCTGAACCCCCCCACCTCTCCCAGCCTGTCCTCCCAGCAGAGGGGCTCCAGCCCTCCCAGCATCTCCGGGGCCTCCTCGGGCCGTTCGTTCCCCTCTCCCCGGGGTGGAGAAGTGAGAAAGAAGCCCCATGGACAGAGCACCTTGATCCCAGGGAAGGTCGGATGCTCAATAGCCATCACCCTGCCGCCTCTCTCAGCCCCCTCCTCGCTCCTCGGCTGAAAATCTATATGAACACTCTATATGAACCTCTGCCCCCCCCCCCCCCCTTCCTTCACCTCCTTCCTCCCGGTCCCTTCCCATTCACACCACCATGGTCAGCGGGACGGCAGCCCTGGCACCACTCCACGCGCTGCCGCGGGGAGCAGGGAGGACCGTCACCTCCCTCCAGTCCTGGCACCCACTGCGGGTTCTCCAGCTGCCTCCCAGTATCAGCACCCCCAGTCCCAGTGCCACCAGCTCCGGGTGCTGGGGCAGAGCGGGAGCGCTGCCTTCCCGGGCTGCGGCCGCATCCTGCGCATCGTCACCGCCGAAACCATCTCACTTCAAACTTCATCAGCCCGGGAGGTCCCTGGCCAGGGCCCGCGTCCGTCCTCGTGTCTCGGTGGCCCTTCGGGATGTGGGAGGGATGGAGGCACAGCTACACACTTAGTGAGGTGTGGGGGGGTTGTCCTTGCGACCCCTCGGCACATTGTCTCTGCTCCCACAGGGGACGCATCCTGCCCTCCCTGCTGGTAGCTCAGCCCTGTACCGATGCCGCAGGGGATGTCCCCGAGCGCCCTTCTCCCCCCCCCCCACTCTGGCTTCTTCCTCACCCCCTTTCCCCCCACCCCCTCCACCTCCGGCGTTCACCTGTTTCCATTCCCAGCTCTAATGGGATGCTGAGGGATGACCACATGCCAATATGGACCGTGACAAACGCAGCCGGCGCAGGGGTCCTCTCTCTTCCCTCCGCCCCGTTTGTTTTTCCTAACGCTCCACTGGGGCCGGAGCTTCTCCCAACTTTTCCAGAAATCCCTGAAGCTGTCTGGTTTCACAACCTCCTCATCCACCTGCACCCGCTGGGGCCGGATCCGGAGCTGCCGCATGGCAGCACCATCCCGGAGACCGCCGCATTGGTGTCACCAATGGCCAAAGTGGGGGCTGTGTCTCCGTGCCCCCAGGCTCTTCTCCCTTCCAGAAGACCCTCAGGTAGGATTAACCCCGCTGGGTCTCAGGTCTTGGCTACCTCTCCCATGGAGAGGGCCACCAGAAGGACCCCTCCTGGCCCTGCCGGTGGGTCCCATCAACCTGAGCAGGTCCTTGACCACAGCAAGCGTGTGACACCCGGGCTGGACCGACCCTCACCCACGGGGCACCCGAGCAGGGTCCAGGGGCTGGAGCTGAAGGACGAGGTGGCAGTTGTCACTGGTCCAGGAGGGACAGAGCAGGGCTGCACCCTTGGGGACAGCAGGGAAAGGCTGGCGCGTCCCCATGGCGGAGGGAAGGGAAACTGCCCCTGGTGGGGATCCTTCTCCCTCCTGCTCTGCTGGTACCTCCCGGGAGGGAGAGGGAGAGGGAGAAGGGGAGGGAGAGGGAGAAGGGGAGGGGGAGGGAGAGGGAGAGGCAGAGGGAGAGGGAGAGGGAGAGGGAGAGGGGGAGGGAGAGGGGGAGGGAGAGGGAGAGGGAGAGGGGGAGAGGGAGAAGGGGAGGGAGAGGGAGAAGGGGAGGGACAGGGAGAAGGGGAGGGGGAGAGGGAGAGGGAGAGGGAGAGGGAGAGGGAGAAGGGGAGGGAGAGGGAGAAGGGGAGGGAGAGGGAGAAGGGGAGGGAGAGGGAGAAGGGGAGGGACAGGGAGAAGGGGAGAGGGAGAGGGAGAGGGAGAGGGAGAGGGAGAGGGAGAGGGAGAGGGAGAGGGAGAGGGAGAGGGAGAGGGAGAGGGAGAAGGGGAGGGAGAGGGAGAAGGGGAGGGAGAGGGAGAAGGGGAGGGACAGGGAGAGGGAGAGGGAGAAGGGGAGGGAGAGGGAGAGGGAGAGGGAGAGGGAGAGGGAGAGGGAGAGGGAGAGGGAGAGGGAGAGGGAGAGGAATTATTAGCAGCTTCTCCCTTTCAGCCAGACTCTTTAAATAGATCTGAAGGAGTCGGAGCGCGTTGGCTTAATTGATTGGCAAGTGCTCCAAGCTGCGTATCGGAGATGTGCCGGGGAGCCAAGCGCTATCGCCTCCCTCCATCCATCACCCCGGCACGGTCCTCTCCTCTCCCCCAGCCCGAGCAATACCTGCTACCCAGCGAGGAGACCCGGCACTGCCAGGCTCACTCCTGGCTCCGGCACTGGGCACCTTTCCCTGCGGTAGCTGAAGCCAGCTGGAAGGAAAAATAAATATAACCAAAACCAAAAAAAAAAAAAAAGGCAATCCAAACCACACACCGTTTCCCAGGATGTGTGAGGGTTTGGGGCAGAGCACCTGTGCGCACCCACAGATGTTTGCATACGCTTATCCAAGGGGAACAGGGATGGGGTTTTCCTCATTGTGTTACGCTTCATATTTCATTTTCATTCTCTTCCAGCCCTCGGAGCTGGCCAGGATGCAGGAACGGGAATTAACACAAGGGAAAGCAAGGAAAAAAAAAAAAAGAAAAGAAAGGAAAAAAGAAAGAAAAGAAAGGAAAAAAATAAAAGAAAGGAAAAAGAAAAGAAAGGAAAAAAGAAAAGAAAAAAGAAAATAAAAAAGAAAAGAAAGGAAAAAAGAAAATAAAAAAGACAAGAAAGGAAAAAAGAAAAGAAAGGGATAAAGAAAAGAAAAAAGAAAAGAAAATAAAAAATACAAGAAGAAAAAAGTCAAGAAAGGAAAAAAGACAGAGGAAAAAAGAAAGGAAAGGAAAAAAGAAAAGGAAAAAGACAAGAAAGGAAAAAAGACAGAGGAAAATAGAAAAGAAAGGAAAAAAAGGAGAAAGGAAAAAAAGGAGAAAGGAAAAAAGGAAAGGGAAAGAAAAGAAAGGGAAAAGAAAAGAAAGAAGGGGGGACAAGCAGGGATCATCACTTGCACAAGTGTTTGGAGCTCAGAGGTCAGCGCCACCAGCCCGCTGGGGAGCGGGCCCGGGGGGTTCGCCCGCGCCGGCGCTGCTGGGGTGGCGGTACCCAGCCCCCATCCCGGCTCCCTGAGCTCCCCAACCCCCCGGAGGCGCTCACCCGGAGCTCCACTCGGGCAATTCCCCGTGCGTGGGAAAGCCAGAAATGCACTTCAAAACCTCCCCAAATTCAGAACCTGAGGCTTTAAAACCCAAACCCCAACCTGGCCGGAGGCAATCCCTTTCCGAGCAACTTCAGCTCCCAAAGCAGCTCAGCCCCACGACCTCAGCACCGGCCCGGAGCTTGAAGACGAGTGGTTCCCAGGCCGGTCCCGCGGTCGCAGGGCCAAAACTCAGGGCTTGACGGGTCTGACTCAAGCCCGAGTTGGCAATTCCCATCCCTGCCTGTCCCGCAGAGAGCTGGGAGATGCCCGTGGGCAGCCGGGATGGAGGTGGCACAGGCGCTTCAGCCGCTGGCATCTCGGGCAGCTGCGACGGCTGCATCCGTCCCCCTCCCGTCGCGCGCATGCTCGGAGCGCCCGGTTGAGTGATCGATAGGTTTTGATGTTACATTGGGAGGAAGAAGAAGGGGGGAAAAAAAAAAAAAAGGAAGGCGAGGGAGGAGAAGAGGGTTTATTTAACACCGGAGCAGCTGCTGATAAGTGCCTGGAGTGAAACGTCTCCACACCCGGTGGCGGCTGGACCCAGAGATCCCGGTCTCGGTGCCGAATCACCAGCTGTGAGCGCTGCTGCCCGATGCACAAGGCAAGAAACAGCCTTGTTTTCCCCCCCAAATTCCCTTCTCCCATCTCTAACCAGTCTCCCACCACCACACACAGACACCGCCTTCCTGCCCTGAGGGTCCTGTCCCCTTCCCTCCCTGTCCCTGCCGGGGTTTGCTGGCCTCACCCCGGACACGGTGACTATGGGTCGCAGAACCGTGGCCGGGATGCTCGGGGACCCCCTCGTGGGGCTGCACCGGGAGAGCCGGGGTGGCCCCGGGGCAAAGGGGCGTCTCCGGGGCAGCCGGGGGTGGAAAAAGAGGGGAACAGCCCCAACTCCCACCCAAGCGCCGAAGCTGCTGGGGGGGGGTCACCCCAAAGTACATCCCACCTCCACCCCCCCCCTCCCGGCAGCTCCGTGATGCTCCCCTGGGCTGACCCTCGCCTCCTCCGGCAGCTGCCTCTCCCCATCGCCTTCCCCTCCCTCTCTGCTTTTAAACGATTGCAAAGCCTCTCATTTTCTAAGCCCAATTACTCCGGCACAATACCCCCGACCGCGCTCTAAGCACGGCGGCACGGTCCGTTGCCTCCCCAAGCTGCCCCGCGGCTGGCCGCGGTCAGCGCCGAAAGGTGACGGCAAGAGGCCGGGATCGATACGGCGCCTTCATCTCCCGGTCCCACCGCGCATCGAGGTCCAGGCACCTCCGGGGTCTCCTTTTGGAAAGGACCATCCGGCAGAAGCGGGATGAGCCACGTCCTATCAACTTGCCAGCAAGGGAACCGGCATGCCGGGGTTTTGCTGGGATTTGGGAGCTTCCTCTGCCCGAATGGGCGCTGCTCCCTCCCGGCACTCCCAGGGGAGGGGTGTGAGTCGACCCTCAGATCCTCATCTCATCTCATCATCGAAGAAGGCTCTGGAGAGACCTGAGAGCCCCTTCCAGTGCCTAAAGGGGCTCCAGGAGAGCTGGGGAGGGACTCCGGATCAGGGAGGGGAGTGATGGGACGAGGGGGAACGGTTTCACACTGAAATAGGGGAGATTAATATGAGATATTGGGAAGAAATTTTCCATTGTGCGGGCGGTGAGCCCCCGGCGCAGGGTGCCCCGAGAAGCTGTGGCTGCCCCATCCCTGGAGGTGTTCAAGGCCAGGTTGGACGGGGCTTGGAGCAACCTGGGCTGGGGGGAGGTGGCCCTGCCCAGGGCAGGGGGGTGGCACTGGGTGGACTTTAAGGTCCCTTCCAACCCAAACCAGTCTAGGATTCTATGATCTGGTTCCCAGGAGTCTGCCCAAAGTCGTGGATGAGACTGGAAGGATTCTCCTCTGCAAGCCAAGAGCACGTCTGAGATACGGAGCTGCAGGGCTCGGACTCGTTGAGCGACGCGGATTGCAAGCGGCAGTTGGCAGCAAAGGAGGTTTTTTGGTAAACCCACGTCCCTCGACGCCCACCTGCCCCCTCCGTGCCACAGCGATAGGAAAAACCAAAAATGGTGTTTAGCCAACTCACCTAAATAAACCCGAGGTGAAGCCCTGGCAGATGGGCTACAGAGGCTGGGGTGAACCCAAATGTTTCACCCAGACTGTTTCAATGGGGCTGGGTCCTTCCCTGGGGGGTTTCATCTTTTCCAAGGAAGCCGGGAGGTGGGAGTCGCCGGCGGATGGTTTGGAAGGAAAAGTGGGTTTTCCCACTTTTGACCAATTCCACAGGTATTCCCACCCATCTGATAACGCCCTTTTGACCACAAACCCTTCAGCCTCCATCCCTTTGACCCAAAGACGCCCCCAGCCGTGCCCCAGAGCACCGGATCCCACGCTCTCACACGTGCATCGAGCGCTGCCCGTCCTCAGCGCCGGTTGAGCTGCCGCGCAGCGGACCCTTCGCATCCCAAACCCTCTGCGGGGAGCTGGTTTACAAGAAGAAGAGTGCTGGCTTCCCAAACAAGCCTCCCACTCCACAACACATTTCCAGCCATACATAATCTAATATACGTTACCATAGCGCCAATCAATAACTCAGTAGGCCAGCTCCGAAATTATTCTCTTAAAGGGCCAGCACACCTCTTCTCCCCCTCCCTCCGTCCGCCTCGTGGTACCCAACGCTGGGCCCAGAGGAGCCGCTCGCCCTCAGGTCTCCCGTGCCAGGCGTAACCGGGCAGGACGTGACGCCGGGGCTGGTGGTGACACCCTTCTTCACCCATCGCACCCCCTTTGCGCCGCGTCGCTGTTGCGTGGTTTGCGGTGGGCGCGTGGGCGCCCGTCTCCAGGGCACGGCTCTGCCTTTGCCGCTCGGCAGCATCTTGCCTGCACACACACACACACACACACACACACACACAGTCGCGCTGGCAGTGGGCAAAGCGTGCGAGAAGCGGGTCGTGCTCCCTCACCCCATCCTCTCCCCAGGTTTTTCCATCCCTCCGGTTCCCGGGAGCTGACGGCATCCCGGCTGCGTGATGGCAGCACAAGACCGGGCAGCGCCCGAAACCGCTCCAGATGCTGCCCAGCCGCTCCTCCTACCCGTCACCGCGGGCACGGGGACGGGCACGGGGGGGACCTCAGCCCCCTGCCAGCCCCTGCCCCTAGGCAAACCCCCGGGAGCTGCCCCTCTGAAGCAGCCGGGACCCCCCGGGGGGGGGCGCGTTCCCAGCCTGGCTCCCACAGCATCATTAGCAATAGTTTTTCCTCCTGCTTCAACACCAAGGAGGAGGATGGGGGGAAATAAAAAAAAAAAAAGAGCTCTAAAAACTCCAGAAATGGCAATCGCCTCCCCGCAGCCCTCGCTGGCTTTAATCCCCCCCCCACCCCACCCCACCCCCCCCCCCCGGCGAAAAACCTCCTGAGAGAGCAACCTCGCACACGCGGGCATCGCCGTAACAAATCCCATCCCGCATCCCAAATTATGGAACCCGACATTGCGCCCTCCAAGGCATCACCCCTTTCCTCGGGCACCCGCCGTCCCAGCGGGAGCTGCTTTACAAAGGGGCCCTGCCGACGCTGCCCCCAGCCCGACTCACCCCGCTTCTGCTCCCGTTGGAAAAAGAAGGGGCAGGACCTGGAGACAGTTTTTCAGGCGGCCGCCGTGTCTCCCCGACCCCCTCGCTGCGCAGCCTGAGCAAAACGAGCCAGACACCCCCTACCCCGGGGTCTACCCGGGTGGGAGCTCTTCCATTCCCTGCCTGTGTTAACACTGAAACCTAATGATGCCAGCCAAGGTTACCTCTTCGCTGTCTCAATCCCAGCAAAGATGGAGCGCGAGTAATTACGCTCTAAGACCCTAACGAGCCGCAGCAAGTGGCAGGGGCTGCGTATCGCCTCATCTTGGGGGTGGGGGGGGGAGTTCGGGAGATTTCTGCACCCACCACGTGCTCGGCAGGTGGTTCTGTTTAACTTCCGTTACCAGTAACAGGAATCCCTCACCTGTGAAGGAGAAACGTGGGTGCTCGCGCCCCCCCCCCCCCCCCTCCACCGCTGCGGGAAGTGCTTTTGAGGGTTGGGGGATTTTTGAGGCTTGGCTTGGTTTTGGTTTTGGGGTTTTTTTTGTTTTTTTTTTTTTTTTCCAAGCTTACCACCAAACGCTCTGCGAAGGCAAATGAGACGTGGGAAACCTTTGCGCTCACTCCGTGCCCGTCGTAAGCGGGGTCCGGGTTACCCCCCGGCTTCCGGGGGTGCGGGGAACCTTCTTGAAAGAAAAGCCAACAGAATTTTATTGAAAGCTGGGCGGTTTTCTCTCCTTCTTTTATTTTCGACACGCACCCCGCCGAATGTATGATGAAAATTCTGACCGAACAGTCTCCCTGACAGCTTTTCCGTTTGACACAAGAAAACCTCTCGGTTTTAACATCCCCCCCCCCCCCCCCCCCAACCAGATTCGTGGCTCCGGGGGGGAAACGGATCCAGATGCGGAGCCGAGCACCTTGCCATGCCCTCGGGGAACGATGCTGCCTTGGCAGATCCGGGGCCCGAGGCGCACCAGAGGATCCCAAATTTCACATCGGGGAGAAGCTCCGTCCCTTTCCCTCCGGGCAGGATGAGAGCCAATTTTCCCCCGAGGGGGGGGGGGGTGGATGGACACCCTTTTGGCGACACCGCCAGCTGCCTTCAAGCAGCCCCCCCGAAGGGCAGCCCGGCCTCGGCAGCGCTGTCAGCCGGCCTCTACGTCTTCCATTAATTCACTTCACACTGTCCGTATCGATCGGTTCTGCTCTCTCTCCGGCTTTTCCCCCCTCCCTCGTACGTCCTCTCTCTTCCCCCCCCCCCCCCCCCCCAATTTCTCCCCGCCGGCTGCTGCACCGCTGGGCAGCCCGGCCCGCGTGCTGCCTGATCCATACAAACTCACTTACTCAGGGAAATCAATGGGCTCGAAAGAGCACACGCAGCAAGGCGAGGAGTCTGTCTGGGGATCGACCGCCCAACAAGGAGACACGGAGAGAAGAGCAGCCCCTACCCCGCCTCGCGCCCGGCGCCCCAGCGGGGCGGCCGAGGGACACCCCCCACCCCCCATCCGCCCCCCATCCCTGCGTCGCCCCGCTCCCGGGTGGGATGGGGGTGAGGGTGGCGCGGGGATGCGGATATCCTTGGGTATCCCTCTTTTCCCACAAAGGACTGGGAGGCAGCGACTTGGGTAGGAGCAGGGGGGTCTGGCGGGGGATGGGGGGGGGGTGGGGGTGTCCCAGCAGGACGCCTGCCTTTTTCCTCCCAAATTGAAGAGAAAGCGCATTCCCCCTTTTACCCTCCAGCCGGCAGAGCCTCCCCTACCCTCCCTTCGGTTCTCTTCACCTTCAGCCAAGTCAGGCTACATCCGTGCCTCAGTTTCCCCATCTTTAACCAGCAGGATGCCTCTCTCCCAGCCGGTTTCGGGGCTCTGCCGGGCCGCCCCGATTCGTGGCCAGGCCCGTGTTCAAAGCACCAATAGACGGTACCGGGCTGAGCGGAGAGCTGAAATCGAGGATTTTTTTGACCCCCCTCTCGGACCACCGCCGGCCCTATTTGCCCAGGGAAATAGTTTGCCGCTGCCCAAGCAGCGCGCCGGGGTGATTAATAAATCCTGCCAGAAGAGCTGCTGCTGTGCTGAGTTCGCCCATCAAGGAAGGAAATCTTTATTTATATATATTCTATAAACTAATTTTTGCATCATTGCAATAAATCCATCTTCCAGCCGTCAGCTACAATCTGCCTTCGTTGCCATTCACGTGCGGCTCCGGGTGGGATGCTGGGGTTGGAGGGGGGGGGGGGGAGCAGGCGCAGGAGCATCCCAGCACTGCTTGGCACTGGTTGGGGGAGGGGGGGGTGTCCCTGGGGTCCCCGTTGGGGCTGGAACCAAAATGGGAACTTGGGGTAATGTTAACGGGGTGGGGGGAAGGGAAAGCAACCACTGGTACCCAGTTGGTCCGTCACACCTCGGCGGAGGGATTGGGGGGGTCCCCAAGAGCATCAAGTGACCGGGATGTCACCGCACGTAGGACATGGGACCCCCGAGGGGCTTGGACCCTCTGCCTCCCTGGGGAGACCCCGGAGGAACCGGGAAGGCCCCGAAATGGTGCTGTCAACCCAATACCGGTAAATCCCAGCAATGCCCCTGCCTGCGGGCGACCTGGCGTGGAGGAGGGGGGCGGGGGGGGGGGGAGCCTTTTCCCAGCAGCCCCCCTCTCGGAGGTGAGTGTGGTTGTGCGCTGGAGACACCGTGTCTGTCCTCCACAGGCTCCAGCCCCAGACCAGAGCAGGGGAGGAGGGGGGGGGGGGGGGGAGCATGGTGGGCAGTAGCAGCGCTCCAGGCATGGCCGCTGCCCCCTGCCCAAAGCCAACTCCCCCCCCCCCCCCAAAAAAAAAACCCAAACCTGGGCTATCCCTTGGGGGTTCAGTTTGGGGGTCAGGAGGTGGCAATGCAGTGCCACCCTGAACAGCTTCTGTTGGGACCTTGGGGGGGGGCCATTTTTTGACCTGGGGGGCATTTGGGGACCTGGGGGGCATTTTCAACCCCGGGGGGTGGCTGCACCCCTGTGCCATGGAGCATCTTGAGGTGGGAGGGGGCAACAAGAAGTTGGGATTCCCACCCCACTGCTCTCCTGGGCAGCCTCCAGGGACACCCCCCATCCCCCCCGGCAGGCTGGGGTGCTCCCGAGGAGCGGGACCCAGTTTTGGGGGAGATTTCGGTGCTCCAACCCATCTCCCTGCCTGGGAGGGGGTTCCGCTGCCCAGACTCATCCCAGCGCTGCCCGGAGCCGGGACCAGTCGGGGCAGCGGCCGATCGAAGGCAGCCGAGCGCCGCGGGCAGGGCAGGCAGGAGGTGTGGGCAGGGATCCCACTGGGGAGATGAGTCTGTTGGGCCTCAGCCAGGGCAGGAGGCCCCATAGCCGCGGCTGCCAGCCCAGGGTTGGACGGGGATGGCAGGAGGATGAGGAAGCACCGAGGGGGGGGGGGGGCTGGAGGAAGGCTGCCATCGCTTCTTCTGCCTGAACCCCATATTTTCCCCATTGCTGGGGGGGCACATGGCTGCCTGTCCCCCTCCCCCTCCGGGATGGGGCAGGAGGAGGCTGGCTGGGGGGCAGCAAAGCCCCCTCCCCTCTCCGCTGCCCCTTCCCGCAGCCGCCTGCTGACGCTCTCCGGCAGGATGCGGTAACGCCGGTGGGAGTGGGCTCACCCGCGTGGGCAGGGGGGTTTCGGGAACCAGCAGCCCCCAGACACCGGTGTACCGGGCAGCACGGCCACCCCCACCACCTCCGCCCAACCCCACGCACCCGGACCCCCACCCTGCCCCGCGACACCCACCCAGGGCACATCCCTGCCCGGTCCCGAGACCCCCACAGCCCCTCTGCCCCAGAGGTCCTCTGGAGGGACCCGTCTCGGGGGTCCCCTGATGGGGCAGGGGCTGGGAGGGGACTGGGGGGCCACCGGAAGGGGACTGGGGGGGATGGGCTGGGACAGGCTTTTGAAACAAAATTCTTGGAGTGGTTTTTATATATATTTTTTTCCCCTTTTGTCCCTTTTTCTCTCCCTTTCCAGTGCTTTGCCAGCCCTGGCACTCGTTACCGGCACTGGTGGTAACGAAGGGCTCTGTGCATAGCAATGAGATTGATTGACCCCGGTGACCCCGGCCAGGGCCAGGGCTCCCTCCAGGGCGCCCAGGTCACCGGCTGCTGACCATCACTGGTTGCCACGGTGACACCGGCGGTCCCCGGGGATGGATGGGGGCTCTGGGATGCAGGAGGGGATGCCGGGGCAGGTCAGCGTGTCAAGGCTGGTGCGTTACTGGGATGCTACTGGTTTGGGGAGGGCGAGGGTTAAATTCCCGGCCTGGGGGGCACCCCACGGGGCAGGTCCCCTCCGAGGTGAGCGGGACAGGGGGTGCCAGAAGTCACCGGTGAGGGTTGGTGGGGTGTGTTCCCTGGGGAAACTGAGGCACAGCGAGATGCTTGGGGGGCACAGCAGGGACCCACGCGTGCTGGCCCCGGGTGGGAGCCGGCGGGGGGGCAGGAAGAAAGGCCGGGGTGGGGTGGGGGAGAGGTGGGGGGGAGAAGAGAAGGGGGGAAGGGGAATCGGTGTAGGGTGGAGACTGGAGGGTTGGGTGGAAAGGGGGGGGGTGCAGGGTGGAGGGGGGTGCAGGGTGGTGGACAGAGGGGTGCGGGGGGGTGCAGGGCAGGCTTCAGGGTGGTGGGGGGGTGGAGGGGGGGCACAGGGTGGTGGACGGTGGGGTGCAGGATGGATGGGGGGTGCAGGGTGGTAGATGGAGGGGTGCAGGGCAGGGTGGGGGGTGCAGGGAGGTGGATGGGGGGGTGGAGGGGGGTTGCAGGGTGGTGGATGGGGGTTGAAGGGTGGAGGATGAGGGGTGCAGGGCGGAGGGGGTGCAGGGCAGGCTTCAGGGTGGTGGATGGGGGGGTGCAGGGTGGACAGTGGGTGAAGGTTTGGTATTTGGAGGGGTGCAGGGTGGAGGATGGGGGGGTGCAGGGTGGGGGGTGCAGGGAGGTGGATGGGGGGGTGCAGGGAGAAGGGGGGTGCAGAGTGGCGGATGGAGGGGTGCAGGGTGAAGGATAGGGGGGTGCAGGGTGGAAGGGGGGTTCAGGGTGGTGGATGGGGGGGGGGTGCAGGGTGCGGGTCCCCCATCCCTGGGCTCCCGCTGCCCTCTAGCGGGCAGGTCCGGCCCGGCCCCGGCCCCGCCGAGGGCTCCGCGCTGCCCCCCCGCCCCGTCCCGCTGCCGCCGCCGGGGGGGGTCCCGCTGCCCCCCCCCCACTTTCTCCCCTGTACCCAGGACCACCCACTGCCCCCCCCCCGGTTCCCTCCCCCGCACCCAGGGGCTCCCACTGCCACCCATTGCCCCCCCCCCCGCGCACCCAGGGGCTCCCAGTGTCCCCGCCGGGTCCCCTCCCCTCTACCCAGGGCCACCCACTGCCCCCCCCCCGGGTCCCCTCCCCCGCACCCAGGGGCTCCCCCCACTCCCCCCCCCCGTACCCAGGGGCTCCCGCTGTCCCCCCCCGGGTCCCCTCCCCCGCACCCAGGGGCTCCCCCCACTCCCCCTCCCCGTACCCAGGGGCTCCCGCTGTCCCCCCCCGGGTCCCCTCCCCCGCACCCAGGGGCTCCCACTGCCACCCATTGCCCGCCGCCCCCCGTACCCAGGGGCTCCCACTGCCCCCCCCCCCCCCGGGTCCCCTCCCCGGCACCCAGGGCCACCCACTGTCCCCCCCGGCCCCGCGCCCCCCGCAGTGCCCCCATCGGCCACCAGGTGACGCCCCGTCCCCGTCCCCGTCCCTGTCCCTGTCCCCCGTCCCCCGGCTGTGCCTGCCCTGTTGTCCCCCCCTCCCCCCACCTCCCCTAACGCCGGGCTGATGCTCAGCATCCCGCGGTGATGACATCCCGTGTGACACCCCCGGGCGCTCCCCGCTCCCAGCCCGCCCTTGGTGGCATCTGGCCGGCTGGGTCACCCTGGGCAGCCCCGGGTTGGTGGCACCTGGGCCAGCGGTGCTGTCAGGGATGGACAGCCACACCGCGGGCTTCGCTCGGGGACGGGAAACCCTCGGTTCTGCTTCTGCCCCTCTGACGTGGGCCGAGACGTGGAAAGGGGGCAGAAGCCAACTCTGTCCCCCATGGGTTGGGGTCAGGGCACATTTGGGGACCGGGCAGCGGGGTTCGGCTGGATGCTGGCAGCTGGGATGCAAGCCCTAAACACCCTCCCTGGGACAGTGACACACGCGATGTGGGGTTCAGCGCCACAGGGGAAGCCAGACCAGGGGCAAAGCACCTTCAACCTGGGCAGCAGTGGGGCAGCGCCCAGCCCTGCCAGTTACCCCCGGGCTGCAGGACACCCCACCGCCCGCAGCGCCCGCGGAGGGGCAAGAGAGGGCTCAGCCATCCCCCACCGTCCCCCGGATCCTTCCTCTTCCCATCAGTTCGTAGATTCAATCGTAGATTCAATCGTAGATTCAACCGCAGAACAGCCCAGGTTGGAAGGGACCTTGAAAGATCATCTGGTCCAGCCGTTTGTGGGAAAGGGAGCCTGGATGAGGACATGGAATGGTTAGAAGTGTAAAAGGGAGCTTAAAGCCCACCCAGTGCCACCCCCTGCCCTGGGCAGGGACACCTCCCCCCAGCCCAGGTTGCTCCAAGCCCCGTCCAACCCGGCCTTGAACACCTCCAGGGATGGGGCAGCCACAGCTTCTCGGGGCACCCTGCGCCGGGGGCTCACCGCCCGCACAGCCAAGAAGTTCTTCCTCAGATCTCATCTCAATCTCCCCTCTTCCAGCGTCAAACCGTTCCCCCTCATCCCATGGCTCCCCTCCCTGATCAGGAGTCCCTCCCCAGCTCTCCTGGAGCCCCTTTAGGCACTGGAAGGGGCTCTGAGGACTCCGCAGAGCCTTCTCTTCTCCAGGCTGACCCCCCCACCTCTCCCAGCCTGTCCTCCCAGCAGAGGGGCTCCAGCCCTCCCAGCATCTCCGGGGCCTCCTCTGGCCCCGCTCCAACAGCTCCGGGGCCTTCTTGTGTCGAGGACTCCAAAGCTGGACACAATATTCCAGGTGGGGTCTCCCCAGAGCGGAGCAGAGGGGCACAATCCCCCCCCCCCCCTCGCCCTGCTGGCCACCCTAGTTATTTCGGGAGGTGGCACCTCTGTGCCCAGCCCCGTGCCCTGCCCTGTCCCGTGGTGCCAGCGGGAGCGGGGATGCGCAGGGCGGGCGAGGGACCGAGGCCCCGGGGGGAGGCGAGCCCCCTTACTCCCCCCCCAGCATGTTGCGGTTGGAACCGCGGAGTGGAAGTAACACGTGGTGACACCACGGCCCAAAAAGCCGCCGCCAGAACAATAGTCGGGAGCGCGGAGGACGCAGGCGGCCACGCTGCCCCCAACGCTCGCCAGGGAGCCGGCCGCATCCCCGGGACGCCCCAAAAGGGTACTCCACGCAAGGGACATCCCACGGTGCTGGGCGGCCCGAGCGGCTGACGAGGGCACTGTGCTAATGAGGAAGGTTTGACATTTCCGAGGGTGGCACTGGGACAGAGCCGGGCCATCGCGGTGGGGTCACGACCGAAGAGGCGCCCGCTGAGCCCGGGGCTGTGCCGCCTCCGGCCCTAACGGGGAGAAAATATGGGGAAAAGAAAATGGCAGGCAAGACAACAGAGGAGCGGGGGATGCTTTGCCTTTAAAATAATGCAGCAAAATTAGCAGCTCTGCAGTCATTAATATGCAAAAATGCAAATCAGGAGGTAATTAAGCCGCAGTCCTCCGGAGGATATTTCCATCATAATGAATTCTATTGTCAGGGAAAGAGCAGCCAGGCGGATTTATGTTGCTTACATGAATATAAAATATGAGTATCAAAGCGTCGTCCTTGCTGCCTGCTGCAGTCCCCTGCCCCGGACGGAGGAGGGCACAGACCACAACGTCCCCCGTCCCTTGCGCCGGCCTGGCCAAGGCAAGGTGGCAGCCAGGGGACTTGGGTACCAGCGACGGGGTGGCGGGGGGAGAAGGGGAATAGCGTCTCCCTTCCCCCTCCCTCTGCACCGCATCCCCCAGTAAAGCCCCCGACCGACCCCGCAGCGCACCAGTGCCACCCCCTGCGGTGTCCCAGCGCCGGGGGGGCTCTCCCCAGGGACCGAAGAGGGACTTGGGGACACCCAAGCCAAGGGGTGACTTTTCCCCGTGCGGTCCCAGGCGGTGGGGGTCCCCCAGCAGCACCCAGGGACGTGTCTCCGCAGGGACCCGGTGTCTGAACCCATCAGGATCCTCCGGTCCCACTCCCGGCTGAGCTCCCAGGAGAGTGGGATGCTAAATAACACTTTGTCCGTCTGTCTTTTCCCACCCCGTGCCGGGGGACCAGGACCCAACCAAGGGACTGGGGGCACAGCAGGACACTCGGACAGCAGGACGGCAGGGACCCCAAACTGGGGGGGGATGACATATGGGTACCTCCAGGGTTTGGGGCAGCCGGACAGCTGAGTGGTCAACCGAAGGGCCACCAGTCCTCGGCCACGGGGTCAGTCCCCATCCGCCGGGTCAAACCCTGCCAACCGAGCCACCCGGGGCTGCCACATCCCCCCCACTCCCCCTCCCCCACCCCCCCCACCTCCCCAGCAGCCCCCCGAACCCAGAGAACGAAAACCGGGGGTACACAGCCTTCCCCTTTCATTCCCGCCAGCGGCGGCCGCTGCGGAAAACAAACCGAAACCCACCCAAAAAAAAAAAAAAAAAAACCAACCCAAAAAAAAAACGCACCAAACCCGAAATAGTTGGCCGGGTGCCACCCTGCAGCTGCCGTCTCCCGGCTCAGCCTGGCATTTTTCAAATGTCAAGGCGAAAGGCTGCGGGGCCGCCAGGCAGCCCGGCTCGGGGGGCTCACGGCTGGGGCAGTGGGGGGGGGACGGGACGGGACATAACACGGGGGTCTGGGGACAAGGAGGGGGATGGGAAGGGCTGGGGAAGAAAGGGGGAGAAGGGACACCCGCAACCCCCCTACGTTGTCACCCTTGAGGTGGAGGTGGGAGGTTGGGGGGGAGGCGGAGGGAGCAGGTTCTGGGTTAGAGGGGAGGGAAGCGGCTCCATCTTAGCGGCGCTGCGGCCGAGGCGAGAAGATGATTTTTACCAAAAAAAAAAAAAAAAAAAAAAAAATTAAAAGAAAAAGAAAAGAAAAGGAGGAAAGGAGATGGGCAAACAGGAGCAGCTGCTCCCCGGAGACGCGGGGCTTTTTTCTTTCTTTCTTTCAAAGCCACAAAAGTTTTGGCTCACAGGCTCGGGAGCCCCCTCCCACGGCCCCTCCTGCCCCACGCCATGCTGGCAAGCGTGGCCAGACGGCTGGTGGCCAAAGGGCGAAGCCGCACTTGCCATCCATCCGAGGGCCGGAGGAGCTGGAGCTGAGCTCATCCCCATCCCAGGGGAACCCCTCAGCTCTCCCGGAGGGAGGGGTCCTCCCTGCCCGGGCGCTGGGGGGTTCGGGGCTGGCCGAGGACACGGGGTGGGTGGAAAAGGACCCTCTGCCCCCACCAGGACCATCCTCATCCTCAGCACTGCCGAGGGCCGGGTGTCCCTGCCCTTGCTCAGGGTGGCAGGCGGGTGTCTGAGCCGGCAGACACAACCCGGCGTTCCCCCCCCTCGCCGTCCCCAACCCGCCGCGGTCCCCGTCCCCCCCCCCATCACCGCGCTCAGCCCCACCGTGCACCTGCGAAGCCGGAAACCTTCATCTCCCCGGTGGAAGGGGAGGGGGGGGGGCAGCAAGGGGGTGCAGGGGGAAGGTTGCCTCCATTTCTCCCCCCCCTCGCCCTGTGCTCACCCTCTCGCCGTGGGGCAGAGGGGAAATCGTTGCCTTTTCCCAGGGGAGGCTCATAGCCCCGATGCCCCATCCCTGGGGGGGGGGGGGGCACTTCGTGGGTGCCTACACATGTGGGTGCCCTGTGGGTGCCTGCACAGGCACCGGGTGACACCTCCACCGAGCCGGTGTGGAGCCACGGTGGCCACTGTCATACCCGGGTGTCCCCGTCCCTGACACCCTCCTGAGCCCCATTAGGACCAGTGGGTGCCAGCGGGGCGCTGGGCAGCAACGGGGGGGGTTCAGGTCCGACGGGTGGTCCCCTCCTTGCTGTGTCCCGGCCCCGTGCCAAGGGTGGCAGAGCCCCACGGGGGAGGGGGTCCCGGGTTTCCCAGTGTTTTGGGGGGGGGGGTCATGCTCCAAGCGGGCTGTGGGAAGGGTCCGGAGGGTTACGTGGATGATGGAGGAGCAAAAGGGGTTTGCGGTGGTGACGGCCGACAAATCGAAATCAAACCGGCTCTTGAGGAGCCCAGAAATGGAGGGGGCTGAGGGCAAAACCCTAAATTTACCCCCTTGGCCCGGAGGACAGAGCCCCCCCCCCCCCCCTCCATGAGCTTAGGGGGTTGCAGCATCCCCAACGAAGCCACCAAATCCATCTCAGGGCGGGTGGCAGGGGTGGAGGGGTCGGGGTGCTATGGTGACCCCGAGAGAAGGGGACACCCTCGTGCCACCACCCTGAGAAGGATCCCTGAGGGCTTCAGGGCATTTTCTTCAGTCATTGTCACAGCAGCATCCCGATACGGTCCCCCAGGGGCTCCCAGTGCACCGAGGCCATTCCCTGTCCCTGGAGGGGACACGAGAGCCACACGGCCCCCAGCGAGGCTGGGAGGTTGTGGAAGAGGATGGTTGGGAGAGGAGCACCCGTGTTTACATAGGGTGACTTGTAAATCTGCTCTCCCCCTCCCCCCCGCACCCCCCCCCCCCCCGCCACCCCCGGCCCCGGCATCCCAGTCGCCCTCCCCCTCGGTGGCAGCTCCTCTTGAGGTTTGAGGTGACATCCTGCCTTCTGCGTCTCGCTGTCACCCCGGCCCGGGGGGCCCCTGGAGCAGGTAGGGAAACCGCAGAGGCAGCAGAGGCAGGGCTGGGGGGGTGAGGGGGGGGGGGGGGGGGCACAGCTCCCTGTCCAGCTCCAGCTGCACCCAAAATACGGCAACTATCTACCCCCCAAAGATGAGTCAAGTGCAATGACCACCCCCGCCTCATCCTCCCCGCACGGCTCGGGGGGGTGCACGTCGCGGGGCAAGGAGCTGGAGGGTTCCTCTCCTGAGCTGCCCATCCTTGTCTCCTCCCCTTATTCTGGGGAAAAAACTGCCGATATTGGGGTTTATAAGCTACCAGGAAAGGAGAACAGCAAGCTATAAATCAGGGTGACATCCTCCCTGCCGAGCAGCAGGTTGGAGCAGGTGAAGCCTTTCGCATCGGTGCTTTATTTTGGGAGCGCGTGTGCGCGTGCGGGGAAGCAGGATTAGAGATAAACGCCGGGCTCTGCCCCGCAGTCCGTCTCCCAGCCCCGAGCATCCTGGCTGCCCCACACCACGGTACCCGCGTGCCCTGGGCACCTTCAGATCTAGAGCCCAGCTGGTTTTAGCTTCACCGCTCACAAAAATAGAGACAAAGATGATAACTGGCATCTCAACCTCCCCTTCCCGGGGTGCTGGGGGATGGAGGAGGGATGCGGGGATGGAGGAGGGATGCGGGGATAAAGGAGGGATGCGGGGATAGAGGAGGCATGCGGGGATGGAGGAGGGATGTGGGGATGAAGGAGGGATGCGGGGATGAAGGAGGGATGCGGGGACGGAGAAGGGATGCGGGGACGGAGGAGGGATGTGGGGATGAAGGAGGGATGCGGGGATGGAGGAGGGATGCGGGGATGAAGGAGGGATGTGGGGATGGAGGAGGGATGCGGGGATGAAGGAGGGATGCGGGGATAGAGGAGGGATGCGGGGATGGAGGAGGGATGCGGGGATGGAGGAGGGATGCGGGGATGGAGGAGGGATGTGGGGATGGAGGAGGGATGCGGGGATAAAGGAGGGATGCGGGCATGGAGGAGGGATGCGGGGATGAAGGAGGGATGTGGGGATGGAGGAGGGATGCGGGGACAGGAGGGATGTGGGGATGGAGGAGGGATGAGGGGATAGAGGAGGGATGTGGGGATAAAAGAGGGATGCGGGGATGGAGGAAGGATGCAGGGATGGAGGAGGGATGCGGGGATGGAGGAGGGATGCGGGGATGGAGGAGGGATGTGGGGATGGAGGAGGGATGCAGGGATAGAGGAGGGATACGGGGATGGAGGAGGGATGCGGGGATGGAGGAGGGATGCGGGGATGGAGGAGGGATGTGGGGATGGAGGAGGGATGCGGGGATAAAGGAGGGATGCGGGCATGGAGGAGGGATGCAGGGATGGAGGAGGGATGCGGGGATGGCAGCACTCCCCATTCCCCTGAATTAACCCAGGGCAAAGCTGGCAGTGCCGGCTGCGAGCGCCGCGAGCGGAGCAGCCAGCGTCCCCGGTGAGGAGCAGGCGGGTGCTGTGCCGGCAGGATGCGGGTGCCCCAGCAGGCAGGAGCAGGAGCAGGAGCAGGAGCAGGAGCAGGAGCAGGAGCAGGAGCAGGGGGAGCCAAGGTGCTTGGCACTTGTTTAGCTGTGAGCAGAACAGCGAGATGCAGAGATAAGATAAAGCGTCTGAGGGCTCTGCCAAGTTAAACTGAGGTCGCTGCAAACCCTGGCAGGTGAACGTGTCCCCGCAGCCCCAGGTTACACACACACACACACACACACACAGACAGACAGACAGATGTATATTTTTCATTTCAGGCACATTTCTGTCCTTCCACCACCCGGCTCTCCCGTCCGCTTTGCTCAAAAGGCATCGTTTCCCACAGCGCCAAGCGACGAGCAGAGCTGATGGCAGGGCCGGGGGCTTCCAAACCAATTTTTGCCTGGTTTTCCTCAAAATCTGAGCAGGATGCTCTGCGGGAGAGGGGCAGCTTCTTGGGCAGCCGGGGTTGGGGTGTTGTTTTTTTGGTTTGGTTTTTTTTTTTTTTTTTTTCTATTTCACAGGTCGAGCAAGGTGGTGGGGGCTTCCCCTCCCGGAGCGAACGTGGGGCTGGGCTGCCAGGGCAGGATGCGGCCAGCTGCCAGCCTCCCCCTTGCTGCCCTGCTTCCCCCCCCCCCCCCCCCCCCCCCCGTGCTCCAGCCCCGTGGTCCAGCCGGCGGCACCCCCGGCATCTCCCGGAGCTGGCACCCTGCACCCCCTCCCCGGCAGCTCCCAGGGGGGCCTCCAATGCCGCCAACGTCACTGAAAGCTTTGAAAAAAGCCTCGAAAGCTGGGCTGGCCAGGAACCTCAGAGCGGGGGCTCAGCCGCACACGGGGGGGGGTTCAGAGCCTCCGGCGTAGCCCCGTGCACCATTCTGCCCTTTCCTCTGCCCTCTCCAAATGTGGTGGGGTTTTTTTTCCCTTTTAAGCTCCTGATTTTAAACAGAACTGTCACGACACACACACCACACTCCCCCTCCACCCCCAATTCCCTGACCTGGAGCTTTCCAGAGACCTCCAAAGAAGAGAAAGCCCCCGGGTGTCTGAAAACTGGGATGGAGAAGAGTCGGGAGCCCAGGCCGGGGGCTGCCCAGGGGAACAAAAGCCACATCCAGCATTTAATAAGGGTAAAAAAGCCCCTTCGCCACCCCAAGGCCTTACCCCCCCCCCCCTCCATCATCCCCTCCCCGAGGATGCTCCCCACAGCCGTCCCCGTCCCCCCCCCCCCGGGATGCGGGTTTGTGGGGTGGAGAGGGGATGCAGGAGTGGGGGGGCGACGCCGGGTTGGGGGGGAGGCATCGCAGCCGGGTTCGAACGGGAGACGCCTGACAGATGGGTCTGCCCTAGATTTCACGAGTGGCTGCCGTTAATCTGGCTTCCTGCGCCCTCCCCCCCCACCCCCCCCAGCCCACCTCCCCGCTGCCGGGGTGGGGGGTGGCAGGGCCCTGCGGGGATGAAGGAGGGGGGGGCGGTGTCATGTGGGGGGGCGGTGTCATGTCCCCAGCCCTTGGCGGGGCTACTGGAAGCCACGTGGCCAGAGCCACAGAGCACCCTGCTATGTCCTAAATGTCCCCTGCCACTCAGGCATGGCCCGAAATCCAGCCCTGGGGTGCCCATGTGTGTCCCCCCCCCCCCACCACTGGCAAACCCCCTCTGCAGCCTGCTGGCCACAGCCTGGGGGGGGGCGGGGGGGGAAGATGGGTTTTGCTGCCCTGTCTTTTCACACGCCCAGGGCTGAGTGGTTCTTCAGCCTCCTCCTCCTCCTCCGGTCTCCCTTCACCCACCTTTAGACTTCATCCCATCTCCCCTCCGCGCCCCCCCGCTCCCCAAAAACCCTGTGAAGCTGCAGGAGGGGAGAACACCCTGAAAAGAACACCCGGGGGGGGGACGACCCGACAGCACCCAGGCACCCACGGCCGGGCTGCAGGAGTTTTGGCTGCCCCCACGCGGGGACATCTCCCCGGTGACACCCCCCCCACCCCCCACCGCCCCCCCGGCAGCATCCTCTGCCCTGGCCGTAGCAGTGGGCACAGGGCACAGCGTGGGGCAGGATGCTCTGCTCCCCTCGGCTGCCCCTTGCCACGTCCTCTGGCCACCGAGGCGCAGCCCCCCCCCTGCCCCGGACCCCCCCCCCCCACCAGCGGTTCAGCCCTCCCGGGAGTTTCTGCTTCTCCTTCCTCTCCGCCGAAGTGACGTGAGCTCCCGGGGTTGCCGGCATCTAATTATATCACCGTGCCGGTGCGGTTGGCTCCCCCACCCACACGCCGTGGCGGCCCCGGGGAAGCGAAAGAGAAGCGGTGCCGCCGGCCGGGCTGGGTGGGAGGACGCGATGGAGATGCACCTGCAGCCGCGGCGAAGGAAGGGCAAGAGCCGGCAGAGCTGCGGCATCCCTGTGCCCGGCCCTTCTCCGGCGAGAGGGGTGGATTTGGGGGGTGTCGTTTGCCTCCGACCCCCGGCACCTGTCGGGACAAGGCGACGTGGGCCGCTGTGTCCTTCCAGGGGAAGCACATCCAGATCTCGGACCCCTTGAATAAATTTAGGTCACTCGGAGCCAGTTTCTCCAAGGCACCGGGTCGGTTTTTAAGTACCTGCTCACATCAGGTGGGTCTTGGAACCCAAGCCCAAGTTTTGGGGGAGTTTTCAGCATATTCCACCCGTGCCAGAGCCACGCGCGGTGGGACAAGGTCACGATGCAGCCACAGAGGTCCAAGGACTGGGGCAGTATAGAAGAAGACAGGGCCAAACTGGATCTTCCTCGTGCCGGTGGGGCTGGACCTGGCCGGGGAGGTGTGTGTGGGGGGGGACAGCGGTGCCCAAACCACCCCCCGGGCTGGGACCAGCAGGATGGAGATGGGACTGGGGACGGGACCCGCTGCGAGGAGGCTTGAGCCCACTCTTGCAAGAGTTGTCACCAGGACCTCCCCGTCCTCTCATGGCCGTGTCCCACCGAGAGAAGGAGGGGAGGGGGGGGGAAAGGAGCCTGAGCAGGGACTCACTCGGCGGGGTGTTTCTATTACTCCTCAAATGATGTTGAAACTCATGAAACCCGTTAAGGGAAGAAATCTGGGTAGGGAAGGGAAATCCCCCGGCAGTCCCAAAGAGGCACCATTCGTGTCTTCTCCTTCCCCGGCACAATGGCACAGAGGACACCGGCATTCCCAGTGTCCCGGCGGTGGGAGCGGCTCCACTTTGTGCAAATTGAAACTTTCTGCGCCTCTCCCGTGACGAGGAGGTATTTATTTAGCTCTTTAGCTTGAAGAAGCCGGGAAGGCTTCTGCGTTAACGTTAACCGGTCCCGACACGGTTACATCCCAGCAGCATTCCAACCCCCTCGACCCAGGCAAAAACCTGCCATCTCCTGCCCCGTCCTCACTGGGACTTCTTGGGGCCGGGGGGTGTGGGGGGGTGTGGAGGGGACTTTTCCAGCTGGCAGGGGGTTTGTTGCGGTCCTTTAGAGGGGTGCTGTCCACCTTCCTCGTCACGGGGAATATTTACCCTCAGGTGTGACAGCTCCTGCTGGTTTCCCTGTGAAAAGATGCTGGATGCCCTGTTCGGCATCCCGGCCAGCACCGATGGGCAAGGCTCCCATCCCTGTCCCTGTCCCTGTCCCTGTCCCTGTCCCTGTCCCTGTCCCTGTTCCCTGTCCCCTGTCCCGCACCCAACTCTCGAGACAGCTATTTCCTTTCCTCCATCTCCTCTCCTCTCCACCTCTTCCCTCCTCTCCCTCCCTGTCCCCATCCCCTCCCCGCAGCCTGTACCCAGCCCAGGCCGAGGACCCGCATCCCTTCACCCTTTTCCCAGCAGGATCTCCCCTCACCCCCCCCATTAATCTCCCCCCCACCCCCCCTTTAACCTTCCCACCCACGAGCTGTCTCAGCCGGCAGCGACCTTCACCCCTGCATCCCGGCGGGGGGGAAAACGGTCCCCACCAGCACCACCACCACCGCCACCACCCCCCCCCCGCCGGGACACCCCGCCGAGGGCTCCCCCGGAATTTCCCCCCTCCCTCTCCTCCCCTCAGAGGAGGTGCTGAGACGGTCTCTGGGTGCGGGGGTGCCTTTTTTTTTTTTCTTTTTCTTTTTTTTTTTTTTTTTTTTCCATTCAGAGGAGATTCCCCAGCTCCCCCCCCCCGCCCCCCCCCCCCCGCCCCGGCGAACGCTACAGAGGGTTTCCTGTTCGTAGGCGGATGCTATCCTGGGCCGCGGGCTGCAGCGGGGGGGTGTGCGTGTGTGTGTGTTTGGGGGGACTCTACTTGGGGCCGGGGACACCGCATTGCCTCCTCCGACACACACACTCCCCTCGTGACCCCAGTTCATTTTTGGTTGATTTTAAAGCAGCTTTTCCAAGTCCCGTCCCCCCCAACCCCAGGGCAGGATCGCACCCCCAGCATCCCCAGGCTCTGCTGTGCCGTGGGGACTGTATCCCGCTGCCGGGGGGGGGGGGGGGGGGGGGGATAAAGGGTGCCCTCGGGGGCACCCAGCGTGGGATTTCTTTACAACTGAGTCATCTAAACATTATAATTCGGGGACCACTTTCCCCTGCGCCCCGGGAGAGCCCGCGGGGCTGACGTGCGCTGCATCGTGGCACGAGCTGGTGTTTTCCAGGGCTCCCATCGGCACCCAGTGGTCTGCGGGTGACGGACTGGAAAACGTTATTCCTGGTGTAATTAGGGAGAGAAGCGGCACGGCGGCGGCAGGAGGTGGCCGGAGCGTTTGTGACCGCCGATGCAGCGGGGCAGCGTTTGGACGGAGCAGTTGTGCGTTTCTCAACCCTGGGGCCGAGGGAGGGGTTTTGCACACAGGAGAATTTCCCCGCTGAATTTTCCAACGAGCTGCCCCGAAGCTTTTCAACGGGCGGTCGAGAAGTTTCCATCCCGGCTCTGCCTGGGCTGGGAGGTGAGCGGAGGAGGGTGCTGCGGCCGTGCTCCTCTGCAGGGCTGGATCCGGCCGGTCCCACCAGCGCCCGGCTCTCCAGTGGGTCCCGAGCGAGGGCCGTGCCGTGCCCCATTCCTCCCCCAGTGCCTCCCCCCAGCATCTCTGCCTCCCCTCCATCCCGCTGCCGCTCCAGCGGGGATGTGGCCCTGCCTGTGGGAGACGCTCGATGGCCACCCAGTGCTGTTGAGGTCTGTGCTATGGCAGAAAAGCCGCTGCCCGTTCCCGTGCCTCAGTTTCCCCACCTGCAAACGGGGCTGGGGGCTGCGGGAAAGCCCCGAGCGGGGGACTGGAGGAGCAGTGGGGCTGCCTTCTGCCCGCCCATGGGACCCTGGGGACACACGTGGCCCCAGCGTGGGCTCCCTCCCCGGCCGGCCACGTGAAGCCATCGCTCACACCCAACCAGGAGCAGAGCCCGACAGAAGGGGATGTCCTCCCCGCAGTGAGGGGACCCCCGGGGTGCTGGCAGCGGGGGGTCGGGGCCACCCATGTCCCTGCTCCATGCTGTGCCTGAAAGAGAGAGTGGAGGAACAGAGGAAGAAGAGGGTCCTTGATGCCCTCATGCGAAGGCAGGGAGCAGGATGATCACTTCTGTCCCCACCACTGGAAGAAGAACAGCAAAATAAGTCAGAGAAGGGGACCCGTCACTGCCACTGGTGTCATAGAATCACAGAATCATAGAGTGGTTACAGTTGGAAGGGACCTTAAAGCTCACCCAGTGCCACCCCCTGCCCTGGGCAGGGACACCTCCCCCCAGCCCAGGTTGCTCCAAGCCCCGTCCAACCCGGCCTTGAACACCTCCAGGGATGGGGCAGCCACAGCTTCTCGGGGCACCCCGCGCCAGGGGCTCACCGCCCACACAGTCAACAATTTCTTCCTGATATCTCATCTCAATCTCCCCTCTTTCAGTGTCAAACCGATCCCCCTCATCCCATCGCTCCCCTCCCTGATCCAGAGTCCCTCCCCAGCTCTCCTGGAGCCCCTTTAGGCACTGGAAGGGGCTCTGAGGTCTCCG
The DNA here is from genome assembly GCF_965231255.1 of Vanellus vanellus. NCBI lineage: Eukaryota > Metazoa > Chordata > Aves > Charadriiformes > Charadriidae > Vanellus > Vanellus vanellus. The sequence goes on from NC_138930.1 coordinate 5,339,590, forward strand.
CGGAGCCTTCTCTTCTCCAGGCTGAACCCCCCCACCTCTCCCAGCCTGTCCTCCCAGCAGAGGGGCTCCAGCCCTCCCAGCATCTCCGGGGCCTCCTCTGGCCCCGCTCCAACAGCTCCGGGGCCTTCTGCTGTGGGCACCCCCCGAGCTGGAGGCAGCACTGCGGGGGGGTCTCCCCAGAGCAGAGCAGAGCAGAGCGCAGCAGAGGGGCACAATCCCCCCCTGGCCCTGCTGGCGAGAGAAGCTGACGGTGCTTTCCAGGAGCTGCCGGTGGCACACGCTCGCCCTTGGGCACAGGGACCGGCAGTGCCCCGGCGGGGTGGCCGGGAGGCGGAGGGTGCCCGGCTGTGCTGCGGGTGCTGCAGGGGTGGCCAGGAAGGAGGGGACACCCTGGGAGGAGAGGGGGACGGCGCGGCCAAAGGGTGCCTAACCGCTGGCCGAGCTGCCTGGGGAGCGCGAGCCCAACTCGCCGCCTGCCCTCGCCGTGGCAGCCCGGCCGCTGCGCCGTGGCGAAAGCCGGGAGGGAGCCCAGGATAAAGTCGCTGTAATGTGAGAGATGGGAGGGTTGGGTGTTTTTGTTGTTTTTTTTTTTTTTTAAAAAAAAAAAGAAAAAAAAAAGAGTTTTGAGGCCTTTTTTCTCTCTCCCTGTTGTTGTTGTTGTCCATAAATAATAATTAAACCACCATTTCCAGCCGAGGCCACTTGTTTTAAATTTCCTGGCTAAAGTGATGTAACAGCTGTGCGTGATGCAACGCCATGTGGAATGCATCATTCAGGAAACCAAAAACAAAACTGCCTTTCTGTCCAAATACTCCACATATCTCCTTCTCCCAACCCCCCGGCTCGGGGGTCCGCCGCCCCCCCCCCCCCCTTAGGTCCGGGCTGGGCACCCCCCGATGTTGCCGTGGGCCCCGCGGTGGCCGCAGGAGGACAGCGAAGGGCAGAGGGGGGGACGGACGACACACAGGGGGGAGGCAGTTCCCTGCTCTGTGCCGGCTGAGTTCCAGCTCTTTTTTAATTAAAAACGTTACAAATCGAGAACTGGCGCTTGGCTGAGGACAAATAAACCTGCGCAAGGCCGGCACGTACCCTGCCATGGAGCGGAGGGTCCGGTGGGCTTTTCTTGGGGGGGGCTGTTTCCTCCAGCTTATATCCCCCCACCCCCCCAAGTTTTGGCCTGTCCTGGGGCCTGACTGCGGTGGTCGGTGTAGCCGAAAGCTGCCGGTGGCTCCTGCCACCCCCACGTCCCCCCCCCCACCGTTGCTGGAGGGATGTAGGGGGCTCAACCCCCTCCACGGCTGGACTGGCTGAGGGGGTTTAATCCCCCCCTTCCCCCCCCCGGCTTCCCACTGCTACAGGGAAAAATAAACCCTCCGGAGTGCCCACGGCCATCCCTTTGCTCCGTCCCCCCGTCGTCCCCCCCACCAGCATCACGGCTGCCCAGTGCCGAATCCACTCCCATGGGAGCCCAACCTGCCTTCCTAACGGGGCTGGGCGGAAAGGACAGGCAAGAAAGGGAAGAAAAAGAGGAGAAAGGGAAAGAGAAGGGGGGGAGGGGGGGGAATAGGAAAAAAAAACAAAAACAAAAACAAAAAAAAAAAAAAACAAAAAACAACCAAACACACCAAAAAACCCCGAGGTTGCAGTGGGAAATCAGAAGTCAGAGCTGAGGCATTTCGGCAGCCGGGGCTGGAATGTCTGACTCACACTGTGACTAAATGCAAATATGAACTCAAACTTGCTCCTTAAAGCCGTCCGGATCCAGCGCGAAGCCCCGAGCTCCCACCGCGCCCCTCGCCCCGGGGAGGTGGCCCGAGCCCGGCCGCACGCTAGCCCACGTCTCGGTGGCTCCAGGACCTGGCACCTGCGGGAGCATCCTCCAGCGGTGACAGCGACCGGGCGATGCTCCGGCACCTCCCGGTTTGTTTTACCTCCCTGAAACTGGAATGAAGGGGGAAGCTGGGGGGGGCAGGATGGCACCCCCAGACCTCGGCTCCAGGTGGGAGATGCTTGCCCGCTCCTGCCCCTTGCTGGCCCCCACGCCGAGGGGACCTCCTCGGGCTTCCCTGATTTTTAGGGGCAGGGGGGGTTTGCGCAGGGACTGTGAGCAGCCCCCGGCCTCGCTGGGTGGTCCCGGTCCATCCTCTGAGCCGGACATCAGGTCCCTGGTGGTGCGGGTGGCTGTCACGCGGTGTCCCCGGTCGTTAAGAGAGTCTGGGTCCCAAACAGGCGGCAGGTCCCAGCAAGCAGTGCCATCCATACCCAGGGAATCACATCATGTCCCGGAAAAACAGTCCTGCTTGAAGGAAATTCCAGGGAAATGGATGGGGATTTTGCTCCAGTATCTTTTTGGGGGTGGTGTGTTTTTTTTTGTTGTTGTTTTGGATTTTGGTTGGGTTTTTTTGGTTTTTTTTTTTTTTTTTTTTAAGCTTGTTTGTTGCCCAGCACTGACCTGAACTTTCATTCATTTTCAGTTTGGTAAGAGGGGGGAGGGAGGCTCGGAGGGAAGCGGCAGCAGCCAGCGTCCCGCAGCCCCCGCCGGAGCCGCAGCCTCCCCCAGGCATTGCCGCAATACTTAGGCTGGACCAGCCCAGCACTCCCAAGCTCTCCTGGCCAAGGACCGCAGCGAACCTTTCCCAGACCCTCCCGAACCTCCAGGAGGTGACACGGGGACAGTGACAGGCCAGGGTGGGGGTTCAGAGGCAGAAAAACCTGTCCCAAAGATGCCTTTGAGCGAGTCTCCATCCATCCCGCTTGAGGATTCAGCCTTTGCTTTGGCACCAACAGCCCTTTCCCTGCAGACAGCAACGGGTCCTGCGCCTCCTCGGCCAGAAATTCAATGGCTGAGCCGGATTTTGGCTCTGGGAAGAGGTGGGGAGACGAGGCAGCCCCCTCCCACCCCCCCCTCCCCGCACACACACCCCGGGCTTGGGCAGGTTTCTGCTGTGAGGTTCAGGGTTCCCCTGCCCGGGGGCTGACACACCGCTGCCGTGTCCCCAACAGCACCTGCAAAGGTGCCATCCCACGCACAACCCCGGGCTGGGTGGGGGAGGGCTGGAGAGCAGCCCCGAGGAGAAGGGCCTGGGGGTGTCGGTGGGTGAGAAGCTCCCCAGGAGCCGGCAGTGTGCGCCGGCAGCCCAGAAAGCCCCCCGCCCCCCGGGCTGCATCCCCAGCAGCGTGGCCAGCAGGGCCAGGGGGGGATTGTGCCCCTCTGCTGCGCTCTGCTCTGCTCTGCTCTGGGGAGACCCCCCCGCAGTGCTGCCTCCAGCTCGGGGGGTGCCCACAGCAGAAGGCCCCGGAGCTGTTGGAGCGGGGCCAGAGGAGGCCCCGGAGCTGCTGGGAGGGCTGGAGCCCCTCTGCTGGGAGGACAGGCTGGGAGAGGTGGGGGGGTCAGCCTGGAGAAGAGAAGGCTGCGGGGAGACCTGAGAGCCCCTTCCAGTGCCTAAAGGGGCTCCAGGAGAGCTGGGGAGGGACTCCTGATCAGGGAGGGGAGCCGTGGGATGAGGGGGAACGGTTTGACACTGGAAGAGGGGAGATTGAGATGAGATCTGAGGAAGAACTTCTTGGCTGTGGGGGCAGTGAGCCCCTGGCGCAGGGTGCCCCGAGAAGCTGTGGCTGCCCCATCCCTGGAGGTGTTCAAGGCCAGGTTGGACGGGGCTTGGAGCAACCTGTGCTGGGGGGAGGTGTCCCTGCCTGGGGCAGGGGGTGGCACTGGGTGAGCTCTGAGGTCTCTTCCAACTCTAACCACTCTATGATTCGATGATCTCCAAGGGCCTGACACGGGCAGGGTTTGTCCCTGCCATCATCTCATGGAGGGGAAACTGAGGCACGGAGACCGGGGCAGCAGATAAATGAGAAAGACCCAACCAGAGTAATTGCTCGTCTTCCTCTGGAGACGCTGCGTGGCTCTGCCGGCTGTTGGAGCTCGTGGCCTCTCTCCGCTGACTTCTGCCTTATTACATGTAACAACCTGCCCAGGCCTCAGCAGTGAGAAGGAGGTGGCTGCGCCGGGAGCTGCGTGCCTGTGGCCCCGGCTCCACTTTGCACGTGGGGATCGAGACCCGTGGCCGGGAGTTTGTCACGGCCGTGGCCTCTGGACCTCAAGTCCAGGGCTAGAAAGGGATGTTTTTTCTCTGCAAAACTTTTAATGCAGGGAAATCCCCAGAGTGGGAACTGACACAGTGCTGCAAACACGGCGGTGCGCTGGGAGGAGGCAGTTGAGGAACTCGGGTTTGGCTCCAGTGGGATTTGTTTGGTTCCTGCGGAAATAGTAACTCACCCGCGCTTTCCAGGGCAGTCGGTGCCCTGTCCCGCGTCACAGCCAGTGGGTACCGCACTGCGGGGACCTGGGGCTGGAGCTGCTGGGGGGGGGGGGGGCAGGGGATGGGAATCATAGCATCAGAGAATGGTCTGGGTTGGACGGGACCTTTGAGATCACCGAGTCCAACCATCAGCCTGACACCGCCAAACCCACCACTAACCCACGTCCCTCAGCACCACCTCTGCCCCTCTCTTAAATCCCTCCAGGGATGGTGACTCCACCACTGCCCTGGGCAGCCTCTTCCAGTGCTGGACAACTCTTTCCATGAAGAAATTTTCCCCAATCTCCATCCTAAACCTCCCCTGGCGCAACCTGAGGCCATTTCCTCTTGTCCCATCACCTGTTCCTCGGGAGCAGAGACTGACCCCCCCTCGCTACCCCCTCCTTTCAGGGGGCTGTAGGGAGCGAGAAGGTCTCCCCTCAGCCTCCTCTTCTCCAGGCTGAACCCCCCCAGCTCCCTCAGCCGCTCCTCACAGGACGTGTGCTCCAGACCCCTCACAGCTCCGTCGCCCTTCTCTGGACACCTCCAGCGCCTCAATGTCTGTCTTGTCGTGAGGGGCCCAAAACTGAACACAGCACCAGCGGTGGGGCCTCACCAGTGCCCAGTACAGGGGGACGATCGCTGCCCCAGTGCTGCTGGCCACACTATGGCTGACACGGGCCAGGATGCTGTTGGCCTTCGTGGCCACCTGGGCACACTGCTGGCTCATACCCAGCCGGCCGTCCACCAACACCCCCAGGGAAGAGACCCTGGGAAGGGGACAGCGAGCAGCCCTGGAAGCGAAGCTGAGGGACATCGGCTGCGTTATACACAACAACCGAGGGACTCACTTCCACAGGAGCCGGTGGGACGATGGCAAACCCGGCGCGGGTACAACTCTTTGCTGGGGGTCCACGCTGGACGCTTGGTGAGCGGCTGGGCTGCTCCGGCCCCACCAGGTTCACCACTGGTTTCCAGAGCTGCGAAGCCCTTCTCAAAGGTACCAAATGCTTTCGCAACAACGACCGCTGTTCCTCTAAAGAAGGAGCATCATGTGGACGGGCTCTTCCCCTTCTACCGAGGCTGGGCCAGGAGCTGAGCCCCGCGGAATAACCTGCCCACGGGGGAAGGTCTCCGTGCCCTCCTTCGGCTGGGGCCTGCCCTGGAGCTTCCGCTACGCAATGTTTTTTTTTTTTCCTCTGGCTTCACCAGAGTCATCGGGAAATGTGTTTTATTCGTGCCCCAGCTCTTGGTGTCGTAGGGCTACGACACAATCTCAGCTCCATTTACTTATTTATTAGATGTGCGTTATTAGCGCTAACCGTCGCGAAGATGATGGAAACTGCTGTCCCCATCCCAAAGGTTCAGGGCACGGAAACACGGAGAACTCGAGGTGTCACCCATGCAACGCCGCTGGGTTTTATGCCGTTACGCAGGGGGAGGGGGCTGGGGCCAGCCGGTGTCTCACGTCACGAGGTGCTCAGGGGACATCAAGGTTGCTCCTGAGCCTGCGGACTCCAGCACATCTCCAGGAGGGGAATGTCACCGGAGCCCCTCCGGTGTCCTGGGTGGAAGTGTCTGCACAGCATCCCCGTGGTACCTCTTTGCGTATCCCCCCCCATCCCTTCTGCTTCCTCCTGCCCTACGCCAAAATAGCCCAAAATAGGAAACTAAGGGGGCCGTGCTGTGAACTGGAATGGGGAACTTCTCAGCTTCAAGAAAAAGCCATGATGCTGGAGGAGTTTTAAACCTCCCCAGGCCTGGGGACGGGCTCCTTGCTACCACGCTGCCACCAGGAAGGAGGAACATTCAAAGGCAAATTATTTTCAACATATGCAAAGACGCGCAGCCACCAAAACAGCTCAGAGCGGGAAAATCTCCTCACTGCTTTCACCCCGCGCTGTCCCAGTCGTGGATGCCCGGAGAAAGCCGTCGAGGCTCACGCCGAGTCCTGCCCACCGCGGCTCTCCATCACATACGTGGCTTTGCACAGCCGCCGGCGGCAGGATAGCCCGGCTCTGGGGTTTAATTGCCATTGTTGACAGGGAAATTATGGCCACGCACGCAAAATTAGAATATAATTGTGTTAGAGAAGTGTTTTACCTTCTCCTTGTCATCCCCGAGAGCGGAAGGCAGAGGGGAAGAGGAGGAGGAGGGCAGCCCCATGCGTGTCCTGCACGCCCTGCCACCCAGAGCCCAGGCAGCGATTCCCCCGGCCGGGCTCTTTCCCAGCGGGGAAGCGGCAGGGCCAAAGGGGGATGCTCGCACCACAGGCGGGATCGGTGCAGGATGCCCCCAGGGTGGCTGGATGGCAGCTCCTGGGGGAGCACACTCCTCTTGGAGGGGCTGCGTGAGAGCCAGGATCTCACCCCTGGGAATCTTCATAGACTGGTTTGGGTTGGAAGGGACCTTAAAGCTCACCCAGTGCCGCCCCCCTTCCCTGGGCAGGGCCACCTCCCCCCAGCCCAGGTTGCTCCAAGCCCCGTCCAACCCGGCCTTGAACACCTCCAGGGATGGGGCGGCCACAGCTTCTCGGGGCAACCTGCGCCGGGGGCTCACTGCCCTCACAGTCAAGAGTTTCCTCCTCAGATCTCATCTAAATCTCTGCTCTTTCAGTCTAAAACCATCCCCCCTCATCCCATCGCAGGAGGCCCCGCCGAAAAGCTTGTCCCCATCTTTTTAGCAGATCCACCCCCAGCTGACAGGAGATGACCTAGGTCACTGACTCCCCTTTAAATGCAGGTATTTCTTTCCTCTTTGGGGAGAAAAAAAAAAGCAAAAAAGCCAAATGGCCCCATGGTGCAGGTGACAGCTGGCCCAGGACCCCCGGCTGCAGAAGGGGGACATGGCAAAGCAAAAAGCAAAGCAGTTTTGGAGCCGGCCGGGCAGGGCGGGAGCAGTGGGCCGCGGCCGGGAGAGCCCCCGCTCCTGGCTTCCTTCTCCCCAGGTGCCATTTTCCAAAAGCCACCCAACGACGACCCGGCCCTCGTGGAGGGGGGGGAACGGGACACCCTGCCGAGCAAGCGGCAGCTCCCGGTGAACCCCGCGTGGGCAGATGGCACTGTACAGGCGGTACCGGGGCTCACCGGGCGGCACCTTTGATACAAAGCGCCCGCCGCCCGCCTTCCAAGCGCCGCCGGCAAAGTTAAACCGGGCGGAAAGATGTAAAGATGGGGCTATTATAAACTACGGACTTTATATCGCAACGCCCGCCGCGGTGGCGGGGAGCGGCTGCGGCTGCAGGCAGGAGCGCGGGCAGCGCAGACGGGCCTCGCAGCGCTCCCCGCTGCCCCCACGGAGGGGACCCGACGGCCACAGCATCCTGGAGGGGGGACTCGGGCGCCCCGAGGGGGCGGGAGGGGCCCGCTCGACCCCTCCAGCCCCAGGCGTGGGGCTGCCTCGGGCTATGCTACCCCATAGCAGGGCACCGAGGGGGTGTCCGGCTGGATGGGAGGGGGGGGGGAGGCGCACTGCCGGGGGCGGGACCCCCAGCCCGGGTCGGGCCCGCGGCCCTGCCCGCCCGAGCGCGGCGGGGGCCCCGTCGGCGAAGTCACGGCGGGGGGAGCTGCGGGCGGCGACGTAAACCAGCGACCGCCCCCGGCCCCCGCCGCGCCACGCCCCCCGCGCTCGGTGGGCGGGGAGGGGGACGGAGCGCGTTTTGGTTGGTCGCGCCGCCTGCCACTCGGAGCGGCGGGGCCCTCCCGTTGGACGGCGCCCCTCGGTCTTATCAGTCCATCTCCCGGAGCTCCCGTGTCGTCACGCCCTTCTTCGGAGCTGAGAACGCTTGTCCCCTTCCGCCAGAAAACATAGTCCCCCATTCGGGATGGGGGTGGGGAGGGTCCCCGCCGCCCCCCCGCGCTGCCCGTCCCGCCGCAACAGGTACGGCCCCACGGCAGCAATCTGTGTGCGTGGAGGATGGGGGGGGAGGAAGCGCACTGCTCCCGTTATCACCGTGCGGGCGGCGGAGTGATACAGTGTGGGGGGGGACGCTCCGCCGCGCAGGGGCGGGGCTTGAGGCCGGGGGCGTGAGGTGAGGGGAGGCGGTAGGCGGGGGAGGGGAGGGGGCCGCGTCTCACGCCGCCGCCGCCGCCGCGGGGGGACCATGCGGAGGCAGCGGGGCCGGCGGGCGCAGCAGAGGCAGCATCAGCAGCGGCGGCGGCGGGAGGCGGAGCAGCAACGGCGGCGGCAGCAGCAGCAGCAGCAGTAGCAGCAGCGGCGTTAGGAGGCGGAGGCCGGGGCGGGCCGGGGCGGGCCGCGGGGGCGCACGCGCCGCCCGGTGCGGGGCGATCGCGCCGCTTCGCTACATTGTATCCGCCGGCGGCGCGAGAACAATAGGCGCCGCCGCCGCCGCCGCCGGCTCTGGGCGCCGCCGCCCGCCGCTCCCGCCGCTCCCGGCCCCTCCGCGCCCGCGGGACCTTCATGCGCTTCCCCTCCCCCGCGCACGCACGGGGGGTGCGCTCCTGCCCCGGAACAGGTAAAAAAAAAAATAATAAAAAAAAAATTAAAATAATAATAACAAAAACAAATAAAATAAGAAAATACGGCTGCGTTGCTGCGGGGGGTGTAGCACCGGAGACACTTTGGGGTCCCCCCTCCCCCCCCCTCCTTCCCCGGCTCTATTGTCCCCGGTAAAGTTTGCCGCGGGGGGGTGTGTGTGTGTGTGTGTGTTACACCGCCGGGGAGGGGGCGATCCCCGGTCCCGCCGCCAACTTTAGCGGGGCGCACCCTCCCCCCCCCCCCTCCTCTTTCACCGCCGCCGGGGGGGTCCCGGCCCCCCCTTCGGGGCGCTGTAGAAGTTGGGGGACACGGGGAAGGAGGCCCGCGGAGACACCCCCCCACCCCCCCTCCAGCCCCGCGGCCCGGGAGAGCGGCGTCGGGGGCAGCGACCCCCCCCCCCCCTTCGCCCCACACTTTTTTTTTTTTTTTTTTAGGGAGAGGGTGGGGGGAAGCGGTTTGCGGGACCCCCGGGCGGGCAAGGCCTGGTGCCGGGGCTGCCCAGGCCGCACCGGGAACCGGAGAGGAGCCCCGGGGGCGGCCCCGAGTCTTTGTCCGAGAGAAGGTGCCGCCGCCGCCGCCGGAGGAAACCCGAGCGGGACGGGGACATCTGCTGCGCGTTAACCCCGCACCGGCGGGACACCCCCCACCCCGGGGGCCGGCGGGGTGTGCTCGGCCTTTGTGCTGGGGGGGCAAACCCGTCCCGGCCAGAAATAGGAGGGGGGGGTGGTGTGTAAAAAAATAGCAGTTTGGGGTGTATTGTTGATGGTGTCTGCGATTTTGGGGTTTTGGGGGGGGCTGAGGGGTGTTGGGGGGAGGGGGCGCATCTCTCCCTTTCCCCCGGGGGTTTCTCCGGGGTTTAACGGGGTCGGGGCTCGTCCGCGCCGGAGTGAAGGCAGGAGGTTGGGAAAGTTGCTTTAAAAATACTGCCCAGATGCAGCGATGACACTTAAAGAAAAAGGCTTTTTAAAGAAAAGAAAAAAGGGGGGGTGGGGGTGGGGGGAGAAAGATTAAAAGAAAAATATAAAAAAAATCCCCTGGCTGTTTTTTATAGCGGCGAAGGGTTTTTGCATGCTGGGCTGATTTCAGCGTTGTGTGTTGTTTTGTTTTGTTTTGTGTTGTTTTTTTTTTTTTTATTAAAAAAACTTCATTGAAATGTGGTGGCTGAGCCGGGACAGCCTACAAACGCTGTGGATCGCATGGAGTTTTCTTCTTTTTGTTGGTTTTTTTTTTTTTTTTTTAACCTTATGATTAATGAGTTAAATTTATTGGCCAGCTGCCCTTTGTAACCATGAATGAGTTCCTAAAAAAAAAAAAAAAAAAAAGGCCCCAAAAAAGGAATCTTTTATCTCATCCCAGGCCTCTCTTCCTCCCTCCGAAAGAAATATTTTTCTATCATAGTGAGTCGGCCAAAAAGATCAATCTCCCTTAAAAAAAAAAAAAAACCAAAAAAAAAAACAACCAAAAAACCAACAATCTGTAAAATTAGGAAGAATAATATTTACCTATCTTGCAAGATTGCCTGGAGGGCTTGATTTTTGCAAAACCCTCTGAAAACAAAATAAGTTGGTTTTGTTTTTTTTTTTTTTTTAATATATATTTCCCCCCCCCCCTGCCCCAAGTCCCTTTTGGGAGCAGAGAGGTTCAGTTCTCTCCGGGTACGGCCTGGTTGGGCATCCCCCAAATTCAGCTCCGGAAAAAGCAGCTGCAGGTGCTCGGCAACCCGAAGGAAAGAGGGAGGCGTAAGATCAGACTTTTTTTTTTTTTTTTAATTTTTTTTTTTTTTAAACAAAACTAGGCAAGGACAAGAGAGCCTCCTGCGGGGAGCGAGTGTGGGGGACGGAGAGGGGGCGAGCCGAGCCAGACAAGCGCCTGAGTGATAACTTGCCTGAACCCTTTGATAAATGAGTTGACTCTTTTTTTCTTTTTTTTTTTTTTTTTTTGCTTCATTCGCCACACGCCAGGAACAGAATTGGCCTGAACTAGTGGAATTGGCAGCAAAAAACTAACATACAAGTGTGTCTGGTCAATAGAGCGCTTGTTCCTGCCTCTGGGTGCGATGTGAGGACTCCGACTGTGCTCGCAGCCCGGGAGTTGCGGTGCTGGAGACGCGCAGAGGATTTTTCTTTTCTCACCCCTTTTTCTCTCCCTCTGCCTTTTTAAAATATTCAGCGATGGGGTGGGTAGTTCGCTCTGGTTATTAAAATATCTCTTTTTTTTTTTTTTTTTTTTTTCCCTCCCCCTCCTCCCCCCCCCTCGCTCTCTCCAGGACTGCCACTGTCGAGGCTGTGGGAGTATGAATCAGCAGCAGCAGAGAATGGCTGCAGTTGGGACAGACAAAGAGCTCAGTGACCTGCTGGACTTCAGCATGGTAAGCCAGTGCGACCCTGGGGTTGGGGGGGGGGAGGCTTTAAAGACCCCGGGGCTTTCCTTGTGTGCCGTGTTTTTGGAGCTGCAGAAGGGAGGAAATGTGAGCCTGTAAATTGGACATGATGGGTTTCAGATGTGCCGTGTTTGTGTGCGTGCACATGTGCTGCAACTTGTTTATTTTCAAGTTAAAGCAAAGCCTCTGCCCCTCCTCTCCTCCCCCCCCCAACCCCCCTTTCTCCTCAAACTTATATTGTTTCCTTGCAGAGGTGGGTCAGGGTTGGGGTTTGGTTGGTTGATTTTTTTTTTTTTTTTTTTTTTTTTTTTGGATGGCAAATTCTGGGGAAATGTAGAGGAGTTGTGTGTTCTCTGTTTAAATGCTCGCTGTTAAATGGGCCGGGTGACTGTTTCTGAAGCCCTGCAAAGATGTAACTTCAGTAGCTGATTAATTGGGCTTTTTTCCTCTCCCCAGATCCAGGCTATTAAACTTTTGCTCCCACAGGTTATTTTGTCACAGTTTGAAACGTGTCCAAGCTCTCCAGCGCATTATTTTTGCAGGAGTTGGACACTTGTCTTCCCCACGCTCTGTTCTTCTGTATCCTTCTGTATCCTTTAGCTGCATTTGGGAGCTGTTTATTTTCAAAGAAAGGGGACCTAAGAGTTCCCCCAGAAGCAGCTCGCAGGGAGAAGTCCCTTCTAGTCGTAGAGGAGTGAGGGTTAGTCCGTCTGTGCTGCCGTCGGGGGTCGGTGATGTGCTGCGCAGTGTAGGCTGTGCGCTTGCCGCACCGGTGCTGGCAGTCGTTGGCAGGTGACTTGCGGAGAGGAGAGAGAGCTCGTGTTCAAAAGAAAATAACTTTTCTGTTGGGTTCCCCTGTGGTGTGCTGCACCCTCACGGCACTCGGAGCGTGCATCTTGCTTTTTAGATAAGCAAACGTGCTGCGAAGATAGAAAAAAAAAAAAAAAAACCCAAACAAACAAAACAAAACCCAGCTCTGCAAGGAGGAATGACTATGAGTGTTGGCGCTGTGGCTCGGGGCTATCCTGGGTCACCCGGCCCACGGCCCTGCCGGGCTGATTTTCTTGTCCCTTGGGGTAAAGGGGGGAAAAGCGGCGGTAGAAGCAGGGGGACCCGCTGTCCTGGTACCTGTTCCGCCTGGGGGAAGTGCTGAGGCTCGGCTGCTCTTCTGCACCTGAGCACTGAGGTTTTGTGATGGGAAATAAAACTTTTTGGACAGCTGGGGCTGGTACCTGTCCCGGCAGGGGGTCGGTGCTGGGGTCTCTTAGTCCCCCAAAGAGCGATTCTCCTGCAGGAGGAGAAGCCCAGTTCTCCCAGTTTCATGCTTCTGTTGGGAGGCCAGTGCTGTTAAATTACCAGCGATGTATTTTTACAGTAGTATGTTTTACGGTTGGCAGAGGGAGTGCAGGGACGGTATGTGTTTAAAAGCAGGGCTTACTGGGGAGCGGTGCGTGGTTATTTGTCCCTCTCTCATCTCAGAGGTGCTGCGGGTTGGCAGGAGCACTGGCGCTTTCCATCTCCTGCACCGCAGAGTGCCAGGTTTTGGGTCGGTAACCCATAATCTGCTCCCTGGCTGGGAGTAACTCCTGCTTTGTTTTTTCTGCCCCTTAGGAAAAAAAATCAAATCCCACTTACTATTTAGAGCTTTTAAAAAAAACCAAAACAAAACAACAACCCACCTTAAGACCTTATTTTCAAATTTAACGAACCATCCTCATTTGCATGCTCAGAGCTGTATTCCCTGGAGGGGTCCTGACCCCTTCCCTCAGTACATGAATGTTTCTGTCCGTGGAGATTAATCTGCACCTAACGGTTGAATCTGGGTTCAATTCCAACATTCTTATGGTGGTGTAAACCTGGGAAAGACCAGAACTCGGTCTATTTTCGTGTACGGCTCGTGCGTCCCGCAGTGGCACTGGGGGCGGCTGCTTGCAGGATCAGGGCCTGCGAATGTCATTTGCCAGCAAATGAATCGAAGACGTTCCCTCCAGGATAAGTTGGCCGATGGGCTCCGGTGCAGGCTGGATTCCGGCCAGATCTGTTTCACAAACCCTCCTCTCCGCACACGCACGCCCTTCTCCTGAGTTTGCGTAAAAGGGAAGATTAACATCTCTCCTGAAGGATGAGTAGCTGAAATGGAAAGCTTCCTAGCTGGTAGATGGTCTTCACCCTGACATCGTGAGCTGCTCCTGCACAGCGTGGGTCTGTGGGAGAGGCTGCTCCGTGGGTCGCTCTCCCTCTGTCGTTGGATGCAGGCTTTTTGACCGCAAAGCTCGCTCTTTCAAGTATATTTCTATTTTTCTTTGAATAAGCAGGAGTGGATCAACGGTCCCCTAATCCTCTCCAGGAGAGTAGGTGGGAGGGAGGACCAGAGAGAGATTCAGAGCAGTTGGAAGCGTTTGCTTCAGATCAGTATTTCGATTCCTTTTTTCTAGGGAAAATATGTTCAACCCCAGCAGTCTGTGTTCCAGCTCTGCGCTGTGTTTTGCTGTGCAGTGAGTGAATTTTGAGGTCCGGCCCTAACGGGATTGCACAGTCAGACGTGAGTTTGTGGGGTCAGTAAATGGCAGGGTTGTGTGAGATGCTATAAACTGGGCTTACAGTCCTGAAAAGAAAGACTCGTGCCTTCTTTAATAAATAATGTATTGGGTAGTTATTGAGCTGCAAAGCGCTCGCCCAAAGCTTTGTGCCAACTTACTTTGCCAATAAGGGTGAAAATCAAAGCAGTCTGTAATGTTGCATCTAAGTGAGCCGGAGCCAAACACCCAGTGATGCGTTCTGATCGCTGCTTTGGGCTGTGCACGGCGGCGTGCTTACCTCTCCCTCTGAACAAATTGCCTTTTATAATTGCCCCGAAGTACAGGTAATTTGTAAGCTTTCTTTCACCACCGCTCCCTGGCCGTAGTCCAGGACGGGCTTGTGAATCTGGAGGAGAGAGCTTTCGAGAAAGCGTCGTCCTGCCTAATAGGTTTGAGTTTGCCAGCTTTACCTATTTTATTAGGTTTGCGTTTTGGTGCGTTGTCCCTTGACCCGCGGTTGCCGGGCCTTGATGGGTACGGGCTGCATCCGGCAGGAGCTGCCGTGGGGAGATGCTCGGTGGCGAGGACTTGCCGTGGTTATCACGGGTGGCGTCTCGGCCGTGCCGTGCTGCCGGTGTTGGTGCGGGCAGGTATCCCGGTGGGGCTGGGGTGCTCCCCACGGCACGGGGAGAGCCGGGATAGAGCAGCCTGGGCGGGAATACGGACGGGGTTGGGGGCCTGTCCGTGCCGCAGAGCGTGCCTGCCAAGCTAGATAGAGGCAGGCGGCTGCGTGCCAGCCGAGGTCCCTGGCAGAAGTGAGATGCTGTTAACAGCCATGATTATTAGCAGAGTATTAACCATATGCTGCGGGGATGGTAGTTGTCAGGGTGGGTTTCTAGCTCAATGCGACGTTGCAGGGTGGGCAGGGGCTTGAGCAGTCACGCAGGACCTGCCGTCTGATCTCTCCGCAAGCGACCGCTCTCGGTGCGTGCCAGCCCTCCTGGCTCCAGCCATCAAACTGGGGGTGCAAGCCAAAACCCTTACCAGCAAGCAGGGCTGGAGCGAGCTCCTTCTGCCCTCGCCGCCGCTGCTTCTGCCACGCTGGAGGATGCTGAAGCCATGCCCCGCTCCTGCGCTTCCGTGATAAAACTCTTGCTTTTGTTTCGAGTGAAGCAGTTGTAAAGTTTTGACTTTCCGCCACAGTGGATGTTTGGGGCTGCAGTCAGGAAGGTCTGTCTTAAATGAACACGTCTAAAATATCCTGCTGGCAATGTTTATTGAGTCAAACTCCCTATTCTCCTCGAATTAACAGCTGGATACTTTCCACGCTGCAAAATAGATTTCAGGTTGTGAGTTGAGGCCTGAGGTTGGTTCAGCCTGGGGTTCATAAGGTGGAAGAGCGGAGGAAGTGAAAACAGCCATTTAATTTGAAAACACTGATGCACTGGTAGAAGTACACGATAAATGAAATGCCGCTTGATGTTGTTACTTGTGTCTGGCAAATTCCCTTTCTTGCTTACGAGTTCGCTGTTGAAAGTGTGGGGTCTCTTCGCTAGAACCTCGCGGGCGTTTGGATTGTCCCATGCGCTGGTTTTGCATCTTTTAACCTGGGAGAAACAGAGGAAGAATAAATTCTTTGAGAGGGGTGGAAATTGAGCTACGAGGGTCTGCCGGAGTTGTCATCGGCTGTCGGGGAGGCTGGAGATAGGACTTGAGAAACCAAATACAGTGACTTAAGATGGGGGATTTTACCTAACCGTTTAAATCTACATTATTCAAATCCAGCAAAGGCCAAGTAATGACCTAATTACAGTTCCTCAGACACTGATGCCCGGGTCCCCTCTCGCTGGCCGGGTCCCTCCAGTACTTGCCAGCTCTGGTTCATCTCCTCCCTCCCCCTCCCCATTTATTTTTAAAGCAGCGTGCAAAAGCAGAAAGGAAAGTTGCAGTAGGTGGGTGAACTTTGCCTGTGAGTGACATACGCCAGCGAAGGCAGCCGGCACTTCACGTATGACTTGCACCGGGCTCCTCGAGGCAGTGTGCCCTCCATTGCCCTCAGCCCACACCACAGTGGAAAAACAAGCTGGCAGAAAAAAAAAAAAAAAAAAGAAAAGAAAAAAAAAAAAAAACCAAAACGCTTCCTGGAGTTGGCAAGCGCTGAGCCTCTTTGGAGCCTGTATCGAGGCGAGGGGTAACCCGGGGTTCCCCCCCCCCCCTCCTCCAGCATCACCCTGCTTTAGCATCCCTGCTTGCCTCAGTGTGGAAAGGGGTCCGGGATGCCGGAATCCCTTGAGGAGGGAGAGCGTGGAGGTGTTGCATCAGTCTCTATGTCTCTGGAGGAGGGGAGAGGTGGGGAGGGCATCCCCCGGAGGGGGGGGGGGGGAGGGGAGGTGGGGTGCGGGGGCGTGCTGGGGATTGCCAGTGGCGGGGAGGGGGGGGACGGGGACACCCCACGTCTTTTGCAGAAGTAGAAAGCGCTGGTTGCACAACGGAACAAGGCTGTTCATTTTCTCCACTGGTGTTTGCTGCTCAAACCTTGGGTTTTTCGGCATCAGCAAGTATTAAGCAGAAATGCTCGTGAAAAAAGAGCTAGCAGTGCTTTTTTATTTTTCCCTTTTTTTTTTTTTTTTTTTGGTTGCTTTTTGCTCGCTACTGTTATGTTCATGCATCCATCCCCCCCCCCCCATGCAGAACTGCCTCCTGCCGCTTGGAAAGGGGGTTTGTAACCACTTCATCTTCTTCCCTACCTAAAGAAGAGGGAGTGAGCACAAGCCAGCCGGAATCAGCCACGTAAATTCCATTTTTAGTCATTTTGGAGCTCTTTGCAGAAAACAACACTGCCCTGCAAGGGGAAAGGGGGGGGGGCAGGAGGCAGGAAAACCCTGTAGCATCGCAGAGGAAGGTAGGCTGTGCGAGTCTTTGGTGGCGTCAGGGTTTGTTGTTGTTTTCTAACCCAACTTCCTGAGGAAACAAAGCGTATTTGATGGCGGGGCTGCCAGCCCACCCCCAGTGCCTCTGGAAACCCCCCCTGGGGTGGGCAACAGCCCCCTGGCTGCCAGGAGGGTTTGGGGAGAGCGGGGATACGGCCAGGGGCGATGCTGAAGGCAGGCAGGTGTCTGCAGGCTGGCTGCTGGCGGGAGTGGTTGTCCACACGCGGGCTGCACACTTAAACGCTGTTTACACCTTTATTTAAGTCCATATATATAACATACACATGACGTGCGTGTGCGCATCTGTATATACGATCCCAAATTTGCGTTCTTTTGAATGGCAGTTGGTTTCTTAACTGCTCTTTTTGCATCTCGACCACATTTAACCGTGTTTTTTCTTTTTCTCCCCAGCGTTTGTGAAAACAAAGCTGGGCAGACGGTTTTGTACGAAGGAATGTTTCTGACCACAGCCAGACATCAGCTATGTCAGGGCATGAAACGCTGCATTTCTGTAGGCTCTTGTGCCATTACATTGTTTAATCTTCAAAGCATTAAACTTTTGAGTTACTCAGACATTGCAAAGCTAAAAATAATAAAAATTCAAATGACTTGGTGGTGAAAGTATCTTGAGTTGAGTAGTAAAAGGATATTAAAATGTTAATTCACTAAGCGTTTTCCCACCAGTTGTTTTATTGGCTGGAGCTCCATTTGTGTGGGGAAGAATTAGTTTTCTTTTCTGCTGCACGCAGGTGCATATAAATTTTTAAATAATAGCTTCTGAAACCCTCCCAACTTATATTAAAAATATTTATACAGGTTAGCTGACGAGGTATGCACTATTTTGGAGGAAGCTCCCTGGCAGGGGAAGATAAGTTGTGATCCTGAAGCTGCAGCAGTATAGCAAACGAGTAGCCAGAATGACCGATACTGTAAAAGACGTTAATCTTTCTAAATCGTGAGTTAAATACCTTTGCCCTTGGCGCAGCTTCTCCCGCCGGACCCCAGGGCTGTGTTAGCTCCCAGTGCTGCTCCGTGAGGCCGGAGGGTTCATCCCTCCGAGAGCTGCCATGAGCCTTCCTGCGCCAAGGTCCGGCATCGCCGGAGCGTGTGGCTTCGGCATCTCTGCCCGTGCCAGCCCAGGGAGATGCAGGATGAGACCCAGACCACTGCGGGTGCTGGGGCGTTGAGGGATGAAACGAGCTTTGCTGCGTGCTGTCGTTTTCCTGCTAGCTTTTTATGAATGGAGTTGGCCTTTCTGCATGGCCCCATGGACGGCCTCTAGCCTGGGCCTTGGTGAATAAGTCAGGGAAGAAACTGTTGGTTTTGACCACAGCGATGATGCTTTTTGGATGGTTTTCAGTTGCACCTAAGGAACCAGACACGCTGTGTACACAGGAGAAGTTTATGCACGTAGGAATGTGTGTGTATATTAGCGCACAGCTGCGCTGCTCTCCCGTCTCTCCTGCAGCTGATCTATGTAGCAGGGACACAAGGGGAGGAAAGTTTTTTGCATCAATAAATTGCTTCTCTTCCCCCTTCCCCCCCTCCCCCCCCCCCCGCCTGCCCAATCTGACCCCCTTTGCAGCAGCACAGTAAAACTAACATACTGAAATCTCTTTTCTCTTCCCTTCTCTCTCATCTTCTTGTTTTTCTAGATGTTTCCCCTGCCAGTGGCTAATGGAAAAAACAGACCCACGACCCTAGCGAGCACTCAGTTTGGAGGATCAGGTACTGTCATCTTAACTTTTTTTTTTTCCTTAACGCCATTATGTTTCTTGCAATAAATTTGTGTTTGCTTCCAGAGACCCAAAAGGAGGGGTTTCTGTAGTTCTGTGTTATGTATTTTTCTGGTGGTGCTCTGCTGCTATTGGGATGATTTTCTTGGTGCTCCTCGTGTCTCCGGGTAGTCAAAGCTGCTCTTGCCGATCTGTCTCCAATTAAGAAGTCACTACCTGGGCTGAAGGTTGTTGTCTCGCCGCTCCGATTGAAGCAGCCTGAGAGCAGACAGTCAATGCTATTCTCTTAAGCTGCTTAGAGGAACGCGTGTCTGCAGACGTATGCCCTGGGAGACTTTTGCTGTACGTCACCAAGAAGACACGGTGGTGGTAGTGGTGGTGATGGTTAATTCCTGGGGCTGCCCAAAGGGAGACTCTGGTGCGGTTTGGGTGTCTGCTCCATTCAGCCCCTCCCTGCTGTTGGGTATCATCTTGACATTCCCAAAGGGACCTTGGCAAAGCTCTTCTGACTAGATGCCTCCAGGGGGGTGGGCAGCAAGGATGGCTGGAGCCGGTTCACCGTCTTCCGAGCTGGACCCCGCTGCGGTTTTGGGGTGCTGTCGGGCAGAACCTCGCCTGTCCCGCCCTGCCGCGGTGTCTCCCCAAAGCCAGCTGCTGGCCCCGCTCCCCAGAAGTGCCGAGTGCCCGCATCCATCCCTGCCGGCCCGGCTGCTGAGGAGGAGCCAGGGGTGCCGACATCAAAGGGCTTTGGGAGCAGGGCGCCTGCGGGGAAGAGCGGGCTGGCGATCCGGCTGCGATAGGAGACTCTCTGAAGGGCGCGTAGCTTTTCATGTCTGATTGGGAAACGCGGCGCTGGTTAATTTGAGGCTGAAGCAGAGAATTCCCCGGCCGGGCGGACAGCGCGGTGCCGTGCCAGGCTTTTGATGCCCAGGGAAGCTGCTCTGTGTAGGGCTCGCTGCGGCCCCTGGCATGCAGGAAGTTCAGTTAATTTGTCCTTCTTGCTGAAACACGCTGACACTTTGTGGATGGTTAAAACTCGACTTTCTCTACCCTGCGCCGACTCGAGCTGTCCAGGGAAACTCCTGGCCAGGTGGAAAGTCTGTGCCCTGACACTGGGTGGCATCCCGGAGACTGGGGTGGGATTTCTGGATCACAGCTTTGATCATAGAATCACAGAATGGTTTGGGTTGGAAGGGACCTTAAAGCTCACCTAGTTCCAACCTGCCTGCCTTGGGCAGGGACACCACCCACCAGCCCAGGTTGCTCCAAGCCCCGTCCAACCTGGCCTTGAACGCCTCCAGGGATGGGGATGCCATCACCATTGCTGCTGCCCTGCGCTGTGGGGCAGAAGCAGGATGGGAGGGTTGTACTCTGCCTGCCCTGCTCCTGCTCTTTTTGGCCGGGGAAATGGGATGCTTTCAGATGGGGCTGTTTAGCTGCGTGTCAAGATGGTTTTGAGCAAATATTTTTACATGGAGGGAAGCTGTTGAGTGGGCGCTGGAGGAAATTTGAGGGGAGAAAACTCTTGGGTTAACCCAGATGGAAGCTGATCTCTCCAGTGAGTGTGATTTTTGCTGTTAAAATAATCCACAAAAGACACTCCGGTGAGAGAATAGTAATGGAGTAAGCTTGCGTTCATTCGTTTCCTGCTCGGAGGCTGGCTTGGCTGCCGGGTTGATAGTGCTGGCCAGCGAGGAGAGGCTGCGAGCAGGGCTCTGCGGTACAGCCGGCGCAGTGACCGGACCCCCCTCCGCTTGGCTGCGCAGCAGCCAAAACGACACCAAATCTTTTATTTCCACCATTCCCCCCCCCCCCCTTTCTTTTCTTTCGGGTGAGTGAAAGGTAATGTTGACACCACCCTTCCTCTGGGCTGCTGCTTTTTGAGTCTGGCTGTGAGCAGTTCATAAAAACAGAGGACTGGTGTTATACAACTGCACTGACGGTCGTTGCACAATCGCTGCTGTCCCGGGCTCGGGGCTCTGTAGTGGCTCTTTTGTCCTGCCATCGGCATCCCAGGTTGGACGCGCAGCTCCAGGGCTTGGTTTTGAGGAAGCCTTTTTGCTCCAGCGGTGAAGTTATCCCTCGGCCAGTCATTCTCGGCCTCGCCTTTGGAGAGCAGGGGACATGTTTGCTTTGCGTGTCGGCTCTGTGACTTCTCTGTGGTCCTGAACGCTCGATGATGGATTTTTGCTGGTGGGGTGAATAACTGCAGTAAGGCGTTAAGGAGATACGCGATGCACAGGGGTGCACCGCCTCTGTTAGAAGGATCCATGGTGTCTAAACTAGGTCCCAGATAGTGGCCAGTGGTTGTTTTTGTAGTTTGTTGATGTTGGTTTAGCTTAATTCACTAATTGACAGCAAGGTACAATCAGATACCAGTCCATCCCCAAAGGCATAGCCAACCATCCGGCTCAAAATTTGATTTGAAGTCCAGTTGTCACCGACCCTGATGTGGTCAGAGGGTGGAGAGCAGATGGTCCTTGGATTTGGGGACCTGGACTTGCTGAAGGAGCAGAGCGCCTTGCAGCCATGCCGTAATCTGGACCTGGAGATTAGCTCCCTAAATCTTCCTGCCTCGCAGGCAAGCCTAGGCTTCGTCTTAAATGGGGCTCCTGTTTTTCAAACTCTCCTGTGCAGTCGGCATCCCGTACCCCTGATGAAGGTAGCGCAGCGTTTACCCCGCACTGCCGTCCCTCTGCCTGGAAAGGAGAAGCAGACGCCGATTCGCTCGGTAGTGTGTCCCGTAACGCCGGTATCTCATATTTGGGGTTATTGTAGTAACCTTAAGATAATAAACTGATGTGCCAGAGAAATTGGTGTTCCGTGCTTCTGCCCACCCTTGGACATGTGAATTCGTGGCCTCCCGCTTTTCATCTCTCTCCTCCTCCTCAGGGAAATCCTGGGGCAGTATGTAGCTTTTATTTTTTCCCCCCTCCGGCGGAGTTGTTAACTCCGGGCTCTTCCCTCCCCGGGGGAGGTTGGGAGCGAAGGGAACGAGGCGGTGACCCTGCCGACTCCCAGCCAGAATGCCCTGCTTGCCAAGACACGAGGTTCTTGCTTCCAAAATCCAGCTGCTAAATAAGGTAGCGCCGTCATTTGAAACAGCGCTACTAGAAAATCGCAACGGTAAAATTGCCCCGAATAATCCAAATCCAATTCAAATCCCGATTAGTAATTGCCCCGGCCGAGCTGCTGGCGCTCGTGCGGGCGGTCCCTTCGCAAAGGGGAACCCGTTTCTCCCTCCCAAGTCCAGGAAAATTCAAAGTGTTAATGCAAGCCCCCACTGCTTTGAGATCCCTTTGCTTTTATATTTGTCTCATGGTTTTATTTTAAGCTCTGCCGCCGTTTCCCTCGTTTCTGTCCTTAAATGCACCGGGGAGGAACTGGTTTAGCTACCCCGCCGCATGGACAATTCAGCACCTCCGCTTTGCGTTTTCTTGGCAAGGCGAAACCCAACAATTGCCACTAGGATGGAGCTGACGTCATGCAGACCCTGTCTGCAGCATTTATAGCACATATAGGTCACCGCGGGGAAGTTGGTCTTCCTGGGGCTTTGAGCTGCAACCAGTGTTTTCCAGCGTGAGCCGTGTCATTTGTCGCTGGTGGTTTATTTTAGCCGGGACGCTCCGTGGACGCCTATTGTCCCGGTCCTCGAAGGCTGCGGTTTCGTCCTCCCCTCGACAAACTGTTTGTTTATTATTTGCAGTAGCAAAACATTTAAAAACCGTGTCATGCATCGTCCCCGTCCCCCCCCCCATGTCATAGTTCATAAATGACTAATCTGATCAGAAACGAGCTCCCCTCCCAGCGCGTTTAATTAAACTGTGCCTCTAGCAGGAAACCGCGCGTGCTGAATTTCACATGGAAATAACCATTTTTAATTGACATTAAGACAGTAGGAGTGGCAGGAGGCAAAGAAGTTTCATTGTCTCTTCCCAGCCCGGGCCGTGGCATTGCCGTTGCCTCGTGGCTGCTGAGTTTTTGGCAGGGTCAGCACGTGCCAAACCTGGCAAATGAGTCGGGGCTTAGCGGAGCGGGGAAAGAAAACAGAGGGAAATGGATGCGCGAGGTACCGCAGCTCGGGAGCAGTGCTTTGCCTCCACGGTTAACACGGAGAGCCTGCAACCCTCACCCCTGCGCATCGGGAATGGTGCGGGATGCTAGGATGGTGTCCTATCGAAATGGGAGCCCAGGCGGTCTCCTGCTGATGGGTGATTCTGCTCGTGACAAATAAAAGCTTTGCTAAAAAAATAGTTCCCCTCCCCCCCCCCCCCCCCCTTCCCTTTTGAGTAGTTGAATTCACCATGAAATATCTTTTCCTTCTTGCTTTGTGCTGAAGGGAGCTCCCTTGCTTGGAATGGCTTAGGTGGGTTTGGAAGGGAGAGTCCCTTCCCGGTCTGTGCTGTGATTTCCACCCCCAAAATTTGTTCGGCGCCTTTTTTTTTTTTTTTTTTGCTAGTGAGATGAGGCTTCTTGTTGAGGGAATTGCTTTGATCGGGGCAAGTTCATAAAATACATCTGAAGCTGGCTAACCGGGGAGTTTTTCAAAGAGTTACAAGCTGGTGCATGTAACAAATTTTAAGTTATAGTCTACTGAACAAAGTAAATGCATTCTCCCTGGAGGTGGGTGAGTCTGTATCCCCTTTGAAAGCCTGCTTTAAACGCTGTTCAAACTTGGATACCTGTGGCAACAGCGCTGAAAGTCATAAATCCTGTGAAAGGTGAGGTTGTCTCTTTAATTGGTGCTATGGGTGAGCTGTTTGAAGATTTAATTACTTTGTGTGTGCGCGCAGCCCGGCATTAGGAAGCTCCGAGGTGGGGAGGAGGGGTCGGGTACCCCCCGGCCGGGCTCTGGGCTCCCCCCTTCGCTTGCCGAGCCCCCCCCTGGCTGGGGAGTTTGCAGTAAAAGCATCGAAGTTAGAGAGTTGCGAAGAGCTAAGCGCAGCGTTTCTGTTGCCATGCTGTCAGCAATTGAGTTTCAGGCTGCAGAATAGCATTCGCAACTATTTACCATAGTGAGGAAAACGGGAGCTTTTATTAGTAAGGATGTATCACGTTTTCCTACTAACTGCCTCTCGTTCCCACATGTTTTGCTTATGCTGAAGTGGGAGTGATGGGCTTTGCTTGCTATTTTGATAGATGATGAAAGGCAGACATGAGGTGCGCAATATGTGACTTGATATTTAAAAACTGGCACTTTCCATTAAAGTACGTATTTCAGGCTGCTTGTTTATGTTGCGGTTGCGTGCGTGCCCATGCAGCAGGCTTGCAAAAGTGTCACTAAACACAAAGCCACCACAACAAAAAAGGCAAAGCAGAAAAATTTACTTGCCTGCCTACTTACGTGACCGTTTCTTTCAAAGGAAAAATTACTTTTTAGCCATTATCAAAGGTATAAAAAAAAAAAAAAAGCTTTGCCATGGACAAGCCGAGCTTGCAAAGCTGTGAGGTCGTTAGCCTGGAAAGAGATAATCCCTGTAGCCCTCCACTGCTCGAACATTGCCATTCCTGCCACCGGCAGAGCCCGCTCCCGGGGTGTAGGAGGACGCTGCCGACGTGCTGAGGGTATTGCAGTGCCGCAGTCCCAACTTTGCCAGTAACAAAGCCTGGAGGACTTTCAGTGAAGTTCAACTCCCACGTGCTAGTCAGGTGCGTTCAACGGCTTTGGTTTTGTCTCTGCCTTCGCAAAGCTCCTGTTTTCCTTCCTGGAATGGTTAGAGTTGGAAGGGACCTTAAAGATCACCCGGTCCCATCCCCCTGCCCCGGGCAGGGACACCTCCCCCCAGCCCAGGTTGCTCCCAGCCCCGTCCAACCCGGCCTTGAACACCTCCAGCGATGGGGCAGCCACAGCTTCTTGGGGCACCCTGCGCCAGGGGCTCACTGCCCTCACAGCCCAGAATTTCTTCCTAATGTCTGATTTCTCCTTTCCACTCCCTGTTTTTCCTGGGGGGTGGGTCCCGTTAACCAGGATACAGAAAGCAGGTTTGGGAGAAAAGGCTTGGAGGGCCCAAAAGTTGGGGGCAGGGAACGTGGGTCAGCAGGAAATCGCAAGCGTGGGGGAACAAATGGCAGGGGAAGATCTTCACGCCTGTCTCTCTTAATCCAGCTTCACACCCCGGTTACATCCCTGGTCCTCGTGTTCCTGCTCCCAGGGCTTCCCACCTCGGTGCCCATTTTCCGGCGAGGCTGAGAGCAAGGGTGTCCTGCTGGAGGCACAGCCGGTCTCTAATGGACACGTGAGGAGTGAGCCTGGGAAGAGCCAGGAGAAGGGCAACCGTGCTGGTGGGATGTGGGGATGCTCTGCCAGCAGCTCAGTGCTTCTCCAGCAGCTGCGGAGAAGCAAATGTAACCCGGTCCTTGTCTTGGTGGGGGCTTAACTTCAGGGGGTGAAAGGGTACAGATTTTCAGGGAAGAGGGGTTTTTGGGGGGTTTTGGAGTTGTCTTCTTTTTGTTCTTCCACCGTGGGGAAGAGGTTTCCTGGCTGGATTTGAGGATTTTGAACTAGGAAAGAGCATGGGGAATGTCAGGGGTGCCAGAGCTGAAGCTGCACTGAGATAAGCGACAGCTTTTGTTTAGAAACTGCAAATTTGACACAGACCTTGTTTAAGCACACAGTTTTAACTTTGCCAGAAGAGCTAAAGCAGTACAGCTATCTCCTGCCGGCAGAGCTTTTTCCTTCCCTCGGTGAGGCAATTCAGTCCCGGTGTAACTGTGCCTGCTCGAGGGGTTGTGGCGAGATGAGTGTATCTTATGTAAAAATCACGTGCCTCGCCTGGATTAAGGCTGACGTGAAGGAGTGAACCTTCTGTGTTTCAAAAGAACGTGTACGAGCCCAACCACCTGCGTTCCTTCTAATAAGAGGAGCTGGTTGTGTATTAATTGCACGCCTGATGCCGTTGCTGTCTTCCCACTGCCGTCCTCTCCTTACAGATGATCTGCTGGAGCGCAGCCCCCATGGGGTTTGGCACTGGGATGCAGCAGCTCTGCCTCAGCCCACCTCGAATCCTGCTCGCGCCAGGACTGCCCAAGCGGCACGTGTTGGTGCGGGGCTGAGATTTGAATTGTTTGCCTTTGGCTCAGCGTCCCGGCTCGAGGCCCTGCACGCTTGTTGTGCCCTTTCCAAAGGGGAGAGATGGCTTTGGAAGGGGCCCAGCAGGTCTGGCAGGCGTTTCTGCTGGACCTCGCTGCTGCTAATTTCAAATTCTGCATGCTCTGTAGGGTGCCCTACGCCAGCACGTGTCCCGCGTGTGACCAGTCACCGCCTATGGCAGCTCCATTGTTAATGTTTATATACAGTGAAACTCAAACTGGATTATTTATTTATTCAGTTAGTTAGTTTGAGACAGCAAATGTGTGTCTTAAGGGGATGGATTTAATGCATAGTGCTATTTTATTACTGTGGATGGCCTCACCTCTAGACTGACACTGCAGTCTCCAGTGTCATCCTCCAGGCTGAAGGATGCTATAAATGCATCTTCTCTGCTTGCTAGCACCCAAAATCGCCAGTAAAAGTGATATTTTCAATGCTCTTCTAACACAAGAGCAGACTCTGAACCCAACCGGATAATGATGTTATTTGCAAGCGACGTTTTCACAAGCGGAAAGGTGATGGTGATCCACCACTTTAGCTGGAAGAAGGACATGTGGACACAAGCCTCCCTGTGGTCATCGGGGTGAAGTCTTTAGTGTCTCTGTTCCCTGAGCGCTTTGAGCCGCAGACCCGAGAGCACGAGAAGAGTCTGTCGGCTAAACTCGACGGGCAGGTGAAGCCCTCGTGGGAAACGCCACGTGCCCTCGTACACGAGGCTGACACGAGATGATTGTCTCACCTGGGCTGATCTGCCCGTTGGCAGCGGCGATTAGCTAACTGCGGGAGCGGGGCTGATCCGCCTGCACGGGCTGGAAACCTGCCCCGGGAGCGGCGTGAGCCGAGCTGTGCCTGAAAAACACGCTGCGCTCCCGGGAGCGGGTTGGGTACCTCTCCCCCGCGGTGCAGGGAGAACCCCGGGGTGGCTGCTTGCTGGCTGTTGTTTCTCTTTTGTCTTGGCGCTCGCTCCCCGCTGAGGTTCCTCGCCGCTTCTGCTCAGCCTGTTTTACCTGCTCTGGGCGCAGGAGCGGAGGGGTTCGCCCGCCCGCACGCTGATGGCTGCCCGGCACCCTCTCCATCGCACGGAGGGCTGCCGAGCGGTGGGCCAGTGGTGGACGTGTGGCCGATGCAGCTGTCTCAGTTATGCCAAAAAGTTTGCCCACATCTGCCTCTCGGATTCCTGGCTGCATGGGTTGGGATTATCCTGCCCTCTCCCAATGCCTCCAAATAGCTGAGAAATCCCGGGAGCACAGCAAAGGGGTGGCAGAGAGGAGCAGCAGCTTGCCCGACTGTCCCTCTGTAGTAAGGGCAGAGGAACTGGGCAGTGTCAGGACTGGGTGCTGGGGCTTCCCCAGAACATCCCGAGGCCACCAGCCCAGCTGGATACGTGCAGTTGCCTGAACCTGATCAACCTGGGAGGTAAGGATGGGCAGTGACCCACTTGGTGTCATGGTTGCCAGCTATAGAATCATAGAATGGTTAGAGGTGGAAGGGACCTTAAAGCTCACCCAGTGCCACCCCCCTGCCCTGGGCAGGGACACCGCCCCCCAGCCCAGGTTGCTCCAAGCCCCGTCCAACCTGGCCTTGAACACCTCCAGGGATGGGGCAGCCACAGCTTCTCGGGGCAACCTGCGCTGGGGGCTCATCACCCGCACAGGAAGGAATTTCTTCGTGATTCTAAATCTCCCCTCTTTCAGTTTGAAGCCGTCACCCCTCATCCTATCACTACATGCCCTTGTGAAAAGTCCCTCTCTGGCTTTCTTGTAGGTCCCCTTAACATACAGGAAGGGGCTCTCAGGTCTCCGCGGAGCCTTCTCTTCTCCAGGCTGACCCCCCCACCTCTCCCAGCCTGTCCTCCCAGCAGAGGGGCTCCGGCCCTCCCAGCATCTCCGGGGCCTCCTCTGGCCCCGCTCCAACAGCTCCGGGGCCTTCTGCTGTGGGCACCCCCCGAGCTGGAGGCAGCACTGCGGGGGGGTCTCCCCACAGCAGAGCACAGCAGAGGGGCACAATCCCCCCCTGGCCCTGCTGGCCACGCTGCTGGGGATGCAGCCCGGGGGGCGGGGGGCTTTCTGGGCTGCCGGCGCACATTGCCGGCTCCTGGGGAGCTTCTCACCCACCGACATCCCCGGGTCCTCTGCCTCAGGGCTGCTCTCCAGCCCTTCCCCACCCAGCCCGGGGTTGTGCTTGGCGTTGCCCCGACCCATGTGCAGGACCCTGCACTTGGCCTGGTTGAAGTCCATGAGGTTGGCATGGACCTCTCCAGCCTGTCCCGGTCCCTCTGGATGGCATAGCTAGTGGGCAGCTCAGAGGCTGCAAAAAACCCGAAAGCGATGTGCTGGCCTGAATGTAGACACTCTTTGGTGACCGGTGCTGTGGGGGGAGGGATTGCAATTTCACAACATGGAGCTTTTCCACGGGGTGGTTGCAGACAGCCTGTGGTCCATGGGTTGATGCTTGTGTCCCTGCTGGACATCCCAGCAGAGACCATCCGACACAGAGAACATCTTGCTGCACGCTTCGGAGGCCCTTCTGCCAAAAGGTCCCCAAATACTTTGCAAGTCTTGATTAGCGCATTAGCTTAAACAAATTGAGTTATATATGCCACGGAGGGAAGAAAGGTACTGTGCTCCTTCAGTGTTGACTTTAAGTTTAATTAATTTTGTTGCCAAATGAGGCATGAAATACAGTGTGAAATATATTGTGGCGCTGAATGCGTAATTGTACGGGGGACTGGGAGCACAGCGAGCGCTGGGGATAGGAGATCACCTAAGGCAAGCTGGGGCACAGAGCTCTCGTGGCACCGAAACGTGTGCGTCTGGCAGCGGCAGTGCAGCCGGCAGCAGCGAGCCGATTCGGGGGGGACGTGTGTCCCGGGGGAGTTAGGACCGGGCCAACCTCTCCACCCAAAGTGGAAGCGGCGTCTGAAGACGCTGTTGTGCCCAAGGGTTTGTCACGGTGTTTGTGCTGGAGGATCCAACCACCGGAGCCAAACAGCCAGACAGGACTCGTGCCGGCGGCTGTCCGGGGTCTGTCCTCTCCGGGATGCAGCAGGAGCAGCCGCTGTGGCTGTTGCGTCTTTGCCGTCTTAAAATTGATTCAACCTGGGTTTGGGATAGGATGTAAGATGTAGGATGGTATTTTTGCCATCTGGTTATAGAGATTCTGGGTTTGTCTGTCCCGGGTGGCCTTGCAGGGTGGAAATACGTATGAAGGAATGGCAGAAGAGGAAAAAGCTGAACCGTGAGTGAAGATTTCTTCATTTGGCTTTTGAGAATTTTTGTAGCGGCTGTTTTGATGCTCTTCTCGCTGCCGTGATTAATGTTTCTGGAGGGAGGATGTCTTCACAGTGCCTTGCTCCTCCACTAAAGGAGGGAAAGAGGCAGTCCAGGACATCTGCCCCCTTTTTTTTTTTTATCTGGAATTTTTCAATTAACTCTCCAGGTAGCTGAGCTCCAAAGCCAGCAGGGAGAAAAATCTAAAAAAATACTGTCCATCTGCCTGTTAACCCCGAGAAGCGCATCCCCACCTCCAAAGTGACCTCAGGCAACGTCTTCCTCTAAATTTAGCTGGAGATTGCGTCAGGAGCAAGAGGGAGGTGAAGTTAATGTGGCATAAGCTTTTTCTAGCAGGGGAGTCTTCATGGTTAGACAGGGACTGAAAATAAGTAAACGGGCCTTGTTTCCGAGCATCTGGGGACCAGGCTGGAGAAGGGCAGCCTCCAGCACCCAGTATGCCTGCGGAGGTGGGTTTTTCATACCAAGAGGGGCAAAATACAGTTTTCTACAAAACCTTGGTCCATCGTAAAGGGGAAGAATCTTCCAGGAAAGCGGGTGACGCTACCCGTGTCCTGTCTGCAGGGCGCTGAGGGTGGCCAGTGAGCCGTGGGGTCTCATTTGGTGGCAGCACTCACCTCTTGGGAACCGGCAGGCAGCGGGTTTGGTGGCAGGTGGCCAGTGAGCCGTGGGGTCTCCTTTGGTGGCACACTCACCTCTCCTGGGAACCGGCAGGCAGCGGGTTTGGTGGTGGCTGGCCAGAGCTTACTGGCCACCACTCAAGGAAGAGCTGTTCCGCTCCTTCTCAAAGAGTTTTGAAGCATCTTCTGCACACCCTTCATACTTGGCCCTTGGGGACAAGGAATCAGTGAGGTTTTTCCTCCTCCAAAAACCCTCATGGGTCTCTATCACGGTGCTCTTTGGTCACAGACGTGGTGGCATCCAACAGTGCCTCAGGGGACAGCGTGGCCCTGACCTGGAAGAAGACCCAGCCAAACTCCTGCAGGACAAGCCCTGGAGGACACTGGTGTTCCCAGTCACCTCTCTTGCCTTTCTGCCTCATCCTGCACAACCCGGGGGGGACGGGTGGCTTGGCTCGTGACAAGGGACGGTACCCGTTCTTGTGGTGGGGGGTGTGTGTGTGTGACCATTCCTCAGAGAGCGGGGAGCTCCTGGGCCCCTTCTGCTTTCTGGGCCTTTTTTTATTTTTAAAGTGAGGTGGTCTCTCTTCCAAAGGCTTCTTAATGCCCCGTTAACATTGTTATACAAAACAGCAGTATGCCATTTAATTAGGAAAAATACGTACTAACCTCTACCATATGTTGCTCTTCTCCTCATATTTGCATTTGAAAGTCCAGCTGAATTTCAATGTGAAACTGGATTTTATCCAAATGATGAATAGCCCGAGAGGCTGTGGGAAGGTTGATGTGCCTCCCTATCGCACGTGGTTGGGGTTTTTTGGTTCGGTTGGGGTTTTTATTTTCCTTCTTAAAAAAAAAATTAAAGCAAGATTCCTTTCTTTCTTGTACCGTGGTTCAAAGTATTCACACCTTTCCTCTAAAACCTTAAGTGAACTCGTCTGGCTGGGTGGTCATTCCCGTGTCCTCTGAAGTACACTGGCTCCAGCCCCCCGAAGGACAGCGATTAGATTTACTCTTAAGCAACACGTTTTCAGTGGCGGGTCCGCTGGTGGCCGAGGACACGAGCCTGCTGCCGAGCTTCCCTGCGCTTCTGATTTCAGCCACGGCTGCTCTGTCCTCGTAGGTTTGTATAATCTCCTTTGCTGACTTAAAATAAGACTTAGGTATCGACTGGTGCCTTTTCTTTCAAAAGATGAGTCAACGGCCCATCTGTGAAGGCTCCGAGTCGCCATTGCCTTTGCGGCAGGAGCGCGGTGAGGGTTATTCGCATTGTTTTCCCAGCCTGCCGTCGGACGGGGTTTGTGCACGTGAGCCTCGGATTCTCTCCTGGCGTGCAGGGCTTTGCTAAAATTCCCCCGGCCACCGCTTCCGAGCTGGGGGCTGAAGCTTTTTGGCTTTTTATTTTTAATTTGTTGGAGCGGTGACAGCTCCAAGCCCTTTCCCAGACAGGGCTGAGGTTTCTCTGTGGCCGTCACTTCTCCGGCAGCATGGGACAGTGTTCCCCGGCTGCCCCAAAACGGGAGGGGGCATCTTTGCTGCTGCCTGGACTGCTGGAAGAAGAGCTGGTTTAGGAGCCATGTGGTGGCTGGGTCCGTGGCAGCGTGTCCCCGTGGTCCCTTAGAGCTGCCCGGACTGTCCGCTTGGCTGGAGGATGGATCTTTCTCCTCGTCTGAGGTACGTTTAAACAGAGTTAAGCTCTGTAACAAGCTCAGCATTATGTTGCTGAGCTGGGCGTGCTCACATGGCTCTTGGTGACCTTTTGCTTCACCTACCTGGCAAAAAAACCCCAAACCCTTAAAAATCACTTAATATCCTGAGTATTTCACATCCTCTGCCTCTGTGAATCATTCTTCGAGGATCGCTTGGGTGCCGGGCTGGCCGTGGTGCTCGCAGGGGGAGCTGGTTGCCACAGGTTTCTGACTTTTGTTCTCCTTTCTCTTGGCCCCTTGGAGGTCAGTTCAATCTTTAAGCCAGTTTTTGTTGGGTTTTTTTGTTGTGTTAATGCAGCTGAACTAATATGATTACATTTCCAGATTTGGGTAATGGAATAACAAGTCAGGAAGCTTCCCCCCACCACCTTTTTTTTTTTTTTTTCTTTTCTTTTCATAAAAAAGAGAGGAGCATTTATGTCACTTCCAAATTATCCAAGTCTCCAGTTGGGAAGATCTTTCCCTTTCTCAGTTACTCTTGGCACAAGGGTTCCTTGCTGCCATGGCCATGCGCGCGGCACCCTGGTCCTGGCGTAACGGCTGCTGCGCTTCATGCTCTGTGCCATGGTTGGCCACAGACTCAGAACACCCACGGGGTTTTCCTGGGTGCCCAAAGACTTGAGTCTTCCCTCCCCTACTGCTGCCAGGCCATGGGGGCCGTGTACATCCTCCAGTGCTGCATTCGGGGCAGACACCCATGAACACGTGCCCTTCCCTGGGGCAGTTTCACCGGCATCTCGAGGCGTGTTGGCTTCGCTCACCTCTGTGCTCACTCTCAGATTTCGGAGGAGCGATCTGGAAAACAGCTCAGCCAAGTCATCTCGCAATGGCAACTTCCTTTCTAAAAAGAGAAGGATGTTGCGGAGTTAGTGGCTTCCCATTATTTTCCCCAATTTGAGCGCTTTCTTGCCATCGGTCCCCCGGTGTCAAGCTGTGCGGTCTGCTTTGGTTTGGAGACAGCCTCGCCACTGCAAAGGCAAACCATGACCAGGGTGCCCGTGTCTCAGAGCCACGAGGGCTTTGGCTTCCTGAAGCACCGAGCTGCTCCTTCCCTCCTGGGACGGGGGTACTGGCCGGCGGAGCCCCTGCACCAGCACGGCACTGCCGAGCAGGAGTGGGGCCGCGGCGTTTGCCCTTCTTTGGGTATGCTGTAAGAAGGTAGTGAGTCACTTTCCATCGAGCCGATAGTTACCCTGCTCCTGTCTTGTATTTGTGTTGTGTAGCCAGCAGGATTATTTATAACTTAGCCAGCATCCCGAGTCTATTGTTTCAGCAAAGAGCAGGAATGACTAGATGACTTCCTGAGATTTTTTTTTTTTTTACCACCCCCTCATTTTTTATTTTTTTTAAAATCTGCTTTTCCTTCCAAGTATTATATTCGCCAGTTGGATGCTTTCCCCCCACATCTTCCCCTCCTGATTGTGCATTTGTGCTGCTGACAATCCCACTACCGGTGTTGCTTTAACTCTTAAAAACTCTCCCCGGAAAAGCCGGGGTCCGTGCCCCGGGAGGGCTGGGGCACCTCGGATGGCATGAGCGGCTCTCACCGGCCTCACAGGTGCTGAGGACTGAGGCACGAGGCTCTGGCAGTGCCATTAACGTGAAGGTGAGTGCCTGTGGGCTTGCAGGAATGACCTTGTGCTGTGGACGCCGGGGGATGCCGTACAACCCAGGTGAAGGGTTGGTCCGGTCCAGGCCACCAGCACAGGATTGCACCTTCGCGCTCTGGTTCAGCCTTTTTGTTGCTGCCCCTCTGGAGGTGTTAATTTGGGCCATCCAAAGGTCTCACCTGAGCCTGGGGCTGCGCGGGGCGAAAATAGTTTCCGCGCTGGTGGAAGTGACACATCCAGCCCCAGGGAGGTGGCAGTGGTGGGCATGGAAGAAGCGGGTCCTGAGCTCCTGTCCTTGCATGTGCGGCCATCGGTGGGCCCATCTGGGCAGTGTTCACCTTAAATCCAGGAGCTCTCTTGGTTCTTGTCTTCCTTCTATTTGTCCATCTGCCTGCGGTTAATTCACTGTCGGTATTGCAAGACCCAGCAGTCATCAAGGTTTTAATTAAGCCCTTCCCTGGAAATCAGTGGGTGGTAAAGGTGTGAAAAATGCAGAGAAGGGGCAGGGTGGGTGGTCTGGTGAACCCAGCTGATCTGAACCTTTGAGAGGGACCTGCAGGTTAAGCTTCCTTGAGGAACAACACCCAGGGCCCCGACGGCTGCCGGCCGCAGCTCCTCGTTGCCCAAACAGCCCAGGTCTCCTTTGGATCTTCTTGCTTGAAATTCATAGAATCATAGGCTGTTTTGGGTTGGAAGAGACCTTAAAGCTCACCCAGTGCTGCCCCCCTTCCCTGGGCAGGGACACCTCCCCCCAGCCCAGGTTGCTCCAAGCCCCGTCCAACCCGGCCTTGAACACCTCCAGGGATGGGGCAGCCACAGCTTCTCGGGGCAACCTGCGCCGGGGGCTCACCACCTGCACAGCCAAGAAGTTCTTCCTCAGATCTCATCTCAATCTCCCCTCTTCCAATTTAAAACCATTCCCCCTCGTCCCATCGCTCCCCTCCCTGATCAGGAGTCCCTCCCCAGCTCTCCTGGAGCCCCTTTAGGCACTGGAAGGGGCTCTCAGGTCCCCTGGAGCCTTCTCTTCCCCAGGCTGAACCCCCCCACCTCTCCCAGCCTGTCCTCCCAGCAGAGGGGCTCCAGCCCTCCCAGCATCTCCGGGGTCTCCTCTGGCCCCGCTCCAACAGCTCCGGGGCCTTCTGCTGTGGGCACCCCCCGAGCTGGAGGCAGCACTGCGGGGGGGTCTCCCCAGAGCAGAGCAGAGCAGAGCGCAGCAGAGGGGCA
Source organism: Vanellus vanellus (assembly GCF_965231255.1). Lineage (NCBI taxonomy): Eukaryota > Metazoa > Chordata > Aves > Charadriiformes > Charadriidae > Vanellus > Vanellus vanellus. The sequence continues at coordinate 5,373,496 of NC_138930.1, forward strand.
CAATCCCCCCCTGGCCCTGCTGGCCACGCTGCTGGGGATGCAGCCCGGGGGGCGGGGGGCTTTCTGGTCTGCCGGCGCACATTGCCGGCTCCTGGGGAGCTTCTCACCCACCGACACCCCCAGGCCCTTCTCCTCGGGGCTGCTCTCCAGCCCTTCCCCACCCAGCCCGGGGTTGTGCTTGGCGTTGCCCCAACCCATGTGCAGGACCCTGCACTTGGCCTTGTTGACCTTCATGAGGTTGGCATGGGCCCACCTCTGCAGACCGTCAAGGTCCCTCTGGATATCTGGGGTGGCTGGACCCGTTGGGCCGCCAGCTCTTGCGGCAGCCATTCTCGGCCCAGCCTGGATTTGTGCTTGGGATTGCCCCGATCCACGTGCAGGACCTTGCACTTGGCCTTGTTGAACTTCATGAGGTTCGCACAGGCCATACAGGTCCCTCTGGATGGCATCTCTTCCCTCCAGCATGTCAACTGTTCGACACAGCTTGGTGTCATCAGCAAACTTTCTGAGGGTGCACTCTGTCCCACTGTCTACGTAACCAACAGAGTTGCTAAATAGTACTGGTCCCATTACCGACCCCTGAGGAACACCACTCACCACTGGTCACCACTTGGACATTGATCTGTTGACTGCAACTCTTTAAATTGGGACATAAGACTCCCACTTTGGGTTTGGTTTAGTCGCATTCTCCTTCTGCTGAGTGGGATCCTCTGAGGTGAAGCCTCAGTGGTGCCTGTCCCGGCTGTGTTTTCTTCGTTAGCTTCTTCTCGGCCGTGATGTAACGAGCAGCCGCTGAGGTTAGAGCGGCTGCAGCCACGACCTGCAAAAGCAACCTGGGGGCGAAACAGCTGAAGAGGAAGAAGTCTTTGCTGCCTTGTGGTCAGCAGAGATCCTGCAGAAGTCCTCTCAGTTTCTATTAGTTCAGAACTCAAAACTTTAGTGCTCGTTTATTTTTAAGCTGCTGTTTCGAGCCGAGGTGCCTGCAAGCCCTTGCTTGTCCTCTGCGCCGTGGTAAAAGCTGCCTCAGAGCCCCTCTGGCTCTGGACCCTCCCCGAGTGGGGCCACAGCAAAGCGGTGGAAGGAGCTGGAGGTTGCCTGGCCTGTCTCCGGTTCTCCCCCTTCTCCGGGCTAGTGGCACAGAGGTGTTGCTCTCCCCACGCTGAGTTTCCAGGAGCTGCTCAGCTCCGCAGGGAAGCGTGAAGTTGATCCAAATGGAGCTCTGCCCGCTGGGAACGCTGCTCAGTTGTGAGCAGCTCAGAGCGGAAAATGAGTCCTGAATTCTGTCCTGTGGGGTTTTTAGATACTCTTTGTAGCTGGTTTGGCTTTTCCAGGTTTTTTGTGGTTGCAGAGCACTAGGTATGGGTCAGAAACTGCAGGAGTGTCGCATGAGACCCCAGATTTGGGTCCTCTGGGAAGGGCCTGGGAGTTGAGGCATCTCAGGGAACTGATGTCCAGAGCCATGAGCGTGCAGCAAACTTCTGGGGTCCTCTCTAGATTGCTTGCTGCAGTCAAAATTGGAGGTTCTTTGGGCCAGGCACTGAACTCGCTTGTTGTAAGAGCTGGGTCCCAAAGCCTTTACAGCCCACACGGAGCCGTTTCAGGTCGCACAGGAGCTCCTGCATCCAAGAGGATGCTTGTGCATCCTCCTGGGCTGCCTCCTGCTGCTGCTTGGTCTTCTTTCTATGAGGTTTTCAAGCTGCTGTTCCCCTCGTTAGGGCACCCTTGTGCTGGCTCCTTCCCATCCCAGATTCTCAGTTAGTTTGGGTTTCTCCCCTAGCTGGAAGTCTACAGGCAGAGATCTCCCAAGCAAAGCGCCGGGATGATTCCCATACCGTCGGGCTCACCCCAGCATTTCCCTGGAGCGGTGGGAAAAACCGAGCCTGGATGGCACTGAATTCCTGCTCCCTGCCGCCCCGCAGGTTCCTTTCAGCTGAAGTGTGTGGAAAATAAAGCCGAGGAAGAAGATGGGGAGCTACGACTTACGCTCCCCACCATGAAACCTTGGGACCTCAGAGAGCAGGGCATGCGCCACATGGCAAGGAGAGCCCGGGCATCAGCGTCTCCTACAACACGCTGCCTCTTCCAGCCCTCCTGGGTCAGCTCCAAAAGAGAGAACAGCACTTCTCCCCCAGCTCGCTTTGTATTTTTAAAAGCATTGTGGTTTTTTGTTCTGTTTTCTTTAAATAATTTGCTAAACAGTTGAAACTGGAGGACTGGTGCTTTTTTACCCAGAGAAGAAAACTGAACGATTAGTGAGATGTTGTGGTTTGGATCGCCGGTTGTCAAAGATTTTTACGCGCTCCGGCGTGCAAGGCGTTCCGACCTGGTGGGCGCGAGTGCTTGTGCCAGGAGGTGGCTCGACAACACGCGGGTTAATAGTTGGAGATGTGTCTGTCCACGCAGGTATTTAAGGGATAATCTATGTTGCTTTATATTGTGCCAAGAGAGGCTGTCTCAGCTCTGGTCTCTGCTGCCGCATTTCCAGCTCTGCCCTAATTTTTGGGCAAGTCTCTCCATATGTACAATAGCTAGAAACAGTTCTGTTCCCTAGAGAGGCTTTGAGGTTTAACATTTATAAAATGCTTTGAGATCTGCAGATAAAGGAAAGCAAGACAATAAACAGCGACCAGGGCCGTGCCAAAGAAATACCCTGTATCGCCACAACAGAGCCACGCAGGATTGGGTGGAGATGGCTTTTGTTAGAGGGCAAACAACTGCTCCGGGAGCCGCTGCTGCAGACTTGGTCGGGAGCCCTGCTAGCAGGAGGGGCGCAGCTAAGCCCCGACCCTTTAGAAGGGCTTGTGTTAAGGAGATAACGTCTGCGGATAAGAGCACGATTGAGGTGCAGAGGTGAGTTTTTCCCTGCCATTCCCATTGCCCGGGGTGCCCTCGTGCTGTCCCAGGGGGCTCCCTGGAAGCAAACCAGGTCTGGAAGAGATGCTGCCGAGTTGCTCTTCGCTCTCCGGGCAGTGCATTGTAAAATCCCTTAGTAAACTTAATCCACTCCATAAACCCCATTAACTTTCTTTTAACTGCCTTTGCTTGTCCTTAGAGTGAACTCCTTTATAGTCCCCCAAACAAAGGCAGGCAGGAGTGGGCAGGGACGGAGGAACCGGGAGCTGCGCTCCTCCCCGGCACTCCCGGGCGGGTGGGAGGAGCGCGCTGGGGCTCGGACCGCTCGGCACAGGGGTGCTGGGCTCCTCGGACCGCTCGGCACAGGGGTGCTGGGCTCCTCGGCTGCTGGCTGCTCACTGGAGATGGCATCCCAGAACAAGCTGGCTTGGGGTAGGTCTTCCTGCCAGACATCTGGCGACGCTGGGATATTTTTTTTGGCAGAGGGTGAAGGGAGGATGGAGTGCAAAGGAATAATTCTTAGCGGATCAGTTGGAAATTCTGCTCTTGAGGGATTTGGAGGCAGGTGGGCTGGAGTGTCAGGCTGGATGTCTTCAGGGGTGCTTCTCTCCTCCTCCCCATGCTGTGAGTACCTGCCTTTCAGTGCCGTTCTGCTTTTGGGCAGGAGCAGAGAGCATTGATGCTGCTTGAGGACACAGGATCCTGTTTTGGGAGCAAGATCTGCAAGAATAGCTCACCTTTTTCTGCTGCTTCCCTGCCTTCCCCCATAACATATATTTAAGTCCCTTAAAACCTATTAAAGCAAGCTGTGGCGAGTGGCACGGCAAGAAGAGGAGAAGGGTACGTAGCTGGATGCCGGCTCCAGCACACAATGAAGTTAATTGCTAGCTGAGGGTCTCCTGAGTGAGGTGGTGACCCGTGGTCCCCGTGCTGGGAGCTGGTGGCCGGCACGGTTAACTGCTGTAGCCGGGTGGGTAACATGACCTGGTTGTGAGGTTTCCTTCCCCTACAAGAGGCTTGTGGGATGGTTTTCTTTTCAGCTGGTTTTGGAAACGAATCGAACCGATGCCCAGCTCTCTGGAGGTGGTCTTGCTTTAATTCGAACGGCCTGTCTAGTTTTAACTTGAGAGAAACCAGTTTATCTGAATCGCTACAAACGGTGCCTGCTTTGAAATGGGGAAACCTACACCTCATTGTTTTAAATAAATGTGGGCTTGTGTTTAAGTGAGGCGGTATCCTGTGTGCTTGGTGGTGGACAGGGTTCCCCCAGGGGTGCCGGGGAGCTGCTGAGGCTCTGGGATGCTGCTGAGATAAGGGGGAACGGGCAGGATGGACAGAGCTCTGCGAGCCCGGAGTTAGCTTCCCATGAGAGAGTTAAACCTCCGCCCAAGGTCACTGGAGGATGATGTGCGCTCCTTGTCCTGTTCAGAGCAGCGTGGGCAGGAGCTGGACAGCCAAACCCATGAGTGCCATGGATCCTGGGCACCGGAGGGGCTTACAACTGCCTTGTTTTCCCCTTGATTCTCTCTGGGATCAAAGGGGTCCAGTGGAGCAGCCGAGGCGGCTTGCACGGAGGCAGTTGTCCCCTCCAGCCTCTGACCTGCTCCCTCTGCCGCGGTGGCAGAAGCAAACGGGGCTCTCGCCTCGCCTGAAAGGCGCAAGGTGCGGAGCTGTGGTTTCGCAAACAGCTGAACTGCCGGTCGCTTGCTGCCGGCCGAGGTCTTCCTCTTCCCGTCCGTCCTGGCCTGCCCCATCTCGGGGGCTTCTGGGACACGTTGTGCTCCAAATGGGGAACTGATTTTTGTTGGGTTTCCTGCTGTCTTACATGTTCAGCAGCCCCTGGAAAGTCCGGTGAGCCCCAGAACTTTCTGAAGATACATGTGGGGCGTGAAGGGCCCTTTGGTTCCAGAGCAGCGAGTGCTGCCATGCCTTGAACCACCTCATGAACCCGGTGTGGCGAGGAGCCGGAGGGAGCTTGGTCCTTGGCCAGGGTGGCCCAGGGTCTCCCCAAGAGTGGAGGTGGGAGCTGCTGGTGGAGCTTGTGCACTGGAGGTGGTCTGGTCATTCTGTGATGGTTTTGGTCCTTTACATTTTCATGGTTTTCCTTGCAGTACTGAGGCTAGAGGTGGATTTTTTTTTTTTCTCGTTTTTATACATACATATATATTTATGTATTTAAGCTGGAGTACTGTGTCCAGCTTTGGAGTCCTCAGCACAGGAAGGACATGGACCTGTTGGAGTGGGGCCAGAGGAGGTCCCGGAGACGCTGCGAGGGCTGGAGCCCCTCTGCTGGGAGGACAGGCTGGGAGAGGTGGGGGGGTTCAGCCTGGAGAAGAGAAGGCTCCGCGGAGACCTGAGAGCCCCTTCCATTGTCATAAGGGGCTCCAGGAGAGCTGGGGAGGGACTCTGGATCAGGGAGGGGAGCCATGGGACGAAGGGTGATGGTTTTAAACTGGAAGAGGGGAGATTTAGATTAGATCTTAGGAGGAAATTGTTACCTGTGCGGGCGGTGAGCCCCCGGCGCAGGTTGCCCCGAGAAGCTGTGGCTGCCCCATCCCTGGAGGTGTTCAAGGCCAGGTTGGACGGGGCTTGGAGCAACCTGGGCTGGTGGGAGGTGTCCCTGCCCAGGGCAGGGGGGTGGCACTGGATGAGCTTTATGGTCCTTTCCAACCCAAATCATGCTATGATTCTATGATATATATTCTTTCCAAAGCTGCATTTGAAAATGCAGCCACTTTTCTGCAGGGCAGCAGCTTCTCATGGTGAGCACCTGCAGCATTTCACCAGGGAGCCGCCTGGCTCGGCTCTCTCCATCCCGACAAACCGGGCAGCTCCAGGGTTTTAACCCCTTTCAGACAACCAGAGCTTTGGCACTTATAGGTTGGGCAGCGGCGCAGCTCTTCTTGTTCATGGAGGAAAATATTCCTTTGAGCTTCTTGTAGTTAAGAGAAAGCAAGCTTTGAGCAAAATATCAGAGAAACTTCTTAATGGTGAATTTTACTAGACAGTTATATTGGCGTTCCTGATAAGGAGTGTTACTGCTTGTCTAGACAAAAGCACTAGGGAACAAAACATGATGTAGAGGAGAGACAGACAAGATAATCTAATAGGTCTCTTTTTGTCTCCAGCTTGTTCCTCTGAATAGCGCACAGCACTGATGTGAAGAGCATTGAAAGCGCTCGGACGCGGTGTGTGAAGCCGGGCTGGATGCTCGCGTGGGTTCACCGCGCCGGCTGCAGAGCAGGGGGAGAAAACCCACTGCCACCCCCTTCCCGGCAGCGCTGCGTCACCCATCCGCAACCCCGGCGATGGGTCGGTGCGTGCGCAGGGTAACGTGAAAGATGTAAATTAGGTGAAATGTTGCTCCTCAGTGTTATGGTAGTCAGAAGAATAAAAATGAGATCTTCATGGGGCTTCCTAGGAAGTGTGTGGTGGTTTTTTTCTCAGAGCTATTTTGTTGTTCAGCATGAGAGATCAGACCAAGGAGGACCAGCTGCTGCCGGCCATTGTTAAGCGATGCTAAAGTTGCACCCAGGAAATTATTTGAAATGTGCATGCAGGGAAAAAAGTGTTCTTTAGTCCTAGAAAATAGAGGAGCCGTGCTACACGTTGAGTGCCATCTACTGGCACCTCGTCCATGGTATGGACGTGTTTGCCCAGGGAGAGCTGTCACAAAGGTCAGCAGTGTGGGACCTACCGTGGGACCTATGGAGGGAAGGCTCAGCATGCCCAGCTGGTTGGGGAAGGGATGATAAGGATCATGGAATCATGGACTGGTTTAGGTTGGAAGGGACCTTAAAGATCATCCAGTTCCAACCCCCCTGCCTGTTCCGGTGTCTCACCACCCTCAGAGTCAAGAATTTCTTCCTTATATCTACTCTGAATCTCCCCTCTTTTAGTTTAAACCCATCACTCCTCGTTCTGTCACTACACACCCTTGTAAAAAGTCCCTCTCCTGCTGTCTTGTAGGCGCCCTTCAGATACTGGAAGGGGCTCTCAGGTCTCCCCGAAGCCTTCTCTTCTCCAGGCTGAAGACCCCCAACTCTCCCAGCCTGTCATGGGCGATGTCCTTGTTGTCCAACCAAATTGTAGTTCCACCCAGTGCAGGAGAAGCCCAGAAGTAGGTATCTGCTGAGGTTGACACATCCCAGCCTGAGCTGGATGCTTCATACCGTACCTCCATGACTGATGTAACATGGGATGCGTCCGTGCTGCTGTTGGCAGAAGCCGTGCCACCCTCCATTCCTGTCCCTTCCGTTCCTGTCCTTTCCCTAGAGCTGGCCCCAGATATTTATCTACGTACTGAATCACACCAGGTGAAAGATGGAGATTTTTTAAAAAACCAACCCACCACCAGCAGCTCAGCCTCTTAATCTCTTCGCCAGCATTTGGGCTAATGCACTGCTTGGAGACGGGTTTTACGGACAAGGGGAACCGAAGCACAAAGGGCTGGAGCAACTTTTTGGTGTCCCCTGGCTGTTGTGTGATTAGAAAGAGGGTCTCAGAGGCTGATGGACAGCCTAAACCCACGCTGCAGTGCATCAGTGATTTCTTCTGAGGTCAAGAGGCTGGTTGAGACCTTGCTTGGTGGGCTCTACGCCGTCTACACCATAAGCCTCTGTAGACCTTAAAACAAAACTGGTGGGTTTATATTACTTTTTTTCAGGTGAGCTCTTCCTTTTGGCTTTAGGTGTACAGAGGGGAATTCGGGGCATGGCGTACGGTTATGCAAAGATGTGCATTCTTCGCAGGGAAAGGGACAAGTGAACATCTTGAAGTCTTTATATTTAAAGAGGCGGGGGAAAAAAAAGGGTCGTGGTTCTTGGAAATGGTGCTTCTTAGTAGCAAGTAGATCGAATAGAGCCCTTTTTAATGCAATTTAAATAATCGATGGTATATTCAATTACGGAAGTATTTGGCAGAGCTCTAAATAGGTCACATCTGTCCTTAAACTGTTCTTAAGGTAAATATCTCACCGTGCTGTGTCGTGTCGACCAAAGTCTGTAGGAACTGGGGCCTGGGAGGGAAAGAAAACTCCTTGGTTGGATGTGCAGTTATCCCCAACGCTCTGTCTGTTGTGCACTGCTGGCCTTTGGCTTTGCTTTAGGGATGCCTTAGTAAGCCTGGCTTGTATATTTTGGATATATTCAGCTACAGAAATTTGCAATCCTGTGGTTCCAGCACTGTAACTGGGCCTGGCCGGGGGGGTTCGGTATCGGAAAAGTCTTCGATGGCTTCTGCGTTGGCCACCAGGTTGCTCTCGGGGGGCCGGGATGGCGGCTGTGAGCCCGCCGTGCGCTGGGCGATGCTTGCTTGGGGCAAGGAGGAGGCAAAAAGACGGAGCTTTGTTGTGGCGACCATAGTCTTGAAGTCATTTCCAAACAAAAGCTGGAGCGGAGGGCTTGCCCCGGCCCCGCCGAGGGAGGCAGGCGGGCAGGTGGTGTTGAGAACACTTTGTTTGGGAAAGTTTTTCTCATTGTGTCGAACAATTCTTCTTAGATGATCCTTCCTGTGGGCTGAATCATCGTCTCGGCGAAACACGGTAGCTATCCCAGCCAGCCCCGCCGGCCGCATCCTGTGCGGTCCAGGGCATCCTGCGCTGCGGGCGGGGGGCACCCAGCACCCCGCAGGATTGCCAAACCCCCTGCCTTTTGGGTTCGAATAAACACGGCTGGATGCGCGTTTGCTTCAGCCTTCCTCCGCCCTTTGGGATGTGTTTTTTCCCCTCGCTCCAGGGAAGTTTGCAGGGTGAGCGCCGGCTTCGTTAGCCATAAAGCGCACAAGTCATTAACCCCCATCCCTCTGCTCGGTAAGAGACGACTTACAAACAAACTACCAAGGCCGCTGTGATTGTGCGTGTGCGTGTTTGGCCGTTTCCCCACGTAATTTCCACATTATTTGGGAACGGTCTTTAATTTGGCTAATTTTTAACCGCCTCCGGGCTCCCTACCTGCTGGCGCCGGAGCGCGGTGGTGGCAGGGACGCACGGCGGGCGCTGCTGCCTGCACGCAGCCCGGGGACGCCGCCAAGGAAAGCCTCTTTTTTTGTTTGATCTGAAATGTCTGTCTCGCAAACTTTTGTGGTTTGTTTATTTTATTTTATTTTATTATTTATTTGGTCAGGTAAACAGGCTTTTGTGTCGTCGTCGTTCCCCCCCTCCCCCCCCCCTTTTTTTTTTTTTTCGCTCAGTGAGTAATGGAAAACCAAACGGGAAAAGATTTCTGTTCCCCGGCAAAAGGGCAGCGTTCTGGGTGCATCTCTGGTACCGTAATTTTATTTTACATTGCAAATGAAACAATACTTGGAAAGATGCAAATCAGAGCGGAAATAGAGGTATGTGCTTCTAAGTAAAGAAGTGGGGGTGTCTGCGCCTATGCCGTGCATCTGCCTGGACGTGCAAAATACACAACTGCCTGCGAAATACGAAAGGTCAATACGCAGCGTCTCGGGGGACCCGCGGCCGTCGTATTTCATTCCTCGCTGGCATCGGGCTGCTGTGCGCGCTCAGCAAAATGAATTCTTTCTTTGGACAACAATACGTGCGTTAGTGTCGAGTGTCTGCATCTTTCATGAGTGTGCAACTTTGTGGTAAAATAAATGAGCTGGAAAAAAACAGGATGTGGATTTACTCTCGCTCTTCTCCCTAAAGCTTTCTGTTTAATGGAATATAACCCCTTGCTTTGTGAATAAGCTTGTTATCTACTGAATTTAAATTGTTTAGCGGGAGCAAACGCGTTGGTTGATGTTGTTGAATGCGTGTGATGCAGAACACGAGGAAAAGTTCTCTACGGGGCTGTCTTCGCGTTGGGGTTTGCTCTGCGGGATTGCGGTTCCCCGGAACCCTCGGAGGTCCTATAGACGCACGTGTGGGCTTCGGGCCGGGGGCTCCGGAGGGACTCTGGTGTTGGGGCCGAGGATGTCACTCCTCCTAGATCCATGGGTTTTAATATTTCGTTAATAGAATTAAATGTTTTCAGGTTGCATGCCTGGAAACAGCGAGGAGCAGCGTTGGGTAAGCTTGGGATGAAGGCTTTTGCTTGAGTTAGTGTATTTATTGCTTTTTTTTTCCTTAATCGTATAAATCTGTGGCATGGTCCTTATGCTCGTGTTACCTTACTCCCTCAAACTCCGTATTTAGCATCTCAAATCATGTTGCCTGAACTGATTAATTTTAATCTGGAGGCCCTCTAGTCCCTTTTTCCCAGGAGTCGCATGGAAAAGACGAGGAGTAACGGGTACAAGTTAATTTCAGGGGAGATTCCAGTTGGGCACAGGAAGAAAACTTGTCACCGTGAGAACAGTCAGCTGTCAGAAGAATCTCCCCAGGGAAGCGGTGGATTCCCCAGCGTTGGACATGATTGAGATTCAGCTGTGCGGGTTGCTGGGCCATCTTGTCTAGACGGGGCTTTTGCCAAGAAGGGTCGGACCAGATGATCCTCGAGGTCCCCTCCGACCTGGGATTCCGCGATTCTGTGACTTCGGGGAGGTGACGGGGCGGCACCGATGGTGTCTGGCGCCTCCTTTCTCTGCGCTGAGATTTAGCAGCCCCGAGTCGGACCCCGATTCCGAATGGGGGGAGTGTTCCTCATCCACCCCTCGAAAAGCACTTTGGGGAGAGCCGAGGGGCTTCGTGGCACCCTCCTGCTGAGGGGGTCCCACAGGGTGGGCTCTGAGCCACCTCCTCCTCGCTCTTCTGCAGGATTGGTTTTATCTTCAGCTGCCACCAGCAGCCTCGGGGGGCTCATCCCGAGGTGTGGGGCAGCCCCTCCTGCTTCTCCCACCCTCGGCGGTCCCTGTAGCCCCGCTTTGCCGTGTCCTGGAGCAGTGGGACCGGTGACAATGGGGTTCCCGCTGTCGCCACGTGTTGGGGCTCTGTTTCCATCCAGGAGCAGGGCAAGAGAGCTGCTCCTCTGAAACACGCGCTGATCCAAGGCGCTAGCGAAGAAAAAGCGGATTCTCCGACACCTGTTACCGGTCTGACTCAAACCGATGTTATTCTTGGCCCATTTCCCTGCGCTTTTGTTCCTTAGACCCTCCGTGACATCCCGCTTCTTGCCGAGCGCGGATGGGCTGTTGGGCTTGGATGGAGGCTGGGGACAAGGGACATGGGGAGGTTTGTCCCGCAGAGGCTGGGGACAAGGGACGCGGTGGGTTCGTCCCTTTTGAAAGCACCGACTGGTCGAGCCCCGTGTTATCCTCCGTCCCCTTTTCATGCTGCTCCTTTGTGCTCTTGTTTGGTCATCGCTGTGCCTTTGTTTTTACAGCTGGGGGAAGTGTTTTGAGCTTTAAAGTTTATTTGCTTCCCTCTGGTTGTCGTCACAGGTTTGTTTTCTTTCTCCCTGTGGCATCTTGCTGGTTTTCCTAGGGGCCGGGAGGTGGGACCCTCTCTGCTCTCCGTCCCTTTCCGCTGGAGGGGGCGGGCTGAGACCCGGTGGCCTCGCTGCCTTCGCTTCGTCTCGCTGGCTTTTTGTGAGCTGAATAAATCCTGTCCGGTTTGCCCTATCCAGGGAGAGGATGAGCATTTTGACCATGAGCCAGCAATGTGCCCTGGTGGCCAAGAAGGCCAATGGCATCCTGGGGGGCATCAAGAAGAGTGTGGCCAGCAGGTGGAGGGAGGGCATCCTCCCCCTCTGCTCTGCCCTGGGGAGGCCACATCTGGAGCGCTGTGGCCAGTTCGGGGCTCCCCAGTTCAAGAGGGACAGGGAACTGCTGGAGAGGGTCCAGCAAAGGGCTACAAAGATGCTGAGGGGACTGGAGCATCTTTCTGCTGAGGAAAGGCTGAGGGACGTGGGGCTGTTCAGTCTGGAGAAGAGAAGACTGAGGGGGGATCTTATCAATGCGTATCAATCCCCAAAGGGCGGGTGTCGGGGGGATGGGAACAGCCTTTCCTCAGTGGTGCCCAGTGACAGGACAAGAGGGAACGGGCACAAACGTGACCATGGGCAGTTCCATCTCAACCTGAGGAGGGACTTCTCTCCTGTGCGGGCGGCAGAGCACTGGCACAGCTGCCCAGAGAGGGGGGGAGTCTCCCACTCTGGAGCCATTCCAAACCCGCCTGTACGTGTCCTGTGCCACTGCTGGAGGTGCCCCTGCTCTGGCGGGGGGTGGGATGGGGGAGCTCCAGAGGGCCCTTCCAACCCTGACCAGTCTGGGATTCTGTGAGAGGGGTAGCCCAGCAATTCAGCGCTACCATGAACCTATGGGTCCCGTCCTTGGCCACACTGTGGACACTGGTGGTGGCCATGCCATGGTGCAGTGTTGTCCCACGGCCGGCACTGTGTGCAGTCATTTTGCAAGGCCTTGACGAGGTTTGGGCTGGTCTGGATGATTTATTTCCTTAACTATGACTTTTAAGCAGGCAAACTCTCACTTTGATGACCAAAAAGCCGCCCCTCAAAATGAAGTGAGGACCTTCCTGTAGGGTCTCCAAAAAAACCCACTTGTTGGGTTTTCTCTTTCAAACCTTCCTCGCCCCTGTGCTGGACACTGTTTTGTATGCTTATTTTTTCTCTTCTGGGGCATTTTTGGGCTGTCACCGTAGCACCCCCAAACCAGCCTGGGAGCTGCCTGGGAGCCTGCCCCATCCTGGGGGAGCAGTTGGAGTCTCCCGTGGGCTGTGCCGTCGGAGCCAAGCGGTGTCCTGACCCACGGCAGAGACTGGGAATGCAGTTTCGTTTTGAAATGCCACATGCATCATCTCCCAGACCATCTTTTAAAAGACCAGGAGTAACTAAAGTACTTCTTTTAGCTCTTTTTCCCCCCTCTTTCTGGCTTTTTTTTTTTGGTGTTGGCTGTAGATTTCATTTCTCTCCGTACTCATCCCTCGTCCGACGCCAACGGGGAACGGATCATCTTTCCCCGCTCCCGTCTTTCCCCAGCCCCAAACGTTTCCTAACCCCCAGCTCCAAGCGCGGACCACGCAGAAACTGCTGAACCAGAGCACGGGCGCCGGAGATGCCAGAGCAGATGCTCAGCGGAGGAATTAATGATCACCGAAGTGGTGGCATCAGCTTTTTTTTTTTTTTAAGTCAAAAATTATCCCTGAGTGCGCGTTTGGGGAGGGGGGAGGGAGGCAGCAGCGGGCGCTTCCCTGGGGACGGGGGCGCGGGGTGGATGCGCGTGTCTTGGCTTTGAATTCTCGGTACGTTCATCATCACAAAGATAAATGGGCAGAGTCTGACCTGTCAGTTTCGTAGAGATCTGTGTTAATGGCCAAACAGGAGATCAACTGGTTTGTTTAACATCTCGGCGTGGTTGTATGTGTCCCCGCTGCGGGTGCCTGAGCTGGAGGATGGCATCGCTGCCCTCTGCTTCACCGTGTTCTCGTGGTCTGGGGCATCCCCTTGTGCCGCCTGGCCCATCCTGGCCGTGTCGGGAAGCCGGCAGCACGGAGGAACAGGGGCCAGGACCGAGCTGAGTCCTGGGGAGCTGTCAGCTTCTTGGGCAGCATGGCTCCATCCCCTTCCTGGGACATGACATGGTGGCTTTGGGTCCCTCTGGGCAGGGATGGCACTTCGCTGTCCGGGGGACAGTTACGCGGCGGTGCTCATCCTCGGGGATCACCCCCGTGCCCCTCAAATTGTGGGCTTGGCCAAAGACATCCCATCTTCATTCCAGCCGTGCCATCCCGCGTCCGACCACGCTGGATCCCTCGCCCAGGACCAGCCGTGCTGCGGCTGCCAGCGATGCGGTCGAGGCACAAAACCGCCCCCTCTCAAACGAGATTCCCCCAAAATACTATTATTTCTTCCCAGGAAGCAGAAGAGCTGAGGCTGGACCAAAGCTGAGAAAAGCTTTGGTCCAACCTCAAATTTCAATGCAGCGGAGGGGATAAAACGGAGCTCCTCTACCTGGGGCGAGGACTCCCCGTCTGCCCCATCAGTGCTGTATCACCCCACGGTGGCATCACCGGGGACCCCGTGCTGCCCCCCAGGTGTTCAGCACTGCTCGCTTTTGGGGTTTTTTTTGGTTGTGTGTTTTTTTTTATTATTATTTATTTATTATTAAATTGTTTTGTCGTGCGCCGGGAAAAGGAAGTGAACAAATTGTATAGTCCCATCCACAATCCACGTCCTGTAAACAGCTCCCGGCTGCCTTCCATTCACAGCTGTTTTTTCCTATTTGGGGGTGGACGGGACTGGTAAATAAACAGGCAGAGCTGGTGGCCGCTACCAGCGCCCGCTTGTCCCCTTGCGGGGGCTCTGCCGGCACCCAGGGACCTTTCCCGCGGGATACCTGAGTGCCGGGATGCGTCGGTGGGATTTTCCTCGCCGAGCAGTGTGCGAGTCCAGGGAGCCGACTCTCTCCAAGAAAAACAACTTTGCTGGTTTGACTGGGACTAAAGCTAATTACTAGTCGACTAATTTTATTGATTTCAAATCCCTTTTAGCAGAGATTTTGCTGTGAGGCTGATCGCCAGAGCGATTAGGACACAAAGCCGCTTAATTTGGAAGTGTTTATCAAGCCGCCTTCTGTCACCTCTGTTTCAAATCAAATTACGGTGGCCCCGGTGTCTCCATCCGTGGCGGCTCGTGCCGTCCCACCTCCGATGGAGGCGGCTTCTATCTTCTTGGGGACTAGCGGAGGTGAAGTGTCCCCATCGCACGCGTGTGGTGGGCTGCTAGCTGCGGGGGGTTTTATTCCCAGCTGCCACCGTGGCCCCTGTCCCGTTCCGGCCCGTGGCCACCGCTGCGGCTGCAGAGCTGAATTTGCCGCCCGGCTTTCAAAACCTCACTGCGGGCACCGCATGGGCCGTAGACCCTGGAAGATGGAAGATGCCATCTTCGCGGCAGCTGCGGCTGCTCCCGAACCTTGTCCAGCCACACCAGGGGCTTGGCCTAAATATTTTTAATAGACTTTAAAAAAAAAAAAAAAAAAAGCCTAGCCTAGTCGTTTTGATGGGAATCAGATTAGGGAGAACGCTTTGGTGCCGGCAGATTGCGGAGCTTGGGGGAGGGAAGCTCAGCTCGGCTCAGCCGCAGCTCCACCAGCGCAGCGTCCCCGGCGATGTCCCCCGCTGTCACCCGTGGGGCTGCTGTGACGGTCCCCTCTCTGCACCCTCCTCCTGACACTAAAAACCGGGTGCCTTCGAGTCGTCGGAGCCTGCTGGGCCGCAGGTTTGCAACAGTGCATGTTCTCCTCCGGATACGGGATTTAAGAGCAAAAGCTCTGGGTCTTGCTGCACCAAATGGTGTCCGAGAGGTCTGAGGAGCAGAATGTCCTGCTCTGCATCCTTGTGTGTCCTCCGGGTCCACAGGGACAGCTGCCCGCTCCCCCTTGAGCTTTGCTCGTGGAGGAATCATTAGGGATTGAGCTCGTTTTGGAAGACCTTGGCCTGACGGCACAGGCGGTGGGTCCGGGAGTCTTTGGCCCTCTCCGGGTGGGCAGAGCAGGGGGTGGCACAGGAGCCACGCTCCCCGCAAGCCGCATCCCGGAGCCGTCCTCGTATCAGGGGGTGCAGAGCTCCAAAAGACTTCGGGGTTCATGGTGGGCTCCAGGACCTGCACGTGTGCCCGGGCAGCTTTCGGGGCGTGGGTTATTGGAACCAGAGCAGCATCTGGGTCAAGATGGATGGACGCAGAGGAAATGGGTTCAAGTTATGTCAGGTGAGGTTTAGATTGGATATTAGGAAACATTTTTTCACTGAAGGGGTTATCAAACATTGGAAGAGGCTGTCCAGGGAGGGGGTGGATTCTCCATCCCTGGAGGTGTTTTAAAAAAAGAGTAGATGCGGTACTTGGGGACATGGTTTAGAAGTGGTTTTGTCAGGGCAGGGTAATGGTTGGACTTGATGGTCTTAAAGGTCCCTTCCAACTTCAGCCATTCTATGATTCTGTCTCTTGGTATGGGATTTTTGGCTCCAGGGACCCCGTGGGTGGGGGGTGTGTGGGAGCCCCGGACCAGGAACTGAGCGGCTGTTGGGATGTGGGGATGGGGCAGAAAACCCTACACCCTCCTGAATGCTGTTTCTTGTGCGTTCAAAGTGGTTTTGTCCCTCCTGGGTGGGGAAAGGCTCCCGGTGCCCCGTGTCACCCATCACTTGTGCGTAGCCTTTTACTCTGGCTCGTTATCAGGTGGAGGGCTTTTTTGCTGAGGCTAAACGTGGACAAATTATTTTTATCCGTGCTGAGAGCTTAGGATGGTTCTTGTCTATCAGCTCTTCTTAGCCGCGGCGCAAAAATTGTAAGGGGAAAAAAAAAATTACTGTCTGACAGCTACATCTTATTCTATTAGTATGTTTTAATTAGAACATGAGCAAGAAATGCGTTATGAATATTCATGATCAGGGTTATTAAAATGCACAATTAATCTGTACGCTCTTTAATAACTGTATTAATGGAGAGAGGAGGTCGTTCCTATTTTTGTCTTTTCTGAATTGGAATGTGCGCCTTAACTTGGTTAGTTGGAAAATGGGTTTATTTTAAAATAAAGCTGGCTCCCGACAGCTGCCGGCGCACGTGGGCGTCTCTGAAACGGCGCACACGCCCTGCGCTGGAAGAGGGCTGTAAATGTCGCAAAGCCGAGCGCTCAAAAGCGGGGATATGCCAGAATTCGGCTCGCTTGTGCAAACGTAATTCAGCTGCGTGCCACGTGAGTTTTGACACGAACTCGGTTGGTGACTTGGATTTATGATTTTTTTTTTTTTTTCTGTTTTGGCCCAGGATTGCACGTGCTTTAACGCGGAAAACGTGTGCCCGGGGATGAGGTGGAGTTGGGGGGCGAGGGAGATGCCTGCGAGGTCTCCGTCTCACCCCAGGGGAGCGCGGAAGCACGTGAGCAACGCCATCGCCGGGTGCCCCAAGGTGCTTCTGGATGTCCCCGGGGCTGGGACAACGAGGGTCCAGCTGGGACACTGGGTGCCCTTGGGCGAGCGCTCGGGGACAGCCCCGGGGATGCCGGCGTGGGGCTGCCTGAGCCGTGTCCTTCCCTCCCCAGGCTTCCCTGTCTCCTGCTCCTTCTCCATCCTCTTCCTCCCGCTCGGTGCCAGGCGGTGCCCGCAGGAAAGCCGGGCTCATGGGCACCGCCGGTGAGCGCCGCGGGCTGGGGAAAGCGTGAGCTGGTTTGGTGGTGGCACCGTCTTCGGGGATTTTATGGAGTGAATGGAACAGAACCCTGCCGGTTGGGGCTTTCCCAGGAGCGCCTGCCTTTGGCCAAACTTTGGGGTTTCGCAGGGTTGGCAGAGGGCATTTGCTGCCAAATCTTAGATCCTTACTCCGATACAAAGGGAGGGAAGAGCAGGTTGGCGCTGAATGTAGGACATATGCCAGAACTCGAAAGCGGGCGGTCTGCTTTTTTCCTGGCTTCATCCCAGAAATCCCTGAATCCTTAAAACACCTGCGGGCTGAAAATGGGGAGATTTTTGCTGGCTCCTTTCATGCCAGTGGCTGCAGCTCGGCGAAGGCATGAGACCTATTTTTTTTTTTTTCCAGCAGGCATGGGATAACGGGGCTGGCCCAGAGGCGGCACGCTGGCACGGGGCCGCGCTCGGAGCCGGATGAGCTTTTGGGGCCACTTCCAGAGCCATGTGCCGCTCGGGTGGGAAAAAGGCCTTTTGGGTTTCCCCAGGGGTGGGTTTGCTGTTGCAGGATCTGCCCAGTTGCGAGGTCGGGGTTTTCCTCCCGGCTCCCACTGTGCTGCTGCGGGGAGGGCGGTGGGGGGCTGTTTGCCCCCCAAGAGCAGTGAGAGGGGTAAAAAAGGGGCGGCGTGGGACTCGCACACCCTCTGGGAGAGAGCTCGCCTTCCGCCACCTGCCGCGGTGCCCGCGTGCCATCGGAGCACCCGGTGCGGTTTTTGACCCCTCGTTGGGGCGTGCTGGTGGCACCACGGCGTGGATGGCACCCGTGCAGAGGGTTTCTCCGTGTTTAGGGGACACGTGAGCCTCTTGGCCCCAGCGATGTCACCCGTACCACCCGCTGTCTCTTCTTCTCTCCTTCCTTGGGGAGGCCGGGCAGTGATTTTTTATTTTTTATTTTTTTTAAGGAATTTTGGAAAAAAATTCATCCTGGGCTTCCAGGCACCCCAAGTCCCTCCAGAGCCCCCCGAGCCTGCCCCACTGAGCATCCTCTCTCGGCGCATCCTGGCCTGGGGATGCTCCTCTGCCGTGGGGTGGGTTAGGGACAGGACCGGGTGGCTCTGCGGGAGGGGAGGGTGACGTGGGACCCATGTCCTGCACAGTGCAGGGGTGGACATGAGGATCGGGACCCCCGTGCCTCGGCTTCCCCTCTGGCTCCGGGGCTCCCGTGGTGCCTCGTGGGGGCACCGGCTGCAGCCCAAGCCCGGTCGGTGCCGCGGTCCCTCGTCCTTCCAGCGCAAAGGGGCGAGTTTACCAAGGATGTCTGAGGCTGCGGATCCTGCTCGTGTCTTCGCCCTGACCGTTAGGGAGCTTTAAAAATACCCAACGAAAGCAAAATGAATAGAAGGAGCGTTTCTGCCTCCTGATCTCCGTTGGTGTTTGCAGGGTATGCAGATGAATTGCTTTAGAAAAACACATTAGCAAAGCAAAAGTTTATTCTAGGAAGTAGGAGGTGGGAGAATTGGCAGTAATTCTCCCTAGTATCCAAGGTATTATTAGAGGCTTATCCCTGCTCTGCACAGTAATCACATTGGAAATTTTTGATTAGAAAACAAAATCTAAATGAGAATTATGAATATTCATTAGGTGTATAGATTAATATGCATAATTATGCAAATTAGACAGCAATTAAACACCAATTCTCTGGGGAAATGATTAACACAAAGGCACAGAAATAGAAGGATGTAATTTGAAAGAAGTTTCTGGTTAAATGAACAGTAAGGGGAGCGGAGGAGACAAATACATGGCGTGTTTGCCATAATAATCAGCTTTGCTAAAACGAAATTGGAGTGCGCCCCGCAACCCTGCCCCCCTCCGTGTCCTTGCTCCTGCCCGCACCCCTGTCCCTGCCACCGTCCTGCGCCGCCGCTGTCACCCCCGCGCTGTCACCCCTGCTGCGAGCAGCTCTCTGCTCCTACAAGAAAACCTCCCGCGAGGCCCTGCCGGCACCTGGGTGCGGAGGGGGTCCCCAGAGAGCCCCCGGGTCCCCAGGCGCTGCGGGTGGCAGACGGTGGGTGATGCTGGGCGCTGCCAGGAGCCGCCGCAGGAGGTTTCTCGTGCTGCCACATGGCAAGTGCGGCCCCGCAGTGGGGTTGGGGTTTCCATGGGACGAGGCAGAGATGGCTCTGGATGATGCCATCCGTGCTGCTCCGTCTGGGATTTCTCCCTGTCCGCCCTGGCTGAGCTGGCAGTGTCTGCCTGGCATCTCCGGAGCCCGGCTGCAGGGCAGAGCGATGCCCCGGCTCTGCCCAGCCCCGCTCAAATCCCCGGCTTTACCGGGGAAAACGCCAACTGCCGCTCACTGAGCCCTGATCACCCACCGGAGCGGAGGAGACGGACCAGCACAGTCAGGAATCCCGCTGCCGAGCTGAGTCGGGGCTGGGCTGCCAGGAAGTGTTTCTTCCATGCAGTCACGGTGCCAGCTTGGACTGCGAGAGCTTTGCTGATGCGGCTCCCCAGGCTTTTTTCTTTTGTCCCGGCGGACATTCGCCGTCTCCCGCGGGTGCCTCGTGTGCGGGTAGCCCAAGAGGCGCAGCCTGGGTGGACCTGGCAGACGATGAAAGGAGGCGATTTCCTACCGCAGCCTGCGTGCAGGCGCATTGCAAAACCCTCCTGGTTGGTCCCATGCCATTTTGGGTCGGATGCCCTTTGTTTGGGAAGGTTAAAAATGAGATGGACGGGAGCGTGCTGTGATCGGCCCCGCGTTGAGAGCGCACCTTCCTCGGTGGGACCACAGGGAGCTGAAATAACAAATGCCCTTGAACGAGTGTGACCGAGCCACAGGTAACGGTCTACCCCCAGCAATTCCCGTTGGAAGCTTTCAGCTCTGCGCCCTCTTTTCATCTGCACAAACGCAGTGAAGAACAGAGTTTGGTCCATGACCTGGCAGCACCACGGGCAAAAATCCGGTCCCACTGGAGCATTGGGATAGGTGCATTGAGTTTTTAATTTGTAGTCCTCTTCCCCATCGGTCCCAGGGGAGAAGAGGTTCATGGGCGCTCTCAGGAATAAAGCGAGTTAAAATACTTGTTTCTCCTCTTCCCACTGTCCCGTGTTTTGAAGTGTTTCCAGGCTGTGGTGGGATTCGCTTTGAAGTTTGTGGAATAAACTCCCAGCTGGAGTGGGAAGGTGAAGAGGGAGAGGGGAGGATTGGTCACGCCAAGTGGAAGTGGTTTATTAATGAAAATATTGTTTTGTTTGTAGAAGGAAGAGTTAATTTTGCGAGAACACCTTTGAGGCTTTGCTGATAAAGCAAGAGTAACCTTTGTTCTTCCTGTTTTTCGGTAGGTTTGGATGAAAGACCGGGATCAGGTTCCTGGGGAACGGGAGATCAAAACAGCTCCACGTTTGACCAAGGAAGGGTAAGGACAAAGCACAACTACCGAGCTCCAACCAAAATAAACGGGGGCTTTGCTGTGGCTTCTCAGGGTGTGTGTTTGTGCCCAGGTCGGGTCTAACCCTGCAACAGCTTTTCTTCCCTCGTTTTGGACATCGGTTCTGTTAACCCTACGAGGTGACAGCGGGGGAGAGGACCCCCCTGGTCCCCATCTCCCCAGGCTTTGCTGCCTTACGGTCTCCTTGGAGAAGGCTTCTCCTCCAAAAACCTCCCCCAGCCTCACACCCTGTGTGGTCTCCCTGCGCTCGGCTTTGGTGTGGGGACAGGGGGAGCTCCTGGCCACGGGGTGGGAGAGGTCCCCAAACGGGGTCTTGGCCGAGCAGGTTGAGGGATGTCACCTGATGGGCCTTCGGCAAAGCCGGCTGGGCACCCACCGCGCACGGCTTGGGGAACCCGAGGGGCCGACTGGGGCTTGCTTTGGGGAGAATCGACCTTGGCGGGGATGGAGAGCACGGGAAGGGTTTCGCAGGGAAGGAGTTGACGCTGCGACAGCGCGTAACCAGAGCCTGAGGAGGGGAAGAGAGAAAAGACATTAACTTAATTGAAATGGTGTTATTTTGACAGATGCTCATGTTTTAATGGGTTCGTGTGATTCGTTTTTGCAGTGGCACCTTTCCCTTCCCTTAGGTCAGTGGCGGAGCAGGCGCTGTGGTGTCTTTTCTCATTTTTATAGGCCTTTTCCTCGCCCCTTCACGTCCCCCCCCCCCCCCCCGGCGTGGGGAGGGGGCTGCCTGGCACTCACCTGGTGGGTGCCGAGCCGCTGGGCGAAGGCAGAGGCACCCTGAGAGCTGCCAGCGTGGGGCAAACCACCCCCAGCATGTCCCTGCTTCGGTGCCATACCCCCCTCCCAACGCTGTGGCCTCGTGGCTGCATCGTCCTGGGGATAAGATCGTTTCTGTGCCCGTTTTACCATTCTTTGACTCTGACCCTTCCCGCCGTGGGACAGACTGAGCTCCGACAGCCTCACGTTTCGGCTTTTCCCTCGGCATCCCCACGCGCCCGGCGGTGACTCTCCCGTCTTGTTTCAGCAGAGCTATGGCGAAGGCCCCCACTACGGCGAGCACAGGGACCTGCCATCCCACAACAGCATATCCTCCTCGCCGTTCCTGGGAGCTGGACTAGTGGGTAAGTGCCTTTCGGCGGGCGGGTGGTCAGAGCAGGGGAAATCTTAACGCGGAATGGTGGTGGGAGCGTTCGCAGTGGCCGGCGTTGCCATTCCCCACATCGGATCCACTCCAGAAGATGTTCTTAAAGCCGTGGTTGAAGGAGCTGCTGTCCAGAGGGTCTCGTCAGTGCCTGACGTGCGTGACAGCCGCTGTATTTTATAGACGTGATTATTTTTCCTTGCTTTACAGTAGCACCCAGAGGCAATAGAGGAGATTGATGCCCGCTGTGCTGGCACAGGATGGGCTGAGTTTGCTCTTGGGAGCTGGTAATCGAGGGTGGAAAAGCAGCGGGAGGTGGCACGTGGAGGGGGGGGGGAGCGAATACACAGCTCATCGTAAAGGTCTCGCAACAGGCTGGTGGCTGCTTCGCTTTCCAGCCTCGCCGCCCCAGGGCGGTGCGATCTTTGCAGAGAGCTGGAGGTGCTCTCCGTCGCTGCAGTGGGGTTTGGAGGGCTTCTTCTTGTGTCCCACAAGGCTCCGACAGCCCCGTCCATCCCCTGCTGCAACTGGGCAGCGTGCAGAGCTTGTGGGGACCAGCGAGTGCCATGCAATGCCGGAGACCTGCTGTGCCGGAGATGGCAATCAGGCATGACCGGATGCATGCCACAATTTACCCAGTTACCTCTCCCAGCTCGGGGGCGGGAGGAGAGATTAAGAGCAGAAAATATCCATCCTGAAGGGCTTAGAGAGCTCTAATGACATTAGGTCAGGAATTGGGGTTAGTCCTCTCCACCTCTGCCCACGCGGCAGTGGTTAAAACCCTCCAGCGAGCGTCGGGGCAGCGAGCGGCGTTTGCTTGTGGTTTGAAGGGTGGGGTTAGGAGAGGGAATTGCGTTTGAAACAGAAAATCCCCACCGCGATCGGAGGTTCCTCCTGCGGAGCTGGGCAGAAAGGGGAAGAGGAGCGGGGTCGTGCTGGGAAGTGATCAGCCACACGTTTGCTCCTCCTGGCTCAGGTCTGGGACGAGGGCCTTACTCTCAGCTCTGCTCCCCTCTTTCGCTCCTCTTGCTGTCGGGGGGAACGATGTTTACTCACCCCTCGGGGGTCCCACTCAGGCACGGAAGAGCGTTTCCGAGCAGCTCCCTCCCTTCCCCCCCAGCCCCGTCCCTCTGCAAGGGCGGTTATTCCTTCTCATTTTCTGCCCCAGGAGGATGTAAGCAAAGCAGAAGAGATGTTTCCTAATAAGACGGGGGAGCCTTGATGCAGTTCAGCAAGGTTTCTTGGGGGTGTGCGTGGGGGGGAACCCATCCCAACCCATCCCATGCCTGGGGCCAAGGCAGCCTTGAGAGTTTCCAGCTGAGAAGGAGCTGCCCGGGGAGGAACACGGAGGTTTCCCCTTTGATGTGTGCGGGGAAGACGCGTTTGGCTTCCTCTCAAAGACAGGGCTCCCAGTCTTTGGCAAGCTCTGCGGCACTCCCCGGCAAGGCTGCGAGCCCGACCGGTCCCCAGCACGTGGAGCCGGAGCCTCCGCTGCCCCGGCGGGTGATTTCCACCGGCTGTCTTCGCAGTGGAGGGCGAGCTGTGGCCTCGTGGCCAGCAGGATGGCAGCCACGCACTGTGCCCGAGGCTCGAGTCCCACTGGGGCTGCGTCTCCCCACACCGGCACAAGGTCTCGGCCACTGGCCTGGGCAGTCGGGTGCAGGACCAGGAGCTCCACGGCCGAAAGAGGGGCTGGGGAGGCTGGGAGAGAGCAGCCAAGAAGGGCAGGGAGGGCTCCTCACATTCCAAAGTTGCTTTTGTTCCTACAATTGAACGTGGTTAAAGTAGAAAACATCGATTCCTGGAGCAGGTTCCAAAAGACATAAATAAGTTTTGTTTTGCCTCTGTGCTCATGCGCTGAGAAGGATGGACCGGAGGAGGACCACGGGTGGGATTTTCTCTTCCTCTTTACCAAGCTGCTTCTGAAAACTTTTCAAGTGGCCAAATGGAAGGGGAGAGAAAGGAGAGCATGAAAATAAATAAAATAATGCTTTTGCCTACGGTAGTGTAAAGGCAGTGGCAAAGTGGGAGGGAAAGGTGAGTTTTGGAGATGTGTCACTTCAGCTGCCAGTCCCCGGCTTCCAGCAAGGTTGTGTGTCCCCCCCCGGGGGCAGTGGGATGGGCAAACTCGTGCTAATGGATCAATTGAGTTGAACCGATGAACTTTAAAATGTGAGGAGATGGAACGAGTAGATGAGGTGCAGATTAGATGTCCAGTGGTACAGGGTGGACACACGGTGCGTGAGACTATCATCTAAGCCCTTCAAAATCAGAATTTGTATCTGTTTCCCACTCGACCTCTATTTCTTCAAAGAAGATTAGAAATTGCTGGAAGAAACATTGCGGGAGGAACACGATCTGTGTTGGAAATGATGGGCTTGGCCAGCTAGAGAGGGAGGCTGAGCTGAAAGGGCCCCAGAAAGAAAACGCGCGCGTTGGCATCTCCCATTGGCACAGGCTCTGAGCGCTGGTTTCTGCTGGCTGCGGGGGATCTGGCCTCCTCCGGGAACCCGTGTCCTCTGGCTTTTGTGTTCCTTGAGTCAGCGCAGTGTCCCAGAGGCGGCCTTCAGCCAGCCGTCCTCGAACGATGTGCACTGCGGACAACGAGCATCCTTCCCGCAGCGAAGGGACGCTGCTGGCCAGCCAGCACTTGTTGGAGAAATGGAGCAAAACTGCGAGGTTTTTGGCTCTATTTTCTACATAAAAATGGAAAGGAGTCTCCACTCTCACCGTGTCCTTTTGAGGGTAGAGACTTCACCCACCCCTGAAGGCTGATGCCGTTTTGGGGCCGTGGTGTGCAGGAGGAGGAGGAGGGGTGCAGCCGGGCACTCCCCATCCCACAAACTGATCTGACATGAGCAGAGGTGTGAGGAGGGAGATTTGGGAGCTGCAGGGTGGGGGTGGAGTTGCCGTTTGCATGAAGGAGCAGTGGAACCTGTGAGTTTATTCAGCCAAATTTCTTCCTGGCTTGTCCCTGCGCTGGGAGCTGGTGTTGTGGGGCTGTCCGGGGCAGCTCTGTCTGCCGGTGGGTCTGGCTCGTGAGCAGCGGTGATGGCACATGGGAGCAGCGCAGAGCATTGGGATCTGGTATGGTTAGTTCAGGAGGGGGAAAACTGAGAGTAGTGCCAGGGCAGCAGACTCGTAGAATCGTAGACTGGTTTGGGTTGAAAGGGACCTTAAAGACCACTCAGTGCCACCCCCTGCCCTGGGCAGAGACACCTCCCCCCAGCCCAGGTCACTCCAAGCCCCGTCCAACCCGGCCTTGAACACCTCCAGGGATGGGGCAGCCACAGCTGTGGATGTGTTGGGTTGGACCGGGGCTGAGCAGGATGAGCAGACCCACAAGTATCCCTCCAGCCACCCACACCCCCCAGGGCAGGGGGGTGGCACTGGCTGAGCTTTAAGGTCCCTTACAACCCAAACCATTCCAGGAAGAAAAACAGGAGCTTCCCGAAGGCAGAGACAAAACCAAAGCCGTTGAACGCACCTGACTAGCACGTGGGAGTCAAACTTCACTGGAAGTCCTCCAGGCTTCGTTACTGGCAAAGTTGGGACTGCGGCACTGCAATACCCTCAGCACGTCGGCAGCGTCCTCCTACACCCCAGGAGTGGGCTCTGCCGGTGGCAGGAATGGAAACCCAAACTGTTCTGTGATTCCATGATTCCAACCTGCTCTGGGGATGATGTTCCTGCAGATCGCAGGGTGCACACCGAGTCCAAAACTGGTTTGGATTCACATGGCACGCTTTGAAAGGAAACATACAGATTTCTGTTCAGCTGGGGGACACACAGATGTGGTATTCGGGGCTTATGGATGTTCTTTAGATGAACATATAGCATCCGGCACAATGGGAGCCTGGCTTTGAGAGGCACCTCGAGCGCGGAGCAGGACAGCGGAACCCGCGGGTGCTGCTCCCAGAGCCTTCCCCTGCCCTCGGGGTTCCCCGAGAGCTGCGGGTGCTGCCACTCGTGCACTTTTTGAAGGGGACGGTGCGAGCACAATCTTCAATCGGATGCTTTCCAAAGCCCGAGTTGCGCTTCTGCCACAGCTTCAGCTCCACAAGGTGATGGGGAAAACCGGAGCTGTGTGCTAACTAACTGGGCGGGGACTCTGGGCTGCATCGCACTGGATGGGATAACCTAAATTAAAAAAAAAAAATAATAAAAATGCAGTAAGTCAGTCCCTGAATGGAAATACTGTCAGTGCTCTGAGTAAAAGTCACTCCAGGCTGCCGGGGGCGGGTGAGCGCGATGAGCAGGGTGCAGTAGCAATCAGTGCCTGCGAGCTCCATCACTCCAAGTTTCCAAGCTTGGAGCCCTCGGTGTTGCTCCCCAGGGGACGGGTGACATCCTGGCGAGGTGTGAGCATCCCAGCCTCTGGTGGGGAGAAGTGATGGGGACCGTCCCTGGCTGCCCGGGGTGGTGCCAGGACACAGAACCGGCTCGTCCCAGCGAGTGAGGAGGGCTTTTCTGTCTGGTTTAAATCACCAATCTTCAAAATCTGCTGCTCTTTTACCATTCATCTTCAGCGGAGGCGGGCAAGGGGGGATTGCTTAAACAGCGGGGAAACTGATAAGCCATAACAGATTTCTTTCTAGTAATTATTTCTAGTAATTAGCTTCTTTTCAGAGGAGTGTTTCTAATCTTGTGTGTATTGTGAGCTGTTGTGGATTGGGTTCTTCCTGGACAATGGTTTTAATCTGCCCACAGACGGGGGTTTCTTGCTGCTCCTGCTTTTTTAACATTTTTTTTTCTCCCCCACGTCCCTCGTTCCGTCCCCCCCCCCCCACCCCGTTTAATCCCCGGCTGCAGTTTTCCTCCCCTTTTTCCCCAGGCTGCGGCTCTAATGGAATTACCGGTGCGGGGCTGCGGGGAGACACGCGGTGGGTGGCAGCGCCATGGCCATGGCCAGGGCGGTGGGTGCCGGGGGCTGCCCCGGGGCTCCGTTTCGGAGCACGGGGACGGGGTGATGCGGGGACACCGAGCAGTGTGAACACCCCGTGGGCTGGCAGGGCTCGGCAAAGCACCTGCCTTCCTCCCAGTAGGCGCTGGCAAAACCCGTAGGTAGCGTTGAATCACCTTCTCTTGGCTTTATTTGTACTCACCTCCGAGCAGGGCTTGACTTGGGGAGAGAAACAGCAAAACCGCGAGTTTACTTAAAAATGTGGCTTGCTCTGGTGGAGGTGAGATGCTGCCACGGTCCTGGGCGCTGAGGCCAAACCAGCTGCCGGAGCTGGCGATGACCTCGGGAAAGAGGATTTTTTTTTATTGTGCCACCTTGTCTCTGAGCCCGGCAGCGAATCTGCCTTTGGGAGGAGAGAGTGCGAACGGCGCGCGGGGGTTTGTCCGCAAAAGCCCTGGGTGAAGGCAGAGCTGGGGGAGGCTTCGGCTGAGCCCGGCACAGCCGGATCCTGCAAGAGACAACACGCTGGGGAGAGGAGAGAGGTTGGGAAATCGCTTATTAAGCAGGGTTGAGAGCAGCGCGGGCAGGCGAGGGGCCAGGGAAGGAGCTGGCGGGGGTGGAAAAGGCAGGAGGGGGGAATGCCAAGACCGGCAGCGCGGCAATGCCACGAAGAGCTGGAAATACCGGCGTTTTCTGGATGCACCTTGCTCAAGGTGCCCTCCACCGTGCTTCACCTCTGCGTGCTAAAATTGGCAGAGGGAAATCCCACAGATAGGATTTCCAAGGGAAACCTCTTTCCCATTCGAGGGTTTTCTTCCCAGTATCTTCTGATTTTTTTATTCACGCCCCCACCACCTCCCAAGATCCCTCAAGTCTGCAGGATTTCAGGAATTTGGTCATGAGTGAGACGGCGTTTGGGGAGATCCCTGGCGTTTTCTGCCAAGTCCTGCCTCCATCCCCATCCTTGCCATGGTCCTGGTGTTTCACCACCTTTTCTGGTTGGTGCCCCTGGGCTGTGGCTGCAAAGTGGCAACTTGGGCAAGTCCCGGCGCGGCCGCCTTTGCCGCCTGTGCCAGCTGGCGTCTCCCCAGCAGCAGAAACAGCACCTTCTGCTGGCAAGTTCAGCTTTTTCTCCCCCAGCTTGTGAACTTTTTATTTATTTCAATAAGCTAGATATATTCCGATCCACAAAAGTTTGCCGTTCTTCCCTTCTGCCTTGTTTTCCTAGACAATTAAATGTAAAATTCCCAATTTCCCCCATCCCGTGAGATGCCGGTCCATCCAAGTGTGCGGCAAATCGCTGCTACTGGGCACGTTGGCACGAAAGACCAACCATCGGGTGACGTCTACGTGAAAGACCAACCAACCAGCAGGTGACGGCAGCGGGTTTGGAGCTGTACGGTGCAGCGTTGGCACCGGGTTGCAGTCCTTCGTCTCCCTGCGGTTCCGCCTCCCGGGTTGTGCGGTGACGGCGGAGGCGTTTGGCTCGGCGCTTCACCGCTCATGCCACGCACGGAAGCGGCAATATATTATCAGCCGGGAAGCCTGGCCTGTGCTGACCAGTTAAACCAGCGTGGCATCGCCCTGGTTTTCCTCTGGTTTAGGAATAATCGCCATCCACCCGATGCCACAACCTGTTGAGTTATTTGTGTTCCGGCGCCGCGGCAAACGGAGCTGCTAAGCTCTTTTAAAAATTAGGTCATTTAGGAGATCCGTCCTCTGACATTTTGACCTTTGTTTACTTAACGTTTAAGCCTCTGAAATGAAACAGCAAGCGGCGCCCGGCGTGTCCGGTTGTTGCTGGAGGTGAGGGGCTGTGGGATGCTGTCACCCCCCCCGGCACCCGTGAGGTTTGGGGGTTGTAGTGGGGGAAACCCCCTCTGAAATTTGGGATTGAGCTCGAGGTCCCCGTGCTACGGTTGCAAAACTGAGCAGCCTCCTCTCTCTTCCCAGCTCTCCGCTCTGTGCTTCAGCGGGGGAATAGTTTAGGGAAATTTGGTCTTCCCCCCTCCATTTCATCTGCCCCCCAAAACCTCTTAACCCCGTGCGGAGCTGCCTGCCAGCCCAAACGTCGCCCCGGTGCATTAACCGGCGTCTCGGCAGACTTCGGTCAGGGCTTTAGGTTAAGCAGATTGGCAAAATCCTCCTCCTCCCAATTTTGCTTACTAAGCCAGACCGGAGGCAGGATGCGATAGCTCCTTTTTGGGGAAGGGCTTTTGCGGGGCCGTGGCGGAGGTTGGGGGGGGGGGGGAGGGGGATATGTTGGCAGAGTCCCCTGCACCGGAGCGGGGCCGTCCTGCCCCAGCTGCAAAACCTGTTCGATCATCACCTTCCATTTCCCGCTTCCTGGTGGCACCATTATTAGGCTGTAATTAACAGCAGGGAAGAATTCCTCCTATATTTTCAGTCCAGCTTTTCTTTTTTGTTTTTTTTTTTTGTTTTTTTTTTTTTAAGGAAAAAGTGCCTGTTCCCCATTAGAAAAATGTAATTTTGCTTTGGATGGCGGGAGGGGGGACCCCAAAGCAGACTTGTTTGTGCTGTTGACTGCTCTGGGCGCAGCGCAGAGCTTCTCCCTTTCTCCCTGGCCTGGGCTCCTTCCCCGGCGCTGCCACGCTGCCCTGGCACCCGGGGGTGCTGCTCGCCGGGGGCCACGCTGTCCTCCGGGGCGGTGACGGCGAGGGAAGACACTGCAAGGACATTTCAGAATGGAAACATTTCACCCTGTGTCTTGGGTTTCTTTTTTATTTTGTTGCTTTTTCTACACCACCACCACCCCCCCCCTCCCCGAAAATACTATTTTCAGCAGCGTGTGGGCAGGGTGAGGTTGAGCGTGTTTGATAAAAGCCATCGCTGGGTGCTAAAGTTCACTCGGCAGCGTTGGGGCACGTGGGCTCCGCTCGCACGGGGCTGCTCCCGCGCCGCATCCCGGTCGGCAGGGATGCTCCGGCTGCTAGGAGCCCCGCGGTCCAGGAGGAACCTGCTCGGTGCGACCTAACGGAGGGGGCTTGGAAAGGAAGGAAAGGCTTTTTCCATTGAATGCCTGCTCTTTCGGTCTGGATGGGGTTTTGGGAAGTTGAATCTCCCATCAGGAAAGGGGAAGCAGGTAATCCCCCCGCCGTAAGGAGCAGGAGCTCAGCTCCGCACGGCGCTGCTCAGCGCGCGCTGGAATTGTGTTTCCTATTGTATGAAAAGCGCCCGCGGAGCCTGGTCGCTCCTGCCTGGCTTTTGGTTTGCTCTGTCACCGCCTCTGCCAAATTCGGCTGGCTTTTTTTAATATGTCTGGAGGGATTTTTTTTTTTTTTTTTTTTTTTTTTCTCTGGTCTGACGCTGCCAGTTTCCATGGCCACAAACACTTCCCTGCATCGCCGCAGTTTGGGGGTTTTGCTGTTTATGGACCAGCCGAGCCCTGCTGTCCCTGAACTTAAAAGAGCTCCTGTTTTAGCAACAAGCTGTGACGGGAGGCGGTCACCTCTGCAGACGGCGGAGGACGCTGCGTTAGGAGAGCGGGCTGCGCACCTTGGCGGGACGCCCCGGGACGGCGGGCGCACGGGGCTGCGCGCAAAACCTCCCCTTCCCTCTTTCTCAAAACCTTCTCCTTTTTTTTCTCCGCCGTAGGGAAGAGCAGTGAACGAGCCTCGTACTCCACGTTCGGAAGAGACACAGGGATGCCAGGACTGAACCAGGTAACGATAAAATGCATTGAGATTTTTTTTTTTTTTTTTTGCTTCATTTGCTGGCTAAGCTGCTCGGAGCCAGAGCCTGGGAGTGGAAAGGAACCTGGCGGTTTGTGTCTCGCCTCTCTGCACGAGGTCCTCTGCTCTGCTCAGAAACGTCTGTTGAGTGTCGGGGGTTTATACGGGCAGGCGTCGCTGGCTCAGAAGAGTTGTCGGAGTTTAGAAAACGGGGTTGTAGCAGCTTCTCAGTTCTTTTCAAAACCTCTTCAGACTCACTTATGTTATTATTGTTAATCCTGTTTCTAGCTGATTTGTATTTAATCAGATATGACCTAGCCAGCGCTGCCCTCGTGGGGAGTTTCGGTGAGTCGGATCCAAGCGACACCTTTCCTTGTGCCAGGGCGGCCACGGGCAGAGGAGCGCTCTGGGAGGCACCATCTCCCTCCGGCCGGCCGGCCGGCCGCCCTGGGGGACTCTCGCTGTGCCCCCAAGCACCGCGCCTGTCCCCGAGCACCACTCTCCCTCCCCGGCCAGCATCCCCCTGCGCCCCGGCCAGCAGTGTGTCCCCCGGCTCACCAGTTAAGAGGAGGGAGAGTCCGTGAGATGGTTTCTGTGCTGGTGGAGCATCATTTTGGTGCATATCGGGCGGTGTTTGGGTTTTATGGTGGTTCTGGCGATGCAGGACCTGCTGCAGATGCTCATCTCCGCAGTCAGGGCAGGACACGGTATGGGAGAGCTGCCTCCTTGGGTCACCCCGTGTGAACCCCAGTGGGAGGACCAGGACTGTGCTGCGGGGGAAAATTTGCTTCCCATGGGGAATACCACAGGCGTAAATCAGAGCCCGGGAACGCAGTCGACCAGCCCTGAGATAATCTAGCCTGCTGTCGCCGGCATCCAGAAATAGTTTTTCGGGAAGGAGCGCGCACCTCCGCTTTGATGTGTTGCTGCAACTGCCCCGTCCGTGCCCGAGCACGGCCCCGGGGAAACAGTCCCACCATTTTATTCAAGGGAGCAGTTTTTGGCCGGACAGCTTTTTATTTTATACATGTACACACGCACATATTACATGTTTTAATTTTACACAAATTTGTCATAATTTCCTCTTCTCTGAACTGAGGATGTTTCCTTTGCTGAAACAGCTGTGCTGGCTGTCTGTGCCAGAGTGGATTTAATTTACCACTGAAGCTGCTAAAATAAAAATGGGACAGATGCCAAGCCTTGCTTTTTAATGTTATGGTTTTGCTGGGGTTTCGTGGAGGAGGGGGAGATATAAGGTAACAGAAATGGGGTGGGCAAATGGTGCCGCAGGCTGGGAGAGGCCCTGGCGCGGGCACGTGGGTCCGGATCGGGTGGCAGAGCGGGAGACGGAGCCCGTTTGATGTGGAGGGGAGACACAAAACCCCTCTTGTGCGGGGCGGTGGGAGGTGAGCGGGGCCGTCTGCGCGCTGGCGGTGGCCCCCAGAACAGTTGTTGCTTCTGGCTCCAGTTTTGGGGGGGAAGGTTGATCTGGTTTTTCTTTTTTCTTTTTTCTTTTTTTTTTTTTCTTTTTAAAAAGCGCTGGAAAATTGTCCGGTGGCAGATGCCGTGGATGGGGAACGTGTTCCTCCCCAAAACATCCTCCTCGTTTAACCCTTAACCACCTCTGGAGGCATCCCCAGGGAGAGGGAAGGGGGAGAAAATCCCTTTCTCTGGGAAATTGCCTTAAAAATCTCAGCGCCTCTCTGGAGGTACCTGCTGGAGGAGCCGGGCAGCAGCGACTCAGCCCTCCGGGATGTCCTCCGGGGTGCTGTGCCGCTTGCTTTTCTTGGGCGCGCTGCTCCGTGGTGCGTAGCGCTTTCAGCGCAAAGGTAACATGACCGGTGGAACAGATTGCAGGAATTTCACCAGCTGTGAATACACGAGCTCCTCTTTCCCTCCCCGACCCCTTTCTGGAGGAGACGGAGTTTTAAAGCAGTGGGTTTTTCTTTCCAGTTTCTCCAAAGCCTGAAATCCTCCTTTATTTCAACGTTTTGCCCTCAGAAGATGGGTCAAAGCTAAGCTTTTGTTACTTAAAGGCCCTTTGCCAGCTCTCTTAAATTCCACGTAAATACATTTCGCTTTCTCCCGAGGTGAAAGCGGGCACGCTCCTGGAGGAGAGGCACACTCTCCCTCTCCCGGGAGCCAGCGAGCGCCCCGGGCTCCGGCTCCTGCCGGCTCCGCGCCGCTTCCCAGCGCGCCCAAGGTCAGCTGGGATAAACACGAGGGAGGAGTTTCCTCTTTTTAGAAAGAGGGATTTGACTTTTCCCTGATAAAATGCAAGAGAAAACCACCCCCGGCAGAGGCGTCGCGGCTCCATCGCGTCGCCCGCCACTGGTCCAGCTGCGTGGCACTGGGGGTGGGAGAGAAACCTTCAGTGCCGGCACCCGGGGCTGGAGCCGATGGCCGGGGGAGGCACGGGGAGAGGCACGGTCAGAGGGGCTGCCGGCCGTGTAACCTCTCCTGTCTCTTGCGGTCAGTTTAGGCGCAGTGGAGAGATGTGACAGTGCCGGGTTTGCCGGTGGGGCAAGCGCTGTATCTGTCCTCTGCCCGGGTCCTCGGCGGGGGCGAGGGGCAGCGTGGGGCCGTTCGGTCGGACGTGCGTTTTGAGGACGGAGGGACACGCTGCGCCCGTCAGGCGTGTCCCCCGAAGCACCGATCGCGTCAGAAACTGTAATCCCTTGCCATAAAACCTCGGAGGCGGTGAGGGAAGAGTTTTGTCCCGAGTGAGTCCGTTTGCCCCCGTGCGGGCAGGGGTCGATGCTTGCGAGCCCTTGGCTTTGCGGGCAGGCTGGCGAGGCAGGCGGGGAGCGATGGCCAACGAGCCCCTTGGCTCGACGGTTCCCTCCTCTTTGCTTGCAGCAGGTTGGGCCGATAAAACCCGCAGCGGGGTTTCACTCTGCCCTCGTGGGCGGCGAGGCGAGCGGGGGACTGCGACGCTCCCCGCGATGACACCTAGTTTGCGTCCTCGGTCTGTAGAGAGCTTCCTCGGTGGGATCCAGCGAGAAAACACAGCTTGAAAAAGACCCTTTTCTAATTGCACATCACTACTTCCATATTTACATATTTGTTTTTTCCTTCTGACCCTTTGGCTTGTGTTTTTCTTTTTTTTTTTTTTTCCCCCTTGTGCGAAGGCGGCTCAAGGCGGTTCTGTTCTCTCCCAGCGAGCGCGGTGGTTTTCCAGCGTAATTACACGGAAGGGCTTTTCTCTGTCTCCTTGTTTGCAGACTGGTTTCCTGCCCAGCGAAATGGGAATCGCGAGTCCGAGCACTCTTTCCCCCACCGGGGTGAAAGGGGGGTCTCAGTATTTTTCTTACCCCAACAATCCTCGCAGGAGAGGTGCTGAGAGCAACATAGGTAAGTAGTGGCTCCGCGGCACCCTGGGGTGCCACCGCTCCGGTTTGCTTGGTCAGGCGTCCGCGGGGGCTGTCGGCTGGGCGGGCGCCCGCGTCGGCTCTGCCCTCGAGAATGAAAGCATTGATGTCACCGTGCGTGCGCATGGGCGTGAATTGGACATTTTGCTTTTTTTAGGAGGGGGTGTGTGCAATAATACATATATATATATTTATTTTTTTTTTAAAAGAGAGGGTTTGGGCTCAGAGTCATGTAGAATTTCCTTCTTTCCGGAGAATGTCAGGTTGGGTGAAAGCAGCTTGAGGTTCTTCTAAAAATGCCTCCTGCCACACTGCACATTGGTAGTGGTTCTTGGAAAACCTGGGGCCGCCTTGGAGGCTGTTCCTATGGCCGGTGGCCCTCCTTGGAGCCCCTGTCCTGCTAACGGGGCTGCCAGGAACAAGTCGTTCAGAAGGGGCAAGAGGTCTGGGCGCTCTGCTGGGACGTGGGAGCTGTGCCCTGGGACACAGGCGGTGTTTGCTCCGGGACCTCTCCCTTCCCACCCTCCTGCTTCCGTGTGCCAGAGCAGGAGTTGCCCATGCCTGGATCTACCTGGGAATAAGCCGTTTTGCTTTTAACAAAGGCTAAGGTCGGATGTGAACTTAACTTGCGAGTGAAGACAAGCCTCAGTTCTCCAGAACTCATGTTTCTTGTCATAGTTCCCCCCCACACCCTCTGAAGTCACTTTCTTGCTGCTATTTTGGGCTTTCCCCAACAAATGAAACCAGAAGTGACCCAGTGTTACGGGTGGGTTTTTTTCCAGTGCTTTTCAGAAAAAGGCATCCACTTTGATATTGCCAGTTTAAAATGTTGCTGGGTTATGTTGTCAGTCTGGAAAATGATTCTTTTGCTATTCTTTCGGTCATTCTAAGTGATGAATTTCTCCTCCTGAGCTACCACCCAGCAGAGTCCCCGGCTTGGCAGATGCTGTGTTAGTCTCCTGCAACCCCCCCCAGCTGGGGCTTTCCTTAATCATGAACTAAAAAAAAAAAAAACAAACCACCAACCACCCAACAAATTTTTAAGCAGTGCTTCCCCTTGAACCATTCCTCTGGATGTTTTCCCCACCACCTCCCTGAATTTTCTCCCTTTCCCCAGGACACTGTGTGTCCCCCCTCGGGGCTGGACCTGGAGAGATGGGCTGCGGAGGGACCGGCCGGGGGTGAGCGCCGTCCCTGCCTTCCTGCAGCAGCAAAGCTTTCCCAAGTGTGTTAGTGTATAAGAAGCAAATGAAAATACAACCTCATCCCTCCATTTGTTCCCTTTCCGCATCCTCTCTCTGCAAACCCACTTCAAGTTAAATTGTTTCAAAAAAGGAAAAACAACAAGGGGGTGTTTGGGGGGGGGGGAGCGAGCGCAGCCCTTCTCTGCGTGGTGAGCACCTCCCATCATGGTGTTTTGGGAGAGAGACTGTCCTGTGAACTGTGTTTGTAGGTGAAACCTGCCCTCAAAGGGTGTAGACGAGACAAGGAGGAGAGGTTCATCCTCAGACATTTTCACTATTGACACTTTTTTGGCTACTGGGCGTTTATGATCTGAGCCCTGTTTGTGCCTGCATCTTCCATCCTTGGAGACTTTCAGCTGTAGCGTGTTCTTTTCCCTCCCACTAACACCCTTCTAAAGTTAGATCTTCTCTTCTTTTCTTTAAACCAGAAGGACAGCCCAAAAAGGTTCGGAAGGTGCCTCCTGGACTCCCCTCCTCGGTAAGTGGCTGGAGCATTTTCCCTGCAGGTATCTCTTCACCATTCCTCCATCCCCTGGGTGTCCCTGCTCCCTCTGCTGCGAGAGCTGCTGGCCCTACGGGTCCAGCCACCCCAGATACCACAGAGGGACCTTGATGGTCTGCAGAGGTGGGCCCATGGCAACCTCATGAAGGTCAACAAGGCCAAGTGCAGGGTCCTGCACATGGGCAATGCCAAGCGCAACCCCAGGCTGGGTGGGGAAGGGCTGGAGAGCAGCCCCGAGGAGAAGGGCCTGGGGGTGTCAGTGGGTGAGAAGCTCCCCAGGAGCTGACAGTGTGCGCCGGCAGCCCAGAAAGCCCCCCGCCCCCCGGGCTGCATCCCCAGCAGCGTGGCCAGCAGGGCCAGGGGGGATTGTGCCCCTCTGCTGGGAGGACAGGCTGGGAGAAGTGGGGGGGTTCAGCCTGGAGAAGAGAAGGCTCCGGGGAGACCTTAGAGCCCCTTCCAGTGCCTAAAGGGGCTCCAGGAGAGCTGGGGAGGGACTCCTGATCAGGGAGGGGAGCCATGGGACGAGAGGGGGGCCAGTTTGACACCAAAAGAGGGGAGATTTAGATGAGATCTGAGGAAGAACTTCTTGGCTGTGAGGGTGGTGAGCCCCCGGCGCAGGTTGCCCCGAGAAGCTGTGGCTGCCCCATCCCTGGAGGTGTTCAAGGCCGGGTTGGACGGGGCTTGGAGCAACCTGGGCTGGGGGGAGGTGTCCCTGCCCAGGGCAGGGGGGTGGCACTGGGTGATCTTCAAGGTCCCTTCCAACCCAAACCAGTCTATGATCCGATGAAACATTGAGGGCTTGGATTTTAGCTGGACATGGAAGGGTTTTCCCTGCTCCAGCTTCCTAGGTAGGAGAAATGGGGAAGCACTGTGCGACTGCGGTGCCGGGGCACTAATCCAGGAGAAGGAGCCACGATGCTCCCCGTGCCGAGCAGCCGGTGGCGGCAGTTCCCCGGCCGGAGCCCGGAACCCCCCCCCCCCCGCCTCCTGCCCTCGCTGGCTCTCGTCTGTTTGACGTTATGTCGCGAGTGCCCGAGCGAAATGTAATATTCGTTGCGATCGGGTTTCAGTCCAGAAGGGAAACCAAACCAGTTGTAACGCGGGCGGGCAGCTGGGGCTGCTCCAGGTGTGTGCGCTGCCTGGGCTGTTTTATAAGAAAGCCGAGCAGCCTGTAGGAATATGTTAGCCATGCTCCCGCGGCTGTTACAGGGGAATAAACTGAACAATGTCTTTGTGGCTAGAAGTAATGGGATCTCCAGGAAAGCTAATTGGAGCGGGCTGGAGGGTTCCTGCAGGAATATGGGAGCTGTCTGGCTGTTGCGGCGGCCGAGGCTGCATTCCTCGCTGGAGCGTTTTGCGTGTTTGCAGGGGGACGGGCGGGCTCTGTCCCGCAGGCGAGCTGGATCCCGGGATGGGGCTGGGCTGGAACTGGGGCTGTGCTGGGGCTGGAACTGGGGCTCTGCTGGAACCTGGAGTCCAGGCTGGGGCTGCTGCCCTGGTGATGTGCCCTTGCCTGAGCGTGTCGTGCCGCTCGCTGGCAAAGCTGATCCTGATGCGACGTGAAGCGGGCGCCCGCTGCCCCGTTCCCGCGTCTTCCCGTGCTCCGCTTTGGCCTTTGGCCACTTACAGGGTTAACCCCAAACTTCAAAGAGGCGAGCGGTTCTCGGAGTGCTGGTACCAGCGGTGTTCTGCCTAAGAAAGATCCAGTGGTTAATGACAATGTCTATTAGATCAAATACTTAACAGCTTTAAGCCGCTGATGTAATTTTCAATTTTTCGGCTGTGAAAAGATGGAAGAAATGGGGAAAGGGAAGAAATGAGAGCGAAGAGAAGGGCCGAGGAAGGGATGAGAGGGCGGTAGAAGAAGAGAAATGAGCAGATGACCTCCAGAGGTGCCTTTCGACCCCAGCCACGCCGGGACTGCGGTGCTTAGAAAGGCTTTTAAAGGGAACCCAATAAGAGGACTTTTGAATAACACCGCTCTTCAGAGCCTATATATCCACATACACAATATTTTGAAGGACGGTTGGCAGTCCAGTGATTCATCAGGGGTGAGCAAATGGTCTCGGTTTTATTCCTAACGCTTCAAACTATCATCTTGAAGCATTTATCTTGTAGTATTTATCATCTTTAAGACATTGGGCGATTTCCCGTGGGGGAAATCTCATGCCGCGGCGTTCCCTCGCTGCTGGCACAAAGCTCGCTCTGTGACCTCCACCGCAGGCTCTGCCTTCGGAAAAGGATCCCGAGATCCCGATATTGGGAGGATGGAGGGAGAGGAAGGCATCGAGGGCACACCGAATTGGGCTCGCAGACCGCAGGGAACGGGGAAAAAAACTGCTGGAAGCAGAATCCCTATCGCTGCGTGGAGTTTCTGTGTGAAATTCGGAGCTTTTAAACCCCGGTCGACATGTGGAGAAAACATCGCTCCCGACAAATGGCCCTTTATTGGTCTCGGATTTCAAAGGTGACGGGGCTCGCTGCCCGTCGTGCTGGCGGTGCCCCGAAGGGCCCCGATTCCCACTGGTATTACCGCTCAGCCTTTGCCAAAACTCAGCCCCTTCCCTGTGTCCGAACCGACGCCTGCACAAGGGCTTTTCCAGCCCAGAAAGCGCTGGCTGTCGCCTCGGCTGCCCCTGCGCCGCAAACGCTCCGTTTTTTTTTGCCGTATGGACCGGCGCTGCCTCTTCCCGCTGCCCTCTCTTTGCCATCACCTCCGGCTTTGGGGTTTGTTTTTGTACTTGGGGAGAGAAATCGGCACCGAGGCGGCCGGAGGAGCGTGGAGCAAAAGGAGTTCAAAGGCTCTTTCTTGTCTGATTCGCCTGCGCAGGAGCCCACCCCGTGGTATCGCTGGACCCCGCGCAAAATAAATAGGTTAATCAGCATCTTATTAAAATAAAGTGCTTTAATCCCTAATTCCCTAGCTGCTTTGAAAACTCGGAGAGGTCCAGCGGCTGAAATAGTTGAGGATGGCTGAAAAGGGGAGTGATTCCGCCAAAGGCACCGAGAGGCGCTGACGGGGTGAGATGGTTAAAGAGGCGATGCCGGGCAGAGGCACCGGTAACCCATAGCGTTTTGGGGTTAGT
This sequence comes from Vanellus vanellus, assembly GCF_965231255.1. Classification (NCBI taxonomy): domain Eukaryota; kingdom Metazoa; phylum Chordata; class Aves; order Charadriiformes; family Charadriidae; genus Vanellus; species Vanellus vanellus. Next base: position 5,411,760 of record NC_138930.1, read on the forward strand.
TCTTGTGAAATAGGTGCTGATCTGGGGCACGGAGCCCCTTCCTACCCTCCCTGCGACACGGAGCTGGAAAGCAGGCTTAGCGCACTCGTGGCTGCGCTCCCTCCCGGGCACAGGACCCGGGGCTGGATGGACACCCCCCACCCCCCCTTCCCGCACTGCCGCACATCGACCGGCTTTGCCGGAGGAAACCGGGGAGGGATTTTGTGCGAGTCGGTTTGGTTCCTGCAGGGTTTTGTTGCCGCAGCGAGCGTGGTGGCTGGGAGCCGTTTCAGCCTGCGAATTTGCAGTCTGGTCACCGCTCTGTTTAGCTTTAGTCTGCCTGAAGTCCCACCCCGGTTCGTGCATTTAAGCAAGAAAAACAGGGAAGGAGGGGGGGGGGGGGGGGGAGGGAAAACCCCAACCAACACCACAAAGCCCTGCGAATCCCAGCGCTGGGGCTTTTCAAGCGGCTCGCTCTCGCCGCGCTGGCAATTTTAACCGGAGGAAATGACCTCACCTGGAGGTCCCCGAGGCCGGCGGCGGCGCGAGGGCTGGGGCCGCGGCGTGGGGAGCGGGGACCTGGCTCTGATTTACCGTTTCCTGCGGCGTTTGGCCGCCGGCCGCCGTCTCCCCCGCGCGCGACGGGGCTGGGATGCTCTTTGCTCGGCCGGTGCGGGGAAGGGGGGGGGGGGGGGGGAGGGGGGTTGGCTTTTCACAGCCACCCCCCTCCCCGCCCTACACCGAGCAGGGAAATTAAAAAAAGATTTGGAAGAGCCATGGCCATTCCTGGGGTGAAACCTGGTCCCCCCCTGGGATCCAGCAGGAGATCTGGGGGAGGGGGGGGGAGTCAGGGATGGAGCAGGGCGGATATACCGCAAAGCGAAATCCCCCCAACCCCGGTCCGCTCATCCCTGCTATTTTATTCTTCTTATTTTCGCTCTGGATTTATTAAATGGATGTTGCCGCTCGCCGCGGCCCCCCCGGGCGCCCGCTCCGCTGCCGCACAGCTGCCTCGCGCGCTGGCCAGGTGCCAGCCCCTGGCAGATGGCGCGGGGCTATTAGACGTGCTTCATTCGATTCCCCGTCCCAGCTCCCGCTATTTAATCAAATTATAGGAAAAGTCAATTTACTGGATTCTCGTTCTTTGCAGCCTCCTCCATTCCCCCGCTCGCCCCCGGCCGCACGCGCTGCCCACGCGCGGCTCCCCGCGCCCCGCTTCCCCCCCCCCCCCCCCGACGCCGTCCTGCGACGCCGCACAAAAGGCGAAGCGCCGTGGATTTTCTTTTTTTTTTTGAGCGAGGGACGAAGGGCAGCTGCCAGCGTCCGTCAGGTTTTTCCCTTCCCCCTCTCTTTATTTTATTTTATTTTTTTTTCTTCTTTATTTTACAAGTCCCCCAGTCTCAAGCCGTAGCACCCATACCCGCAAGTAGCTTTCGACTCCCCCATCACCCCGTAGGGTCCGGCCGCCCGCGTCGGGGGCGAGGAACTCTGAACCCCCTCCCCAGCTCCCAGGGAAGCTGCTCCGAGAAGCAGGAATGGGGCCTGCCAGCGGAAAATGAAGCAACGTATTTAAGTGTAATCACCGGTGCTTTTCAGAGCTTTTTTTTTTTTTTTTAACAAAAAGACCCCTATTTTCTATTCCCCCACCAAAAAAATGAAGAAATTCATGGTGTTCTGGCCGGTTAGAGAAATAGAGAATAGTTTTGCGTTTTCTTGCCGGGTGAGGATGAGGGGTTGGAGGGAGCTGGCTGGGTGTGGGGAAGAGAAACTCGAGGCAGGTTTCCTTTCCAAAGAGAGCCGTGTGTTCCAGGCAGGGCTGGCGGAGCGTGCCCGGCACCCCTGCACCCGCTGCTGCTTTCGTGTGTATTTAAAAAAACAAAACAAAACAAAACAAAAAAAAACCCAAACGGTTTCAGAATGAATCAATGGGGATGAAAATAAGCTGTAACTAAAGTTCTCACGTAATTTTGAGTGGCATTTCAGTTTCTCTGCGTGTTGAATTTCTGCTTTAAAAAAAAAGGATGTTTTGCGCTGGCACAAGATGATTTTCGGTAAGGGCTTTCTAGGATGCGTTTGGTTAATTTAGAAGGAAAAAAAAAATAGCCTTTTTTTTTGCTTAACATGCTGTTAAATAACGTAGCTGAACGGTTCTGCAGAAATCTGGCCAAATCTGGGAGCCGACCCCTCCCGTGTGACATCCCTTTTTGAAGGATGCTCAGCCCTTACCTTCCCCCGTGCCTCAGTTTCCCCTGGAGCGGGACGGGCTGATTTCCGTGGGGGGTTTGAGCAGAGGCCGTGCTCGGGAGCGGCTGCTCCCGGTGCGGTGCCGCAGCCCGGTGTCAGCACAGGGGTGAGCGGGTCCCGAAGCCTCCCCGGTCCCCCGTCCCCACCGCCCAGCCCGCGCCCTTGCGTGCGGGGTTAGCACACAGAAATGATGGCTTTTGCGGTTACCCCATAAAAAGTTATAACCGCGGAAAAAGGAACTAGAGTGGAGAGTTGAAACTTCTGCTGGTGCCGGCGTCTTCTGCAGGAGGGGGCTGCGGGGATGCGCTCTGTTACGGGAAGGCAGGCGGGACGTGTCTACTCGCCGGTCCCGTTCCCTGCGCCGCTCCCCGGCACAGCCGTGCCGTTCGGTACCGCCGCCGTGACTTCAGCTGAGCTGCTTCGGTTCCCCCTCCCCTGGCTTTGCCGTGGGATCGATTCTGTCGGCTGCTTCGATGAACAAAAGCGAAGCTGCGCGGGGTGGGGTGACCCATGGGGAGGATGTGAGGCCATGACGGGGCCAAGCACTTCTCTTCAACCTCTTTCCTTCCCCACAGGTGTATCCATCCAACTCAGGTGATGACTACAGCAGGGATCCAGCTGGATATACTCCCTCGAAACCTCCCAGCACTGTGTATCCTGGAGCCTTTTATATGGCAGGTGAGTTATTAATACCTCCGGCATCCCGCAAGCCGGCCAGAGCTGCCTGGCCCGTTACGGACAACAGGAGGAATTGCACAGCACGTGGGATGGATGGAGCTCAGGGCAGGAGTGCATGTGACACGAAGCAGCCCCAAAATGGCTCTGATTTGCTCAGCGGGTGATGCTTGGTGTAAATGGGACACGATGGGGACAGACACAGCCCCTCAGCTGGGGCTGACTTGCCCGGGCCTGGGCTGTGGGACGCACGGCCACGTCTCTGCCCTGCTCAGCTCTGGTTTTCTTTCCAGACGGGCTTCATAACTCGCCAGACCTGTGGAGTTCACCGAGTGCCATGAGCCAGTCGAGTTACGGTGCCATGCTGGGCAGCTCCTCCTCCCCGCTCCCGCAGTCCAGCGGCTTCAACAGTTTACATCAGCACGAACGCATGGTAACGCGTCCCCGTGCTGCCCCGTGGGCGGGCTGGGGGGGCTCTGCTCGGCCGGCCAGTGGCGGCGTCACCTTGTCCCATAGCTATCGACTTGGGACGGCTGCTGACAGGTCCCGGCCCGGACGCCGAAGCCCGGCAGCCTTTCGAGGGCATCTCTCACCTCTCTCCCCTTCTCTGCTAGAACTACCAGCTTCATTCAGGAGAGGTTAACGGCGGACTCCCCTCTGTGTCTGGCTTTTCCTCTGCCTCCACGCCGTACGGTGTCTCCAGTCACACGCCCCCGATCAGCGGGACGGACAGCATGATGGGTACGTACAGCGCCGGGGCGCGCGGTGGTCCCCAGCATCACCCCCCTCGCTCCACTGCTGTGCACAGGAGCTGGAAAATCAAAGTCTCGTGCAAACCTCTGATGTCCGAGGCTGTGATATCTGTGTCCGATGCACCCAGACACTTTTTATCCTTTTTGTGTCACCGTGTGTGGAGTTACTGCGTGAAGAAGAGGTGCAGCGAGGTTATTGCTGCTGGATACCTAGGCAGGCCGTAGCAGGGGGACGGGGTGCTGGTTTGGGGGTTCACACCACGCTTGGTGGATCTGGGAGGAGACCAGGATCCGTGACATTATCTCTTGGAGGTGCCGTGGCTTAAATGAGTTGTGGGAAGGCGGGGGTACGTGTGAAGCCATTCATCTAAATCTGGAATAGGAATGTTTATGCTGCATTTGGATACCACGTTAAGCCCCGGAGTGCTTTAATCTCTAACCCTGCTGAACCTGTTACAAAACCTGTTACTGAAATGAACTCATGTTCCCCAAGAAATGGAGGATCCTGACCTTGATTCATAGAAAAATCCTTGTTTAGAGGAGGAGAAGCAAGTTGAGGATTGTAGGGGCTTAAGATGCCCCACGAAAATGGGCTGTGCTACAGCAGAGACGTTTGATCGCTGTTGATGGCATGATGCCTTCGACCCAGTGTCTTATTAAGAAGTTCCTGCAGCCCTGTGAAAGCGGCCAGGGCGCATGTGCCCTCGCCCTGGCGGCTCTGAGCTGGGCGTCCGTTTAATTTTCAAGCAAAGCAGTAAGAGCGAGAGAAATTTCAATCTCAGAGCAGGTCACCGCAGAGAAGGTCTTGTACGGGTGCCTTGTCCTGCTGGTTTGCGGTGCCCTGGCAGTGACATCTGTGTCCTCTCTCGGCAGGTAACAGAGGAACCACAGCTGGGAGCTCGGGAGACGCGCTCGGGAAGGCATTAGCTTCAGTAAGTTCCTGCAGATCCTTCATCCCGTCCCTGTCCTGTTGGAGTGTTGGACCTCCCTTCTGTAACAGGAACCCTCTGGGCAGTGGGGAGGATGGACACATTGATAATTTTGGGTTAATGCCCCCCAAAACCATGGCGGCCTCTAAGGGGAGGGTTTTCCCCCCTCTACATGCCGCCATCCTGAGTCCTGGTGCTGTGCAAAAGCATCTTTTGGCAGATGGGGAAACTGAGGCACTGGATGTTACGGTGACCCCACAGGCCCCACATGAGCTGGCTCTGTGGCCACCAGCCTGGTACTGGTCTGGCCAGGTGACCCCACGCAGCCCTTGTGGCAGGACTTGCAGCTGCCAGTAGTCCTGACCCTGCGTGTGCTGGTTCAGACTGGAAGGCACTGGTCCCACTGGGCTGTCAGAGCTTGGGGTTCCCATTCAGTGCAGGGACCTTTGCTTCTGCGTGGTGGCAGAGGGGCGCTCAGCACTGCACCCCGCAATCATTCCTCGGGGCTCTCGCTGCCCTCCGAGGCGGGACCTGAAGAACAGGGGCTGTAGCTTCAGCGGTGGTGGCAGTGGGGACAGAGAGAGCCCCCGGCATTAATGGGGGAGCTGCGGGGGGCCATCGCGCCGGCTGGGAGCTGGTGTGGCTATGGGAAGGGAGGTGCCATCGGGTGGTCCTCGCTCGGCGGCACTGCTGGGGAGGGGGAGAGCCGTCGCAGGGGTGGGCGCTGGCTGACCGTGCCCCGCTTCTCTCTCGCTCCAGATTTATTCCCCCGATCACTCTAGCAATAACTTCTCGTCAAACCCCTCTACACCGGTCGGCTCCCCTCAGGGGCTTGCAGGTAAGTGAAAAACGTTGCTCTGTGTGTAAAGAGGGTTTGCTTTCGGGAGGTCCAAAGCAGCATACGTCCCAGATCAGCCCCAAACCCTCATTAAGGACACTTTTGGCAATCTCGCCAAATCCCGTTTATTTTTAAAAGCAGGAGAGTGAAGAAGAAGGACGGGCAAACTTGAAGATACTTTTTAAATGTCTCCCGTGAAGTTGCACGTCCATCTGCTTCAAATCAGTTGTAGCTATTCCCCCGGTTGGAGCCGAGCGGTGCCCAGGCACGGCGAACACCTCCTGCCTGAGGGCGACGGCTCTGCCTGCCCCTGGCTTTGCCCCTGCAGAGGAGTTTCCGCGGGCGGCTGCGCTGGAGGCGCGAGCCTGGCCCCCACGGCAGCACCGCCGCATGCCTGAGTTACAGCGTCGCTGCCACCCCCGGGGACCCGCTCCTGCCATTCAGACAGACCCCGTCCCTGAGCGTCCCGCCTTGGAGAGGCTGGGAGAGTTTGTGCCCGGTTTTATCTCCCGTGGGAGGAGCGCAGTGGGAACTGGGAAGCAGCCAACTGCTTAAAAACCATTTTCAGCGCCCGATGAAAGCCCGCGTCTGCTCCCGTTCAGCAGGAGAGGTCTTGTTCAGCCGGAGAGGTCTCGTTTCTGCCCGGCGGAGCTGGCGCGGAGGCTCCTCGGGGCGCAGCGGAGCGTGCCAGCCTGCCCTGGGGTGGGAGCGAGCACAGCGTACGCGCTGCCTGCCCGCTCACTGGGGCGATAGAAATTGAAAAACCTCTCGAGGTCTGAAGGCCTCAGCTCAGGTTCCTGCTGAGGCGGAGCGGAGGCGAGCCCGTAGTGCCCTGCGGTGCCGTGGTGGCCCATGTGGCACCATGCGGTGCCGTGGTGGCCCATGCAGTGCCGTGCGGTGCTGTGGTGGCCCATGTGGCGCCATGCGGTGCCATGGTGGCCCATGCAGTGCCGTGCGGTGCTGTGGTGGCTCCTGCAGTGCTGTGGTGGCCCATGCGGTGCTGTGGTGGCCCATGTGGTGCCATGTGGTGCTGCGGTGGCCCATGCAGTGCCATGTGGTGCTGTGGTGGCCCATGCGGTGCCATGTGATGCCGTGGTGCCATGTGATGCTGTGGTGGCCCATGTGGTGCCGTGGTGGCCCATGTGGTGCCCATGTGGTGCCCATGTGGTGCTGTGGTGGCCCATGTGGCACCATGTGGTGCCATGGTGGCCCATGTGCTGCCGTGCGGTGCTGTGGTGGCCTACACGCTGCTGTGGTGGCCCATGTGGTGCCATGGTGACCCGTGCGGTGCCGTGGTGACCCATGCGGTGCTGTGTGGTGCTGTGGTGGCCCACATGGTGCTGTGGTGGCCCATGCAGTGCCATGAGGTGCTGCAGTGCCTGTGCAGTGCCATGCAGTGCTGTGGTGGCCCGTGCAGTGCCATGCAGTGCTGTGGTGGCCCACACAGTGCCATGGTGGCCAGTGTGGTACCGTGCAGTGCTGTGGTGGCCGGTGCAGTGCCATGCATGGCATGGTGGCCCATGCAGAGCTTGGTGGACCGGCTTCCAGCCCCATCTAGTGGCAGCCGTGCCCAGTCCTGAGCTCTCCCCGTTTGTTCGCAGGCACATCCCAGTGGTCGCGAGCAAGCGGACAGGGTGCCTTATCTCCCAGCTACGAAGGGAGCCTCCACACTTTAGTAAGTGTCGCCGAAAGATCTGCCTTCTCCTTTTCTCCTCCATCCCTTGTTCACCTGGCAGTAAAGGGCTTTTGAGTAAAGTCCTGTCCCCCAAACATCTGGGGCCTGAAGGAAGGGGGTTAGTTGGTAGATGGACATTTGGTTGGAAGCAGCGGAGAGGAGTCGGGCGGTGCTTCCTTGAGCCCGCAGCCTGGCTGGCAGAGGCGCAGCCTTGCACCCTCCCCACGTTTCGGGCCCATTCACATTCCTGTGGGTCTGACGCAACCAAAAAGATTTCTGGCTGGTTTCTGCCTCCCTTTCCCGAGCGGTTCTGCTTGTGTGATCCTTTAGGGGATGGCACTGATGGGTTCGGGGTGTTATTTCTCCCCATACCTGCCTTGCAGTAGCTGAGTGCATGAGTGCCACCAGCCGTTCTTTGGTGTAGAGAGCTGCAGCGGGCTGCTGGCTTTGCAGGCGTTAACGCAGACCTATTTCTTTGTCCTGTCCTTCAAGCAAAATAAAATGGAAGACAGGTTGGACGAAGCCATCCACGTGCTGAGGAATCACGCCGTGGGCCAGACAACCACCATGCCGAGCAACCACGGGGACATGCACGGGCTCCTGGGCTCGGCACCGGCCCACAGTGCCACCGTGGGCAGCCTGGGCCAGGCCTTCCCCGCCGCGGTCATGTCCCTGGGGAACAGGCACCCGAGCCTGGTAAGTGTGGAAGCATCGCGGGCAGCTGGTGGGGACGTGCTGGGGACCCACGTAACAAGGTGGCACCCAGAGGGGTGACAGTAGCTGAGTGTGGTCCAGCTTGGGTCAGCTGTGGACAGCTTTGAACGGGTGACGTTCACGGAAGCGCTGTGTGACATGCACGGAAATGCAGTGTGACGTGCGTGGAAGCGCAGGATGACGTGTATGGAAGCGCAGTGGCTTGGCGTGTTCACGCAGGGGGGATTGAATCCGCGCTCAGCACAGCGGTGGCTCTCGGGCACAAGCCCTGCACACAGTTTGCTCGTGCCCCTTCTCGGGGCAGGCAGAGGTGATGAAAGATCTTCTTTTCCTGCAACGTGGATGGAATTCTCTTAAAACAGCTTCAAGCCGTCCCCGGGAGATGCAGGGAGAAGGAGAGGGATCTGGTGGAGGGCAGGACCATAGGTAGAGGGAGACAGGTATCGCCAGGACTCCTCTGCTCTGAAGGGTTTGGGCAGGCACCGGGTCCTTCCGTGCACACGGGGAGTGATGTGTGATGGCTCATTCAGGCTCCAGGGAGCGCAACAGGTCCCGGGTGCCCCGAGCACGTGGATGCTGGGGTCCCATGCTAGGTCACCAGGATACCCCCTTGTCCAGAGGCTGGTGACATTTTTGGCAGAGTTGGTTGCCTACCACAGCACAGAGTAACACATCTCCAGTCTCTCTAGAGAACCAGACGTGCTTCTCTTCTGAGCTCCCCGGGCTCTGCTACTAAGTGATGAATCATATGTGTGTCCTCTGCTGCAAACTGCTGCCAGCCACAGAAACGAGAGCGTTTGCAGCAGGGCTGGCTCTGTCCCGCTGGTCCCTAGTGGGTGTAGAGCAGCCTCGGGGAGTGCCAGCTCAGAAAGGGTGCCTGATCCTCTCCCTTTGCATCCAGGACCTTCAGGGCCAAGTTCATGCTGCTGGGATGTCCCCTGCTCTGGTGGCACTGGGGAGGTAGCAGAAACGTTGGTGCTTGGTGGAGATGGGACATGTGCAACCCAGGCTGCGTGTCTTCTCCAGTGTGCCAGCCTTGCATCCAGGCAGAGAGAGGCTTTTCCGTGGCAGGGGGAGGCAGCACTGGTGGGGGCTTTCTGCTTGGTCCAGCTGATGTGCAGGGCATGGAGCTGCTGTCTGCAGTCCCCCCGCTGCGGTCCCCAAAGGGGAGCTGGAGCAGATCGGCTCTTCCCTCCCGCTTGGCCATGCTCTGGGTGGAGGGAGTGTGCGAGGAGAGCACGCGGCTCTTCCTCCTCCTGCTCTGCAGAGCCCTGGGGGTGACTGTGCCCGTGCCCGCCGGCCGTGACACTACCCACCCTCAAGGCTTGCTCTGCTTATTCTGCTGTAGGTGGGAGGAGGTCACCCCGAAGACGGGTTGTCCAGTAACCCCAGCATGCTCCACAACCATGTCACACTTCCGTCACAGCCCAGCTCACTCCCTGACCTCAACAGGCAGCAGGACACGTACAGCGGTAAGGCAGCTCTGCACGCGTGCACGCTTGAGGCTCGCCTGCCACGGGGGTGTTTCGGGTCACCCGTTAGGTCCAGCCCAGGGGGAGATGGGTGCCCTCGCGAGGCTGGTGCTTCCTCGCAGCATCCGCAGGGCGGTTTCTACCTTGAGCCTTTTCCAGAGGTTGGAGCTATATGTTCCTGTCCCTCCTGCCAGCGGTGGGTGCACAGAGCCCCCCGGGCGCTGCTCTGCTGTTTGGGAGGTTGGGCTCTGACCCCGGAGGGCCTGGGAGGTGGGAGGAGAAGAACAGAGAGAGGTGGCAGGGCAGAGCCGGCACCCCTCCAGCTCCTCTTGCTGCGATCTGGCGATGCGGGATGAGTCTGGGATGCCGTGCGCTGGCGATGCAGCGCAGGAGGAGCGGGGCCCGGGGACCCCCCCAGCCCTCCGTGTGGGTCAGACCCCTCCAACCTCCCTGTGTGGCTCTGTTTCTTCAGCAGGCTTGTCGGGGGGGCTGGGGCGAAGCAGCGTCTCTTCGGGAACAAGCGAAATAAAGAGGGAAGAGAAGGAGGACGAAGAGAACACGTCAGTGGCAGATAACTCGGAAGAGGAGAAGAAGGAGCTGAAACCCTCCCGGAACAGAACAAGGTGCTCTTTGAACAGGTCTCTCCCTTCGCTTTCTCTGTTACCAGGCTTGGGGCGTTTGGGCTGGGGTCCGGCTGCAGTGACCCACCGGGCGCTGGGCTCGGCCCAGTGAGGCCGGGGGTTATCCTGCAGCGCAGACCCGCCAGCTCCTGCCCACCACGGGAGCCTTGTCCGTCCTCCCACAGAGGCGGCACAGCACCAGCTCCCGCTGCTTCCCTGCAGCCGGCCACTTTAAGCCAAGCTGGGAAAGGGTCCCTGCCACCCTCTCCTGCTGGCTGCCGTCCCCGTGGCCGCAGGGCTTCCTCGTGCTCGTAAAGCAGAGGGTTTGTGCCTCGTCCACACGAGCTGCACCCGCCTGCGGCGTCACACAGGGTGTTGCTTGTGGCCGTGCGCGGAACAGAGTGAGCGCTCAGCTCCCCTCAGCCAGAGGCAGGGAAGGTTTTGACCTACTCCCTGCTTCGGGTCGTCTCCGCTCTCTGCTTCAGGCTCCTGTATCCTCTGTCACATCCAGCCAGATACGTGGCAGCGGATCAGGTAGAATCCTTCCAGCGCGCTGGCTTATCTGCGACCTCACCGTCGGCTCGGAGACCTCACCAGGGTGATGCTGCCCAGAGGGGCAGTGCCAGCCCTGCTCCTGCCGGACTGCAGCCACCTCCTGCCCTGGAGGCAGAGGGCTGCGTCTTCCCAAAACGCCACCTTGGTCACTAGTGTTGGCCCCCACACCTTCTCCGGGCCACCCTGCAACCTCCCAGCAACAGGCTCAGACCTTAATCGCGTTGTTGTGATTTCTTTCTTTGTTGTTTAAAAACAAAACAAGCAAAGAGGCAGAAGAAGAGCCTTAATTGCTTCTCTCCAAAGTCACTGCGTGTCCCCGTGACTGAGCACGCGGCACCGGGCTGGCACGTCCCAGCGGGGACATGCGGGGTGCAGTGCCCGGGCTCACGGGGCCGCACGCGGGGCTTGGCGTCTCGGTGCCTCAACATGTGTTTCTTTTCTGTGAGTTGACCAGTGCTGAGAGTGCACGCGAGGAATGTCCCTGTCTCGTTCTTATTTTAAACCATTAGTCAAGATGAGGATGAGGAGGACGATCTTCTTCCCCCAGAGCAAAAAGCCGAGAGAGAGAGAGAAAGGAGGGTCGCCAATAATGCCCGTGAGCGCCTGCGGGTCCGTGACATCAACGAGGCCTTTAAAGAGCTCGGACGCATGTGCCAACTCCACCTAAACAGCGAAAAACCGCAGACCAAACTGCTAATCCTACACCAGGCCGTATCAGTCATACTGAACCTGGAGCAACAAGTTAGAGGTCAGTGAGGGTCCCGGAGTGGTGATATTTTACGTATCTGATCGGCACGGGGCTGTCTGTCTGTCTGTCTCCTGTGACATGTGCTGTGATGCCTCACACTGTCTCTCTCCCCTGTGGCCTTGCGTTCCCAAGACTGTTGATGTCCTTTTTTTTTTTTTCCATTTCTTTTTTTTTTTTCCTTTTTTGCATCCCTGCTGTTCTCTCTTTCGTTCCCCACTGCCACTGCGTGTGCTGCATGCCGGTCCCCGAGGGGCCACCTGCGCCGTCTTCGCTTTCCCACAGCCAGGTGTTTTGCTCAGCTGCTTGGCCAGCAAAATGAAAAAAAAAAAACCAAACCCAAAACCAGCAAATTTCCCAGAGGGGACCCAGATCTGACGTGTCTCCAAGTGCTGCCCCCAGCACAGAGCCCGTCTCTGCCCACAGCCGCGGCAGCGGTGAGCGATGCCCCGTCGTCCCTGCCCGCCCGGCGCAGGGCTCTGTGCTCCTGTCCCCACCGCTGCAGGCACCCGGCAAACCCCTGGGGATGGCTGGGGCCGGGCGAGGGGGCAGCGGGACGGAGACACTGAGCCCAAGGTCGGGCAGCCCTCGCTGCCTGTACAAACTCCTCTCCGACGCAAGCTGGGAGCACCGTGCATCCCTAGCAGAGCCTGGAGCTGCAGGCGGGTGCGCGCAGGCTCTCCCCCTTGCCGGGGCACATTTGCTCCCTTCTCACGCCCGTGCGTGCCCGTCTCGGCCGCCCGTTCTTGCTCCGGGTGCCACGTCCCGGTGGGAGGGGAAGTGGAGGGCTTGGCTTCCCGCTCCGGAGGTCTTTGCTGCTTTGTTCCTGCATCCCGCAGTGCATGCTCCCGCTCCCCGGCCCCGCTGCGCAGGGTGCCGTGGCAGGTTAACCCCCTTTCTCTCTGCAGAGGCTGTTGTAACACGCATCGGTGGTTTGTGCCTGGCTGCGCTCCTCTCTGCTGGCCTCTGCTGTTGCATTGATGTTGGAGTCCTTTGTGCCTCTCTTCAGTTTGTAATTTTTTGCCTTTCATAACATGTATATTTTTTCCTGTCTCTTTTTTAATTTCCCCTTCCTTTTTATTTTTTATTTCGAGTTTTTATTTTTTGGTTCTGTTCTTTCCGATCTCCTACAGACAGTCCCCAGCCGTGACCTCTCGGTGGTCCCACTCTCTACCTTGTACTTGCTGCTTGCGGATGGAGGCAGGAGCCGAGGGGCGGCGGGGGGCAGGGGCTAGACAGAGTTGGCACCGTGTTCACTTTGGTCTCCCACGCTTGTCCCTTTTTAAACCCTTCTTGGACGCAGCCGGGGAAGCGAGCTGAGCCCCCGTGCTGCTGTCAGCAGGCGTTAGCGCAGGCAGCTGAGGTGTCCCTTATCCAGCAGGTTTGGCCGTTTTGCAGGAGAAAAGGTGTCCCCGTGTCTCCTCCTGTGTAGGAGCGGGGCCATTGGGTCCCCGTGTGCCCAGCCGGGGCTGCCGGGATCCTCCCACTGCCGCCAGCAGCTAACGGGGCAGGAAGGGAAAGGAGAAGAGCCGGGGGGGGGCAGGCAGGCAGGTCAGTGCCCCCTTTAAGCAGGGCGCAAGGCAGCCAAGGCAGCGCACGTCCTTATAACCCAGAGGACCCCACATGGCCCTGCAAACCACCCGCAGCACTTGGTGGTGACGGGGAGATGGCTCCATCCTGCCCGGCGGTTGACGTGCAAGGTGCTGCCGGAGCTGTGTCCCTGCTTGGGGGGGGAGCCACCAGCCAGGAACCGCAGCTGCCGGTGTGTGTTCGGAGGAACGAGCTGGGCTCCTGCCGCTGGTGGGCTCGGGTGCCGGGGCGGCTGGTGGCTCCGCTCCCCCGACCATCTCCAGTGTGCTGGAGAGAAGGCGGCAGTGCCGGCTGGGACATCGAGGCAGTGAGGAGGGGACACGATGGACAAGGCAGCGAGGAGAGGATGCAGGGAGGGGACAGTGGGCAACCCGCTGTCCCACACAGGCAAATACTCGCCTGGGGAGCCCTTGCTCCCCCTCCCCATGGCCGGACACCGGTCTGGAGGCTCTCCAGACCCCCCCTGGCGCACCCAGGAAGGCTCTGACTCTGCGGCCCCTCTTCAGTGAAGGCTTATCCCCGCAGGGCTCCCCCGGAGCCGAAGGCCACAGTTTGTCCCAGTGCCAGGTCTCACCCAAGGACCCTCCTCAGATAGGTGTCTTTCCTGCAAGAATTTTTGCTCTGGGGGGAGAAGGTCGTCTGTACAGTAAATTGGGGATTTGGAGGGGACGGGCTACGGGCGAGGCCACGGGTTAAGATGCTGCCAGCACGACTCTGCCTTCCCCCCCCGTCCCTGCCTGGTTCGGGCCCTTCTGGGGTGCTGCCAGTGGCGGAGGCTCTCCCAAATCTCCTACCCGTGCCTGGAAAAGAAAATCACCCCCTTCCGGAGTGATTTTGGCTGTGTTGAAAGACCGGGATACAGTGTCTGCATCTGAGACTGATCCTGGGCAGCAGCCGGGGCGCTTGGCTCCTGCCCCCGGTGCTGCCCCCCGCCCGTAAGCGGGGGCCGGGCCGGGCTGCCCGAAACGCCTTTGCTGGGAGGATTTTGCTGTGGATGGGATTTTTTGAAGGAAATCTTACAAAGAGGGATTTGCTTTCTGCCAAAAAGTCTTTTTCCTTGGGGGATGAACTCGAGCTTTTTTGGCTGAGACCCCCCTCCGCCACCACACCCCCTCCCCCCTCGGCCCTGAACTTTTAAATTTTCAGCCGAAAACTAACAGGAAGGCAAATTTTTGCAGAGGGGAGAAGGTGTCGGTGCCGATACTGCCCCCACTGCCCGCCCTTGGCCTCCGGCAGCAGCCTCCGGCCCCCGCGGGAGCCCGGCCCCGTGCTGGCAGCACCTTCCCGTGACTCGCAGAGGTGACACGCAGCCCGGGTCGCTCCAGGAGGGGCCCGAAACGAATTGGCTTTGCAAAATGAGGCTGTTTGAGCCCTTTCCAGTGGACACCAGAAGCACTACCAGCACGGCAACGTATAGCGCCCCCCCAACTTGATACCACCCCCCTGACTAATCCCTGTGGTGCTATGAACCCAGCAGTACAGACGAGGCCTTGTCACTGGAGGACAAAGATCTGAGGGACCGGGAGAGGAGAATGGCCAATAACGCCAGGGAAAGGGTGCGCGTGCGGGACATTAACGAGGCCTTTAAAGAACTGGGACGCATGTGTCAGATGCACTTAAAAACGGACAAAGCACAGACCAAACTGATCATCCTACAGCAAGCGGTGCAGGTCATTCTGGGCCTGGAGCAGCAAGTACGAGGTATGGTAACAGCTGGCAGGTGCATTTCGGGGCTTTTCTCTCTCCTCCCCCACCCCCCAAAATCTCTGCCTGCGCGGGCATCTCCGTTGTGTCTCCTGCTTTCGGTGCGAGGGTGCGTGTTTGCATCGCCTGCGGCGCCCTCGGGTGCGCCGCGCCGCAGGCTGAGCTTTCCAAAGCCCCGACCCGGGGTGGGATTCGAAGCCGCTCCGTCCGTCTCCCCTCCTGCTTAATGGGAATTCGGCACCTGGATCCCATTAAGCAGCTTTGGAAAACTCAGTCCTCAACTCCCGAGCGCTGGCCTCGAGGCGCTTGGGGTTTTCTGTAAGCAAAAACGTGTTTAAATTGGCATGGCGTTTGGGCCGGGCATGGGGTTTTGCTCTAGCAGGGGTCTGGCCAAGTTACCGCAGGCGCTGCAAAGAGCAGCTTGCACTGAGGTTGTTTCCTCGCATGGTGCCGTGTGTCCGTCCTGGGACTCCGTCCTCGCTCTCTCTTTCGGATGCTGCTGCCGTGCGCGATGCTGTTGCCCAAAACTGAGGTTGCTCCCCTCCCTCCCTCCCTTGCTGTTTTTGGCATAGAGCGCAATCTGAACCCTAAAGCCGCCTGCTTGAAGCGTCGGGAAGAGGAGAAAGTGTCTGGAGTAGTAGGAGATCCTCAGATGACACTTTCAGCTTCACATCCTGGTCTAGGAGATGGTCACAACCCTGTTGGACACATGTAAAGGTATCGTCTCCTTCCCCGCGATCCCAACACCCACCCCACTGTCGGTCCAACCTGACGCGCGCTGCTCTGCTTTGGCTGCTCAGCGCCGCTCGTTCCGCACCAGCCAATGTCCTTCTTCATTTACCTTAAGTAAATGACTTGCACGTGCATGTCGTTTGGACACCCAGAGCCTCTGTCCCACAGGAGAGGTGCAGCCCTGTAGCCGGGAACGGAGCGTTTCGGTGCTCTCAGCACCCTGAGCGAGCTCAGCTCTGCTCTGCGCCTCCCAGCCCTGCCCCAGTTGGCTACTGGAAACCAGCAACTCCTCTGCCCGGTGGTCCTATGGCAGGGAACGGGGCAGGTCCCAGAAATGCCGAGAAAGACACAGAAGGTGAAAATTCCCCCAGCGGGACCGTGGCGGGCTCAGGCTCTGCTGGGCTGTCCCCATTTTTAAGACAACCCCGTGTTTGGCCGGGAGGAGCTGAGCCTGTTTGGCCGGAGCGGTGCGGGGCTGTGGGTGGGGGATTGAGCAGATCCCGGATCGCTGACCCCGTCAGTGACGCTCCCCTCTGCGGGGCTGCAGCGCCTCAGCCCGCAGCACCCGCGCATCCCAGAGCCCATAGAGGGGCTGTGGTCACCCGACATCGTCCCCTGCACTGGTGGATGCCTGGGGCTGCCCTGGGGAAAAAAAAAAAAAGAAAGAAAATAAAAAAGAGGCAAAGGTGGTGTCTGGGCAGAACAGCGAGCTCGTGTCTCAGCTCCGCTGCAGCCTCCCCACTCTAGGAGCAGAATTTTATTCTCATTTGGGTTTCTCTCACTTTAGGCTTTTTTTTTATTTTATTTGTAGATCTTTTTGTTCCTCTGGATAGAGAGATCTGTAGGAAGAAAACCCTGGGTGTGACCTGCAACCTTCTCGAACCATAAACTTTAGTACTGCTAATACTGACACACGTGGACGGATCCTGGCATGACGTAAGGGGTGGAAAAAACACTTTGTCAAAAAGAAAACGAAAACAAACAAAAAAATTGCCTTAAGTATAAAGTGCGGAACAGTCAATACATATCACTCAGTTAGGAGGGGGTGGCGTGTTCTCTTGGCTTGTTCACAAGCAGCCAGCAGCAAAATTGTGCCTAAGCTTGATATTTCTTTTTTAAAAAAAAAGAACATTAGTTATGAGATTTTTTATGTAGAACAAATAGCAATGCCTTTTGGTTTTTTTAGCTTCTTTTGCATATGTTTTGTAAGCAACGAAAAGAATTTTTTTTTGTATAAAAAAAATGTCTTGTACCCCATGCTTTTCTGCTGCTGTTTCTATAGTTAACGTTGCATCTTTAGGATCAACCAGAATATTAAAATTGTATTAAGAGAGACTGGATATAAAGAGAGGAATTCTCAGATTCGGCTCTGAAAGCCACTAAAAGCGAATGTAGCCACAGCGAGGGGATGTTCTCCCTTGCCTGGCTTGTACCTTCCATTATGAAAAAACAAACAAACAAACTCATGTGCTGAATTCACCATCTCTTTGCTTTGGCCACTTCTGATTTGGGAAAAGGAAGTTAAACAGCAAAGCAAGTTGCAGCAGTATCCCCCAGCGGTGCTCCCGCTCCTCCCGGGAGGTGACCGAGGTCCATCAAGGGTCTCTGCAAGATTTGGGTTACTCCTGGAGCATCCCGAAGGCCGCGGTCCTGCCTGGGAGAGGAGGTGCCCCCACGGCTGTCGCAGAGCGTCGTGATGGCGAGGACGAGCTGCTGGGAGAGAGCTGGCCTTGGGGGTGGAAGAGAGCCGAGGGACTGGGGTGCTTTCGAGGTAAGCAAAGAAGCAACACGGATGCAAGAGGAAAGCCTGGGGTGGAAGAAAGCGCCTCTTGCCCATGCGTCTGAGCAAGCGCCCGCTGTCAGAGGCGCTGCCAGCGGCAGCACTGAACAAAGACGAACTGAACAAAGCTGGAGGACTGGGAAGAGGCAGAGTCGGACGGAGCAAAGGCGGCAGCGGGACGCTGTGTCCGGTGACCTTGCAGCAGGTGGACCCGCAGACGCTGGCGGTAGGACGGGGAGCAGCTACCCGGCATGTGCGCTCACTCCAGCCCTCAGCGAGCCATGACCGGCGGCAGCAGGATCCCCGTCTTTGCGCAGCTTCTCCCCGCACTGGAGCCACCACCATCGGAAGTGCAAAACGCTGCAGGCTTGGGGAGAGGGGTGGTTTCACACTCCACCTTCACCCACTGTCGTATCTCCAAAGCATCCTCGGAGGCAAACTCAGCTCGGCATGCTTCCCAGCTCGCCATGGGGATGCAGAGTGGCCGCTGTCATCTGTATGTGGGCTCCTCTCTCCGTGCTGGAACGGAGGGGAGCAGTAAGCGCCTGTCCTGCACAAGATGCTCCAGCAGCTGAGCTGGGTCAACAATCCCTTCGCTCCAAGGGCTTCCCAGTGTCACTCCAGGCCGCTCCAGTGCGCTCTGCGGGAGGAAGACCCCCGGCAGCCCCACCGCCTGGCAGGGTGCCCTGGAGGTGTAGGAGCAAACGAAGAGGTGCTGGGCAGTGCTGAGCTGTGGCTGCCGTTCTGGAGTTGGCAATGGCAAAGCATCCAACCAGGAATTTATGCCTGTTTCTTCCCTCTCCTTCCCCTTCTGAAACATTTGGTGCCCGGTTCTTCCCAGCTCTGCAGGCAGACGGGGTCGGATCCCCAGGGGGACATTAAATCCCATCTCAGCAGTGTCTGTAACGCTCTCGGACTGGGATCGGCGGCTGCCCAGATCTGCCTGGCAG
Source organism: Vanellus vanellus (assembly GCF_965231255.1). Taxonomy (NCBI): domain Eukaryota; kingdom Metazoa; phylum Chordata; class Aves; order Charadriiformes; family Charadriidae; genus Vanellus; species Vanellus vanellus. The sequence goes on from NC_138930.1 coordinate 5,429,714, forward strand.
AGCCCGATCAGGCAGGATATTTCACGGGGCACAGGTGCTGGCCTGGGGGGGACGTGGGGACAGCGAGTACGGTAGGACACCCGGCAGCAGGCTCCGTATCTCCCTTCTCTGGCCTGTGCTCCTGGGGAAGCTGTATTGCTTTGGCACAGGGAAAGGGAAGGATTGGCGAACAGGATTAGGTCCTGTGGCACTTCCTTGGCTTTGGCATAACCTCCTCGTGCTCCTCTGTGCTCGTAGCTATGCTTTGTGCTCCAGCAAAGCTTGCTGGAAATGCTCAGGACATTACTCATCTCCTATCTACACCTGAGTGCCGTGGGCTCAGCCCCTGTAGCAGCTCAGAGAGGAGCCACTTACTTAAAAGTGCCGGAGCAGCACGGGATCACCTCTCCCTGCTGCCCCTGGCACCAGCGCTGCCCAGGACTCTGCAAGGTCCAACCATAGCTCTTGAGGCTTTCGGGTGCTCCTGCCTTTCCCTGCCCACAGCCCGCTGCTCCCACCGTCGCTTGGGTGTGCTGAGACCTGAGGTCACAGCAGCCTCTAGTGCTGTCCCCAGGAAGGCCGGGAAAGGGCAGTGGCTGTGGTCCCTGCAGCCCAGGAACACGCGTCCTTCTTGCCTGTGTCAACAGACATCTTTCAGCCTAATTAACTTGTCAGGTTACGATACTCTTCCCTCCCTCGGGTTCTTCTGCCTGCTTAAGCACGGGGCAGAGTGAGACAGATGAGGTTTTCCTCTCTGTGTGACATCTTTGCCCCCGCGGAGCTGCTCCCTTGCAGCAAAAGCCGTGTCTTCCCGCAGTGTCCTGCCGGCTTGGGTTGTGCTTCAGGTGCTGGAGCGAGTTCAGTTTTGAGGATGGTAAAACACGCAGGGAGGGGGCAGTGCCCTTCCATAGCCTGCCAGCCGGGTCCGGAGATGCAGACAACCCCGATTTGTGCTCTGGGGTAGGAATTGAGGACTCACCGGCTGCTTTCTGCAGCCTGTAAGAGGCTGCTTCATCCCGCGAGCGGTTCTGCCCAGGCGGCAGGACGGTGCTGGGGCCGGCAGGGCGCTCGCTGCTCGGGGGGGTTTTTTGCTGGTTCAGTGCCACTGCCCCAGGGGCGGGTAGGGATGGAGCAACGTCCCAGCCCTGGCAAGCTTGAAACCATACCAAAAAAAAAAAAAAAAAAGAGCTTCCCCAACACTTTGATTTTGCAACAAGAATTTGAGGCGGCAGTCGCGTACAGCTGGATTTAAAGAAGAGAGACTGTAGATCCAGAAAGTCCACAAAATCGGGAAGTGGCAAAGATTTATGATTTGTTCCAAATTTTGCTGAACTCCTTCATCCCCTCCGAGTCCCAGCTGATGCTCTGCAGGCTGTAGGGGGGGAATCCTGATGAGACAGAGCCTTTCCCGTCATCCCCAAACCACCAGGCATTGCAGCAGAGATGGGGCTTTTCATCTGTGTTTAGGTGGTTTATCTGCTGTTTTCTTGATGGCAAAACCAGCTGATTTCCATGGCAAGGCTTGGATGAAGGTCCTTGAGCATAAACCCCCGGTGCCAGGGTTTGGAGGAGATCCTGGTTCCTCCAGCAGGAAAGCACAATGTCAAGGGTTGGTAATACCGTGCCCGGGAGCTGCTTGGATGGCGCAGGGTACTTTGTGTGCCATCACACCAGCCCAGCGCAACCTCGGCGGCATCTCTGCTCTCCGGGCGCACAGGGAGAAATCGCCGAGTGCGGCAAGGAAGAATAACTTTGGCTTGCCCAGCGTGTTTGGCTCAAGCGTGAACGTGGTGCCTGTAACCTGCCAAGGAATGCGGCTTTTCTGCAAATGAGCACTGTCAGGTGCTGTCCCCAAAACCCCACCAGGCCAGTCCTGAAATATTGACCTATTGCAATGAAATTCGTGTCTTTAGGTGTCACAGTCAGAGAGGGAGAGGGTCTGCACCCTCCCCAGCCCCACGGCTCTGCTGGCATTCAACCGTGCAATCTTACAGATACCTTTTCTCCCCCAAACTTGCTTCTCTGCCTGTCTGCATGTCCCCAGCGGTCCTGCACGGAGAGGTGTCATGGAAGGGTGACACGCTGCAGTTTTCTTGCTTCCTCTCCCAGCCTTGCACGCGTGGGTTCTCCTGGGCCCGCGTGTCCCTCAACGTTGGGGGTGATGGAGCTCCCACAAAGCTTTCTTCATCAGGCAGGGCAGCGGGGAAGACGCCGCCTCCCCCTGTGTGCATTTTCTCTTCCCAGGCTGCGGTAGCTGAGCTGTGTCGCGGTCAGGCGGTAGGACTGGGCTCCCCGGCGTACGGCTGCCGTGGGACGCTTCTTGTGTGGCAGGGCCAGCCGCTGGAGCACAGTCCTCGGGTCCCCAGCCCAAGGGACCTCCTCTTTCCTCCCCCTCACGCAGCCCCCTGCCTCCCCGCACGTCCTGCCCGAGAGCTCTGCACGCCGCCAGGTGCTGGGGAGCGGCTGGAATACGGTTTATTAACAGTAAAAACTGCAGGTTTTTGTTCATTCTCCCTCTTCATCTGCTTTCGCCCCAGAGGAAAACAGCTGCAGCTTTCCAGAGACTGCACCTTTCTGGTCTCCTACCGACAGCGGCGCTCGGCATCGAGGGCTCACAACCCCCCAGCTGCTGCTGGCGCGCTCCAGGGAGCAAAATTCCAGTTAACCCCTGATTCGTGACCCACCAGTCAGACCTACTCACAGCCAAGCAACCGTCTGGCTTGAGTTCAGCCCCAGCACCTTGCCACCATCTCCTCGGGCTCGCTGCTCGCCTGCGTGTACAGCTTGCGCTGGTGCCCTGCAGAGGTGTGTGGGGCGGGAGGGACGGGACCTGGGACGTCTGGATCCCAGTCTGTGTCCCTCCTGTCAGCACTGAGCTCCAGCCTGGGAGCGAGGGGCGCAGCAGTGCCTGGGCAGATGGTTTGCAGTTAGCTGGGCACCCCAAGGTCCCGCATCCGGCTGTCGGGAGCAGGTCCACGCCAGCCCCACGCGGTGGGGTCACCGTGCTGCCCCTTCCCTCTGCACTGTTGCTGCAGGGCCAGGGGGCTGGCTGCTTTGCAGGTGGGGTTTTTTTTGCCCTCTCCAGTGGAGAAATGCAGAATGGTGATGTGAAACCTCCCCAGCTGTGACTTCAGTGAACGGCTTTTTCCTTCAGCCCGTGTGTCGGCAGTGCGCCCGTGTCCTAGAGGGTTTGCCCTCGCCGCCCTGTAGCGATTGAACGGGAAGGACGGAACCAGGCTGGGATTTCCCCGGGAGGCTGCAATTTCAGGTTCAGTGCAGAAGGTGCTCTCAAAGGTCCTTTGCGTCTCACGCATGTACCCGCTGAAGCCAGCAGAGCCTTCGCGCCCTGGGCCCGTGCTGGGACAATTCAGCGCGTACTCCCCCCTCGGCAGGCGGGGGGGGGGGGGGGGCCTTGGCAAACAGGAGGTTTTTGAAGCCCCCAATCCCCTGCACCCCCCTGAGCTTTGCTCCCGTGGGGCGGCTGCCAAGCATCAGTGCCAGCGGAGCCCACGGTCCTATCGCAGCCCCTGCTACGTGCTGTGCTGGTGACTCTGGGCGAGCTCCAGTTTCAGCAGGGCCCTGCCCTGGGATTTTAGAGAAGAGCTGGGAACGGGGAGGTGAAGCAAAGCTGGGCCAGGACAAGCCATCAGCCCCCGAGGTGCAGTGCCGGCTAACTTGGAGCAAGCCGTGGCCACTGGATTCCCCCCATTCCAGCTCGACACCAGCAATAGCAAGACCTGTTTTCCGTACCACAAGCTTGCACAAGGTCTTTGCCCTGTTAAATCCTATGCAACCCCCTCTCATCTCCCCCGGCGCTCTCCAGATCCCGTCCCAGTCCGTTCTCTCTGCTCTCGTCCATGCCTGCTGAGTTCCTGCTCCCCGCCGCTCTCAGTGTCCAGCTTCATTTCTAGCAGCTCCAAAAGCATTTTGAGATCTGTGCCCCAGAGCTGGAGGGGGGTAGATGAGGGATGGGACTGCAGGAACACCCCTTCCAACTCCTGTAGGAGCTGAGCACTGAATTGGAGGGGGAAAAGCCTGGTCCTAGGGCTCCTCCACGCACCCTTCACCCTCCTGTGCCTTCTGCTCGATGCTTGGCAGCCCACTGCCAGTATCCTTCATCTCGCACCATCTCCCCCAGTAACCCTGAGTGGAGAAGCTGTGTCCCACCTCGTTGTTGCCCGGCTCTACCGACCGCTCTGTTAATGCCCGAGCCTCAGGCTTGGCTTGGCTGGTCTTCCTTCCACCGCCTCGAGCCTGAAGGTGTGTCTTCCTTCCTCCTGCGCTCCCCGATCCATCCCGCCAGCACCTCCGAGCTGTTCCCCTTCATGCGTGGCCACCGTAGGTTTCTTCACGGTGGGGCAAGAACCGTGCCACCAGCTGCCCATCCGCTGGGGCGGAGGCGGGAGGATTTGGGAGGTGGATGCTGCAGGTCGGTCCAGCGGCACGGCTGCCTCTCCCTGCCGCGCTGCCCTTGGGGCAGGCATGGGGGGGGACACGCAGTGCTCTCTGCAGAGGGTTGATCTTCAGGGCAATTCCCCCGTTGTGGAGAGCCGGCTGCTGCAGTGCCTTTGCCCATGGGACTCCCGCGTGAGCCGAGCGTGGAGGTGGGCTCTGGTTGGGAGGACGGTGCAGGCTGCAGGCGTCCTTTCTGCCAAAATTTCTGCATCCAGCTTGCATCCCCCCCCTCTTGAGGGGCAAGAAGCAGCCCTGCCGTGGGTCTCCGCACTGGTATTTCTATTCCTGCTCTTGTACGCCTCTTGCTCCTCAGGTCTTGCAATACCCACCCTGGTCCAGCCGAGCACCCGCTGCGTTGGAAGGAGAGGGAATAAAACTCGTGCCCTGCTATATCTTGGCACAGTGCAGCTGCGGGCACCAGTATGGGAGAGCAGAGGGGTTTGTGTTTCAAAATGGGGTGTCCCGGGTAGCGAAGCCTTTTGCCGAAGAGCATCCCCGTGCCCCGCATGCCTGGGCTGTGCCCTGGGGAGCCACGGAGCTCCCCACCGCAGCCAGCTGGGGACACCACGGTTCCCCCTTCCCGGTGCCACGTCTTCCCAAATCACTTGAAACCCACCAGCTTTTGAGCAAACCCTGTAACACGGGGCCTCTCGGGGAGGGAAGGAGCTGTGGGAAGGCGCGCACCCTCCCGCCAGCGGTGGCTCATGTCCCGGGAGAGGAGAAAGAGGCACCCGGTGAAGCGGAGCAGGGATGACCCCAACCACAGGCTTGGACCTCGCGGTCTGCAGAAAATGACCCATTTTCTCCGGAGGACTCCAGCTCGTTGGGGAAACGAAGCGTTACTGGGTTGCTCTTTCTATATATTTTTGTAGGATGGGGGGTGGGGGGGTTGGAGGGGTGGGAGAGCAGATGGGAGATGCCTGCGGAAGTTGTTTATTTTTAACCCGGTAGAAAGTTTTGGTTTGTTTTTGGTTTTTGTTTTTGGCCTTTAAAAAAATGGTCCTTGCTTTTGATGTTTATGCTGCCTACCTGTAAATCCAGATGTACTTAAGTGGCTGAAATCCTTGTTCTTAAATCAGATACACATTATAGTTTTGAACTATATATATAGTAAATATATATATATATATGCCTAACCCAGCAAAAAAAAAAATAAAAAAAATAAAGTATTTGGGGGTGGGGAAATGCATTGTTCTTTGAAAGGAATCACAATTGGGGGATAAAATTGTGTTTCTGAGTGCCTCAAGATATGAATTGTTTTCATTTTTTTAAATAATTTTATACAAGTGTCAAAACAGCTGGCTGGATTATTTGGAATTTTTAAATAATCCTAACTTTTTTAAAGTAGATTTTGAGAACTGTCCTGTATATAACAGTAATGTAGCAATAAATGTGACATTTTATAACAATATTACTTTTTTTTTTCCCCATATCTGTCTTTCAGATGTTGTATACCTATGAATGAAAAGTTGTAATAAAGGTTTTACCTTGTACTAAAAAAATAGAGAAAGAGAAGACGAGACAGGTTTTCAGACACTGTCTGCTCGCTCTGGTCCTGTGCTCTGGGCACGGGTTCTGCCCACCGGAATCCGCAGCATGAACTCACGCACGGCGAGGGGAAGGTTTCCAGCACTGCCCATCACCGTGGGATCTGGGCGCCTTCCCCAGCAGCCATCGGACACGCCAGGACAGCCGTGTAGGCACTGGGGTCTCCCTGTCACAGCACAGCTTCTCCTGTGGCTTCGCTGTGGTCCGTGGGGTCCTGCGTCACCTCGCCGGGGTGCTGGTCTTGGGGCTCAGCATGCGTTTTAGTCCGGGTTACACCTGGCAGGGATGACATCTTCAGTTTTTATAGCTGAACAGGTTTGCGTTGGGAATGCAGCCCCTGCCCAGCTGGAAGGAGGGGATGGTGCAGCATGGCTGTTGCTTCCCTGTCACTTCCCTGCCCTGGGGAGCACACGGTGAGGGCGGTACCAGCAGGGTGCAAGTCCAAAATCAGGTGAAACGCGCCCAGCCCGTACCAAGAGCCCAGCATGGACTGGTAATGGGGGAGACTGCGACAGAGCATTTAGGAGGGCTTAAACCCTGCGAGAATGGGCTGGAGGTAGCCCAGCCTCCTAGGTTCTCACCCTCCCAGCCTCATCCATGGGGTTAGGCTATGCCCTGGCCATGCTGAATCCTGTGGGATCTTTCTCTGTCACCCTCTGCCAAGGCCCTGGCCCCGGCCACAGCATCTTCAAACTCACCGCTGCGCTGCCCAGCCGGGCTCTCCCTGTTCTCATCCTCCAGACTTTGCTGGGCTGTTCCCCACTGTGTTGCCCCTCTGATCAGTAGGTATTTATCATGGAATCATAGAATGGTTTGGGTTGGAAGGGACCTTAAAGCTCACCCAGTGCCACCCCCCTGCCCTGGGCAGGGCCACCTCCCCCCAGCCCAGGTTGCTCCAAGCCCCATCCAACCTGGCCTTGAACACCTCCAGGGATGGAGCAGCCACAGCTTCTCGGGGCAACCTGCGCTAGGGGCTCACCACCCTCATTGTGAAAATTTTTTTCCTAATATCTCATCTAAATCTCCCCTCTTCCAGATTGAAGCCATCACCACTAGTCCTATCACTACATGCCCTTGTGAAAAGTCCCTTCTCCAGCCTTCTTGTAGGCCGCCTTCAGATACTGGAAGGGGCTCTGAGGTCTCCGTGGAGCCTTCTCTTCTCCAGGCTGAACACCCTCAACTCTCCCAGCCTGTCCTCCCAGCAGAGGGGCTCCAGCCCTCCCAGCATCTCCAGGGCTTCCTCTGGCCCCGCTCCAACAGCTCCGTGTCCTTCTTGTGCTGAGGACTCCAGAGCTGGACGCAGCACTCACAGGTGGGGTCTCATGAGAGCGGAGTAGAGAGGCAGAATCCCCTCCCTCGCCCTGCTGGCCCAAATCATCATCACTTCAACCCCTGTAGTTTCAGTGCTTGGGTCAGCTCTCTGCCACCAGCTCGCTCGGCACATTAGTGACTACCTTGTGGGGGAAACAGTTGCGGCAGCTGCACCCAGGAGCACTGAGCCCTTGTTATAGTTTGAGAAACCCACAACAATTTGTTGGCGTTTACACAATTATTCTCTCACCTGATGACCCCTCCCCACACGGGAGGAGAATTGTGGAAAAACAGGAAAACATGAGGGTTGAAATATAAATAGATTTACTAGGATAAGACTAAATAATTAACATTAATAACAGTAAAGAACCAGTATAAAGACACCAATATAAAATACAAAAGGATCATACTCAGCCCATTCTGTCCGTAGAAGCTGTGCACTCCCAGCAGGGACAGCAAATGTGGGACACTGTGAGCGCTGCAGCTTCGGGAGGAAGGGACGGGCTCAGGGCTGCGGCACCGGGGCGAGGAGTTCTCCGGGTGGCAGCCAGCACGGGAGAGAGAGAACTTGGCAATAAACTTTCTAATTGATATTGAATGTGACGTTCATGGTATGAAATAACCCTGATGGGCAGCATGGGTCAAGTGCCCGGGTCTCTCTCCTCCTCATCCCCTCACCCGGCGAAAACACTGAGACCTTGAAAGCCACACACCATAGCTGGCTAGAAAGTAAATATTTTCACATATTCAGACACCAGAGTCTTCTAGAAATGCTGTTTTCCCAACCAGGCTCACTGCCCTTTCTTTTCTGCTTCAGAATCGAAAATGACACCTGTGCCACAGAGGTCACCCAGAGAAGTAAGTGACCCTCACCTTCGGTGGCCGCTCACCTTCAGCCATCTGGCTTTGGAGGCGCAGCCGTCCCTGCTGCGGGTGTGAATGATCTCCCAAAAGCCGAAAGGAGTTTTGGCGGGGAAGGAGCAAGTGTGGTGTTGCACAGTGCTTGAACTGTAGATGACAGCAAAATACATTGAAAGGATGAGCTGCTAATGTTGCCGTTGCATTGTTTTAACCCAGGAATTGGTGGTATTACTGGATCTTTCCCTGCCTGCCTTCACAGGGGTAAAGCAGTAGGATACACACCCCCCAACCTGCCTTCAAAACCCCAAGGCTTTTCTGAAGATAAACGTTGAGCTGGTTTTCATAGTTTTTTGAGTCTCGAGTTATTTTGCCTTTATTATTAATATCTTTTTCTTTTTTGGCATCTAGGAAACTTTCAATGCAAAGCGAAAGCTGAGACTCTCCTGCGCGTGCATGACTCCGTGAAGCTCAACACACATTAAAAAAACAAACCCTGTGTGGAGCCTGTTTGCCGGGCTCACTTCCCCCATCGTACCCTCGGTAACGCAGTCGCTGTGGCAAAGGCACTGATTTTCCTGCAGGAATGCACGCCACAAAGCTCTCGTCTGCCTTCCTCGGGCACCAGCTGGTGCGTGGGCAGCGGGGAAACAGCTCGCAGAAATGAACCCAAAAGTCTGCGTGGTTCAGTGACCCGCGTCGCCCTGCTGGCATCCAGGCAGAGAAACACTCGACCCATCAGTAAGTATTGTGATGTTGAGTCAGTCACGCAAAGGGCAGATAAAATAGTTGTTCTGTGCCCTGGTGAGAAAAAACAGGAGCTGGATTTTTGCAGCAGGCTCCACACTGTGAATCTCAGCTCTCAGCAGCCAGTGTGAGGGAAGACGACGGCTGCCGGCGTCGCTGCCGGACACCGTTCCTGCAGGTTTGCGCAAGGGAGCACACGAAGCGTTTGCAGCTCTGAAGCTCCACCAGTCCAGCCGCAGGTCTCGGGCAGCCCAGCGCTTTGGGCTCCAGCGTCCCCCAGGAGCTTCTGCAGGTTCACAAGAGGCTGAGCTGGCTCGGAGCAGAGCCTGGGGAACATTATGGAATTGATGGTGGGTTTAGGACCCTCTGACAAAAAAATCTGGCTTGAAACTCCCTCTCCTGTTGGGAGTGGCTGAGCGGCAGTGACAGGAGGGTTTGCAGAGGGAAAACTGGGGAAACTGCTCAGGAAAGGGGCCACTCTCCTCCAGCACAGAGGCCCAGCTCAGTGCGAGGACAGTCCTACTCCCTCAGAGCTCATGTCCCCTCTCCAATGCGGGGACAGTCCATCCCCTGAGTGCTTGTGTCCCCTCTCCAGCGTAGGGACAGCCCACCCCCTCAGGACTCCTGTCTCCTCTCCAGTGTGGGGAAAGTCCATCCCCATAGGACTCGTGTCCCCTCTCCAGAGGGAGCCGGGAACGCAGTCCTGTGGCGGGCCTGGCGCCAGGGCGCCACGAGTGACGACGACCTTGGGGCTGTTGCCATGACAACGCCGCTTGAGTCAGGCAGCGCCGCGGGCAGCCCCGTCCCGCGCGCATGCGCAATACCGCCGCGGCGCGGAACGGGGGTCCTTTTTGGCGCAGCGGCGCGCCCGCGCCTGCGCAGTGGGGGTGACTTTGAAGGCGACGGTGGTGTCGGCGGGATGCTGAGCAAATTGGTGGGGCCGCGCTACGTCCAGCTTCTCCAGAACTGGTGAGACCCGGCCCGGGGTTGCCCGGTCCATCCTTGGGCTCCTCCGTAGTGGGTCTTGGGTGCGCGGTGGGGGTTCGCGACCCGTCCCGGGGTCTGCGGGACCGGCCAAGGGCAAGGCCGGTCCCGCGGACCCCGGGACGGGTCGCGGCCCTCCACCCCGCACTTAAGAATCGTGAAGTGCTTCCCGAGCACCTCTGCGTTCCTTTCCGCTTTATTCCGCCGCTCTGTACTCCGTGTGAGGCCCGCTGGCCCCGGCCCCGCGGGTTTGAAAGGCTGCGAGGGGTGGTTTGGTGGGCGGGGGGGTTGTCTGTCCGTCTGTCCGTCTGCCTGACGGTGGTTTGGCGGAGATGGCTTTGGTCTCCGGGTTGCTCCTGGCTGTCTTCAAAGTGTTTCAGAGCCATAAATGTTTGTCGCAGTGCCAGCAGGTGCTGCTTTGCAGGGTTGCGTAAGGGAGAATGAAGTAGCCGGCGGCCCAGAGTAAAGGGGATGCGAGTTATAGCAGTAGAATAGGTAAACAAATACGTTTGTCTATTTTTTGACTTGGTAATGCCCTTTAAAAATAAACAAATATTAACCCTTTCCTGTAAAATATCTTTATCGCCCTGGGGACTAATACTTTTCTGTGTATGTGATGTTCTTTCAAGATTTTCTGCCAAGCTTTTTTCTTGATTGCAATTACTTTCCCAGGTACCTTAGTGATAAGCATTTGCCAGACCTTCCACAGTGGAGAATTAATGTTTTTTACTTGCACGTGTGTGTCTGTGTCTTTTCTTTAGGACTCCCACCCTTGTTACATGGGGTGGTGTAGCTGGTACCGGTTTAATATGGTTCACAGACTGGAAGTTGGTCCTTCAGTATGTTCCCTACGTTGGTGGCAAGTATAAAACTAAAGACTAAGCTTCCCTCTAATGGTAAGTTTTGTTTGTGCATCTCTTAGCATAAGCAGTAGTGTTGCATTGATGTGACAGTTGATGTGTCTTGTTTGTCCACGGCACAATCATATTTTTGATCCAAACCTGCTCATTTTGATTGTTCAGGGCTTTTTTTTTTAATACGGGGCTTCATAGAGTCCCAGAAGGATGAAATATTAATATGTTTTTCGAGTTATTTTTTTGCAAGCAGTGGATTTTTTCACAGTGTGGTGTGGTTCTTGAGAAGTCAAATCAAGTGTTCTGTGGTAATATGGAACTTCTGACAGATCTGTTTACTTTTAGGTAAGATGGCTTCAAGCTAATGACTAGTTTTGTTGCTAGGCTAATTCAGACTCCTTTCTGTTCTTCATAACTGTTATTAAAAGCAAGTTGAATGTGCAGGGCTGGTTACTGTGTACCACAAATTCATTGGAAAGTTTGCTTTTTCAAGTTTGGGGTTTTTTTCTTTCTTTAATTGCATATGAAATGTGCTGTTCTGAATATTCTACAAGACTGACCATCTGCAAAGTTAGAGCAGCAATTAGATGATATCTTCTGTTGGGCGTCTAAATGCATATTTGTGTAGTAGGCAGGTTTAGAACTTTTTTTTATTCTTTGCCGCAGATAGAAGGGAGTTTAGGAAGATTTTTGCCTTGCATTAAAGGATGCTGATGTATATAGTTTCCTCTGGACCTTTTCCCAACTCAATACTTGTTTCTTTCAGTCAGAATAACAGTTACATTTAAGTGTTGCTAAATGAAAGTAAAATACTTGACTTGAAGCTACACTGTATTTTATAGGGAAATTGGTGAGTCTGGAAGTCACAGAGCAAATCATTAGTACTTCTGTAAGTCTCTTTTTCCAGAGATACTTGTTGCAGTTTAAACAATTTACTGTGTTTTCCACGTTTTCAAAATATGTATCACAGATTCTTGGTGTAACCAAGGGGTGAAAGAAACTTTTCCTGAGAATCAGCTGCACTTGTAGCATCTCAGGTGATCATAGGTGTTTACGGACAATTCAGTGGAAAAGCTCTCAATTCATGTAGAGGCAAATAAATTACCTAGTAAGGCTTTTTTTTTTTACTTAAAAACTGTCTTAGCCGGTAGTAGGAACATGGATACATTCCTGAGACTGCAGCACATGTTCTCGGTTTTGAAGCCAGAGCTTTGGTGTGTCATTGTGTATAAATCATCTGGAAAGAGCATATTCGTCCACAGGAATAAGAGAAAGAGGATGTTTCTCTGGTGGCCTGTGATTCCTTCCAAAGAGACTCTAGGCCCACGTGCCTGCATTCTGCTGTGCCTGTATCAGCTTCCGTAACAGAAACTTCTTGCCTGGGTACTGGAGGCTTTTGAAATCTGTCTGTAGCATTGGCTGCTGTAGCACTTTGTAGGAAGCACTGCTTAATGACTGCTTTGTGTTTATTGTAGGAAATTTATTGCTGGATAGAGTGTTTTGGAGCCATCCGTCCACTGAGACCCTGCTTTGAGGTGACCTTGAAATGCCCAGTACAGATTCTGCAACAGGTCGTGGTGTCCCTCTCTCTCTCTCTCCCATGAACAGTTGCGACCGCTTGGTTGTGAACAAATCTGACTCCACTGACCAGCCTGCCTAATACTCTTCTCTGATCACTTTCACAGCAGATCTTGTCCTAATGGGAGTAATTTATAAACCTGATGTACAAAATAAACCAAGTGAATGATCTTTTTGGTTTTATTTTTTTTCTGTTACCTTCTTAGTCCATGTTCTTTAGACTAGACTCCTGGTTTGATTTATGTCTTCAGCTTGTTTGAACACGTGTCCTAAGGAAGGCCTGCCGCGTGTTTGCCTCTCTTCCTGTGCAGGTTCCTCGGCCACCAGCCAGTGGTTGCTTGGTTTGGTGAGCCTTTTGTTTGTCCCTATGTAGTTGTTCCTCATCACTCTTAATACTGCTGTAGTTCTTGAACTATTCTTAGTGATGTGTTGCTACTGATCTAGAAATGATTAGCTTAAAATCAACTGTGGACTCTTGCATGTTGTTAAATATAGCCAATATTGCAGAGTTTCACAGTAACACAGATTCCTGGTGTTTAGTTTAAAGCAAGGTTTTGTTTCTTTTTAACATCAATTTGTGGACCCCTTAAACTCTCTGACTGGGCACGCACCATTTTAAAGGAGTGTGTGCTGTCTGAAAACAGGCAAGCTATTCTGGCTTAATCTCGGGCTCAAGGAAGGCAGTCCATAAACCCTGGAAGGCTTTCCATGTACCAGGGTGAAAACCAGTACTTTAGAGAGCCGCTCAGTTACTTTCTTGATGTGGGTTTTGAGTAGGAAAAGAATATATATGTATAGATGCATTCATGGGTATAGTTATATTTGTAAACGTGAATTGGTGATGAAACAACCCACTACCAGAGCCCTTTAGGTGAAGAAGTTTTCAGCTGTTAGAAAAAAGGAAGTACAAGGATTATTGTTGATCTGGTCTCTGCCTCTAAGCCGCAGCAGATGACTCGGACTTAGGGGGGAAAAGTTCATCCCTTTCCACAAAGACCAGAATTTGCAAACAAACTTATCTCTGTGAGAACAGGATCACTGTTTTCTGTCTGTTTAGTGCCAAATTTCACCTCGCTATAATTTTTGACTGTAATGAAAGGTTCGAATCTCGTTAGGGAAAAATCTCTGTTGTAGTAGCTGGGTGTCACATTCAGGGCTGAAGGCTTCTGAGTGATGTCTCTACAGAAAACTGTTGTAAAACCTGCCTAAACGGTGGCACTGTGCAGGACGTTTGAACTACTTATTTAACAAAATAATTGCTTTAGCATTGCTTCGGCAGCATCATTGATAATTAATTGGGGGTGGCGAGGAATATCATTTTTGCATGCAAAACTCTTTGCTGCCCAGCTACGTCCAGTAAGATGATACAGAAGCTTATGGTGTAATGGGATAACCGTGCTGTTTCCTCAGTCTGTCCCATTCCGCTGCTCCAGTAGCGCTCCTGAACTCCTGGCTGACTCCCAAAAGGCCAAAGCCACTGTGCCGTGAAACGTTGAGAGTGTGGGATTGACAACAGCAGCCCTACGCTATATATGGGGATATTGATATCAATCCATTCTCATCCAAAGCACGCCTTGAGAGTGGACATTATATTTGCCTGTACTTGTACGTCATCAGGATTGTAAGCTCAGACTGGAACAGTTAGAGTTCCAGTTAGCTCTTACCTGTTTGACATGTCTAGACAGGACAAGCGTAATATGCTGCTGCTGCCTTCAGAAATGACCTAGTTTTGGCTTGTTCCTGCAGGCAAGCGAACCTCTGCTCCCACAGCGGAGAGAGTTCTTCCGAAGGTCCGCCTGTGTTGCCCATTCCTCTAAGGACCCTGGTGTCCCCGAGGTATCACTCTGCTGTTCTCGTTACTGAGAGTTACCTCTAGCAAAGCCCCAGTGACAGCGTTGTGCGCAGCAGATGAGATTAGCAGGTATTAAAAGGAGAAAAATATATTCAAAATACCAACTACCTGCACAGGCAGGCACTGCAAGAGATGTACAGGTTTTGGATTTGTTTGCCCTTTGGCGATTGTTTAGCTGCTTGTGTTTTCTGTAGCATTTCAAATGATGGCTTTGTCTCTAATTAACCCTAGGATTAGTGTATAACTGATTTAATTTCTGGTATTATTCCTTCACAAGAGCAAGCATTCTTCAGAAATGCTCTATTAGAAATATCTTTTGCATTGTTGGGCAAATTTCTGTTGAAATTCAAATAATCACTGCTCAAGTGTCATGAGTGACCTTCCCAATTTTTAATATCCTAGCATTGCCTCTTTTCTAACAGTTAATTATTTTTCAGAATGACCTAACCAAATGTCACATACATTATATGAACAAATTAGTTAGAAGACAACGACCTGTCAAGAGGAGGAAAAGCTTCCCCTTCAAAACCTGGAGAGTTCCACTAGAAGGCACAGCGGCAGCTGAGCTCACAGGGTTTTGGAGCTACAGAAATCAAAAAGCACCATCAGCTCTGGGTTAATGGTGTCACTTCAAAACTGCCTCCAAGAAAAGAGGCATTCCTGCCTGCCTCTTCCGATTGTTTGTCCATGCTGGCACCTCCACTTGACTTTCATCATGAAAGGTGTGAGTGGGGATGGGCCAGGGAGTCGTTACCTGCTATGTTTGGCCCCTGTTGGTCTCTTCTCCTGCCGTCATATCCTGGACCAACCTCAGATCCTGCCCCTCTGCCGGGGCTGGCTGGCTGGGTGCTCCTGGCGAATCCTGCTCCCAAATAAGCTCATCTGGTGGGTCTGGGATATTTGGCTGTGGAGCAGAAAGGTTTCAACTAGAGTTATCTGCAGGGCTAAATGGAAGAATTTTTTTTCTATCAGGATATCCTGTAGCTTGCTTCCATGGCTGACAACAACTGATTTTGGTGATTTTTGGATTATCTGCTAGTCCTGGAACAACACAGACTCTCTGGCAGCTGCACACACTTTCAGCTGGTGGCAGTATATGCAAAGACCTTATCCTCTGTACCTTGGCAGTGTTCCCACAGGAACACTGGAATATTTTCCCTTGGGCTCAAGAGATAGTTTCTACCCAAACATTTCGTACAGTCCTGGGAGAGTGAACATCTTCCCTTCTGCAAGCTGTTGCTGCACCAGCTCTCAGTGAAAACTGGTTTTCTATCTACTGTTACTGTGAGCTTGAGGTTCAGTGGACGTTTAAGAGGTCACCTTCTCTATCCCCACCCTGCAGCAGGATCCGCTCCCCAGCTTTTCTAGTTTTTTTCTTAAAAAATGCCATTGAGAGAGATTTCACAGTCCCTCTACACAGTCTGTTTCTGTGCTTAACTTCTCAGTTTACATGTTTGGAAAGAAGAAATCCTCTCCTCTCCTGCAATATGAGCCCAGTAATACTTTCCTTCGAAGGATATTACGACATCTTATAGTAGCCCTCCAGTACATAAAGAGGTCCTACAGGAGAGCTGGGGAGGGACTTTTTACAAGGGCATGTGGTGATAGGACTAGTGGTGATGGCTTTAAACTAGAAGAGTGTAGATTTAGATTAGATATCAGGAAGAAATTTTCCACTGTGTGGGTGGTGAGCCCCTGGCGCAGGGTGCCCCGAGAAGCTGTGGCTGCCCCATCCCTGGAGGTGTTCAAGGCCGGGTTGGACGGGGCTTGGAGCAACCTGGGCTGGGGGGAGGTGTCCCTGCCCAGGGCAGGGGGGTGACACTGGATGATCTTCAAGGTCCCTTCCAACTCTAACTGGTCTGTGATTCTATGATCTTGGCTGTTTTCCTGAGACTAAACAGCCCTGGTTCTTTCCTCTTCCTTCCCAGGTCAGCTGATTATGTTCGTTGCTCTCATCTTGGCTTGCTTCCAGCCACTCTGCGTCTTTCTCAAAACCCAGCATCTGAATGTGGGCTGTGTGCCTTGCACGATCTCATTGCTTAGTGAAAGTTTCACTCCTTTTTGTGGCTTTGATTTGAATCGGTGAAAGAGGAAAACAAACAGGCGGTTCGCATGAAAGAGAGGGCTACCAGGTTTCCGTCGCTGGTGCTGAGGGTCACTGGTGGTTTGGAGCAGAGAGACGAGGTATGGGCAGGACTCTGCACCTGCTTTTGCTCCCTGGTGTCACTGCCAGTGGGATCGAGTGGGTAACCTCACAGCGTGCCAGGGTTAGGACTCCACTTTCAGGTGCGCAGTGCTGCAGTCTCACCCTGACCGGGTGCTGCAGTCTCACCCTGACTGGGTTCTGCTCCCAGTTTCCCTGTTTGCTGTGCTAAACAAGAGCAAACCACATCAGTCTCTGCCTTGGTTTCCCTTTAGACACTTATTTCATTTTTAATCAAGAAGCTGTATTTCAGTACAAGTTTGTGGTTAGGATAGTATGAGTTTGGCTGGGTTGCAAGTTTGGGGTTTGGTTTTTTTTTTAACAAAAAAAAAAAGAAGGGGGGGAAAGTGCATTTATGAAAATGATGTGGTTTTGATCAATACTGGCAATTAGAACTTTTCTGATCTGTGTGCTCAAGATTGTGAGAAATAACAGCAATAGCAGAGCAAGACATTTGACAAGTGTGAGCCCAGAAGAAGACAACATTAAACACAAACCCACAAAACCAAAACCAATCCCCAGGGAGGTGGAGTGCCTTTAGGGCAACTGAAAGCTCTGTACTGAGTAAATTAAAGACAAAATCCCCACTGTCACATAACTTAAATATAAAAATCTTCCTGTACAAAGCAAATGCAGCCCAGCACCTACAGGCACACCCAGCTCTTTGAAGTTGTTTTCAATTTCTACCCCCGAGTCTTGACAGCTTGCACCCCCGGTGCGGGCGACTCGGTTTCCTCTCGCCTGCAACACGCGTCTCACATCCTTCCTCGCGTTCCCTGCTGCCTTCCAAATAAGGGAGCTTGAAACAAATAAGCGAGTCCTGGTTTTTTTTGGTTTGGTTTGTTTTTGTTTTTTTTTTTTAAAAGAAAAAAGTAAAACTACCGACAGCTTGTTGCACAGATCACAGACTGGTGGGGGTCGGACGGGACCTCTGGAGATCATCTCCTCCACCCCCCCCCCCCCACCAGAGCGGGGGCACCCAGAGCAGGTCGCACAGGACAGCGTCCAGGCAGCGTTTGAATCTCTCCAGAGAAGGAGACTCCACCGCCTCTCTGGGCAGCCTCTTCCAGTGCTCCACCACCTGCACAGCAAAGAAGTTTTTCCTCATGCTCAGACGGAATTTCCCGTGTTCCAGTTTGTGCCCATCGCCCCTTGTCCTGTTGCCGGGCACCGCTGCAGAGAGTCTGGCCCCGTCCTCTTGCCACCCGCCCTGTAGATGTTGATCAGCATTGATGAGATCCCCTCTCAGCCTTCTCCTCTCCGGCTGAACAGCCCCGGGGCTCTCAGCCTGTCTTCAGCAGAGAGGTGCTCCAGTCCCTGAGCATCTCCGTACCCTCCGCTGGATCATCTCCAGCAGTTCCCTGTCTGTCTTGAACTGGGGAGCCCCGAACTGGCCACAGTGCTCCAGATGTGGCCTCCCCAGGGCAGAGCAGAGGGGGAGGATGACCTCCCTCCACCTGCTGGCCACACTCTTTTTAATGCCCCTCAGGAGAGCATTGGCCTTTTTGGCCACCAGGTCACATTGCTGCCTCATGGGCAACTTGTTGTCCCCCAGGACTCCCAGGTCCCTCTCTCAAAGCTGCTTTCCAGCAGGTCAACCCCCAACATGTGCTGGTGTAGGGGTTATTCCTCCCTGGGTGCAGGACCCTACATGGGCCCTTGTTGATCTTCATCAGGTTCCTTTCCACCCAACTCTCCAGCCTGGCTGGATCTCGCTGCATGGTGGCAGAGCCTTCTGGTGTGTCACCCACACTTCCCAGTTTTGTGTCACCAGCAACGTAGGCTGGAAATTCAAATAGACTAAGAAAGTTTGGTGTCAGAAGCAGTGGCCGGAGCTGCACTCATGTACATGGGGTGGGTCCGTTGGCAGCAGGTTCCGGGTGCGTTTCCACGGACGCTGCAGTTTTGAAGCCTGATGGTCGTTGCTTCAGGACTGCTGATCTGTGCAGGATTCTTATCAAAAACCTGGTATGTCACTCATTTGTTAAAGGAAATTTAATTAATCTGACTCGCTGTGGAAGGCAGGCTGTCTTGTGGCATTTCAGTGTGTTTCAGCAGTGGATGCTGTCATGGCGGGGAACACCCAGCTGCCAAAATAGAGGCACTCAGTGGTGTGTTATCAAACATCGGGCTTCCAGGTACACGTTAACCAGCAGTGGGATGAGGAGGAAAACTGGACTCCACACGATCCAATGTGAATCATACCGAAGTCTCTTTATTGATTTACTACCGTCCCTTATATACAATCTGTCTTTCCCTACACACGTTCATGCATCATTCATTGGTTGATAGTCCTCTGCACGAGGAAAGTGCGCGAAGCTGTTGTATCTTCCATTGGTTCTTCAGCATCCTGTTTATCTGACTCCTCGTTGGGCTCTTCTTGGCTCGGTTCCTCAATTTGTTGTGAAGCAACCGTCATTGTTCCTGTTTTTCTCTCCCCAAGATGACTTCAAGGACGAGGTCTACAGTCGGTCCACCTCCTCGTATGGCTGGTTCAATATATGTCCATTTTCTGCTAAATACATTCCCACAATTCCCCCTTTTTCTTCTTGAACCAGCCAAGCCTTTTTCATGGTGCCTTCAATCGTATTTGACACCTTTCTTAATACATGATACAAGCATTAACATAACAATAAGCATAATCAAGATTACAATGCCATGTTTTACTAAATCCACTAGCCATCCTGAGATACCCTGGCCCCCCAGCAACTTATCTAAGCCGCAGTCACTAACGGTTAACTTTTTCATGTTATCTTGTAGCTGCTGTAGCTTCTTAGGAATTGATCCTGAATGGTCTGACAAATTCATGCAACACGTTCCGTCAAAATCCTCACAACCAATGCCCGTGTGCTAGAAGTAAAAAATCAATCGCCGCTCTGTTTTGCAATGTAGCGTGCCTTACACTGCCTACATCGCTCCCTAACTGTTGTAAAATTTGCGATGTAAGGTTTAACTGTTTCGCTGCCCGACAGCCTAATTTATGTAAGTCTCCTAGTGCCTTCCCTGCCGCGACCCCAGGGGTAAATAAAGCCGCTAAAACACGTGCAGGTGTGTCCCAAAATTCTCCCCTATCATCGCACTCTTTTCCTAGCTGAAACACTGACCGCTTTGTTCTACTCTCTGTTGTGTTCCAAATCGTCTGGTTCAAAATATGGTTTTGTTCGGGAGCAAATAACGTCAACTTTCCCAAATAGCAGGGTCCACCTGTCAGCTGGCTGGGTATTCCAGGGCATGCCCTGTCCCCACAAATCAAAAACAGTCCTGGAAGTAACATTCTTGCCTCGGAGTTGTTGCCGGAGTCCTTTGTATATGCCGCTCCGGCACAGTAAGCAGAATCATTATGGTACCATGGTTCTCCGGAGTCAACTAAGGTTCCTCCATCCGAGCTCATCCGAGTCTTGTTTCGGAACACTATCCTCAAGAATTTCTGTGTATCACTTCCAAATATCACACAACACTGATTAGCTGCCAAAGACCCCAATAAGTCCAATTCTTGCAGTTCGGTTATCGACACATTTAAATTGTTTATCAATTCCCCTGTACGAATAGCGTCAGCGTACTTCCTATTTTGGTATATCGCGTCAAAAGCCCTTTTGTTCAGAGTCCCAGTCCCATTATACCAACCTCATACATGTGTATCATTCCACTGTGTCCAGGAGTCATTCTTAAAACATTCTTAAAACACTTGGGGGTCATACCCAGGAATGCCGATAAGGCAAGTGCGAAACGGATCGCCTGCCTGAGCCAAACTCAAACATAGCGGTTTCTGGCCTGTCGGGTTGGCCCGCGTGACCACACGTTCTGTCTGGCTGATAAAAGCCCAACTTGTCTTGGCAAACCCCTCGTGATGGTAATCATGCTACAGAGTATGCCTATAACAAAGCCGTTTAAAGCTCCAGTACGCTTCATCTTCCTCCTTTTCGTTGTCCTTCCTTCGTCCGCCTACAAATTTTTTGAGACACTGCCTTTTAGCTGTCTCCCATTCTTCATCCTTTACTGCCCAAACCCGCGGTATGTAGTTGCCCCTTCTACATTCGATACTGCACACTAGCACATTTGCTAATTCTTGTGGGCTATTCTCCCCTCCGTCTTCCAAGCACTCTTTGCACCACTTCTGTGCAAGTAAAGCTGCGCTGTACCACCTTCTGCCACACTTCCAACATTGGCATAGCACCCAAGGCTCACAACGTCCACAACCAGGACACCTGATATCCGTCGTCACCACCGTCTTCGAGTGATTCATGCGGACCTGATTGTTCTGGCAGCCACGGCTTCACCCATTTCGCCGGTACCCATCTGGTTCCATTATCTGTAACGACACATGCATACCCTCTACTCCAGGTTATCAACTTACGCGGTCCTTCCCATTTCCCTGCTGTCCCATTTTTAACCATCACTTTACATCGGCCTTGTTTCAAATCTCCCATATCCCCCTTTAGTCTGGCCCCACGTTTTACTGTTGGCGGTACGAAACTATCCTGTGGTAACCGTAAAAAATTTAGTACATACACTGCTTTGTTCAATCTATCAGTTGGAGACAATCCCAATTCTCCCCCTTTTTGGTTTTGAAGCTGACGTTTCAACGTCTGATTCATATGTCCCACTATAGCCCAGCCCGTCGGGGAATGTGGGGTGCCCCTAATATGCACAATACCCCAAAGCTGAAAAAAGGATTGAGTGGTTCGAGCAATATAACCAGGGCCATTGGCAGTTTTGATTTCTCTTGGAACCCCTCAGGCGGCAATTGCAGAACGCATGTGGCGCTGAACGTGCTTACTAGATTCCCCAGTCTGAGCTGTAGCCCATAGGGCTAAGGAAAAGCAATCTACACAAACATGCACAAATTTCTGTCGTCCAAATTCTGGAACATGCGTAACATCCATCTGCCAAATTTCTAAAGGACTGGTACCTCTAGGATTAACTCCATTCGCCAATGCTTCCGAAAACTGTTGACAGTCGGCACACGTGGAAATTATTCCACGGGCGTCAGCATCTGTCAATCCAAACTGACGCTGCAATACTTTTGCTGATCGGTGAAAAAACTCATGTGACCGCTTGGCTTGAGTAAATCAATCTACCGATGGTGCAGCCCACAGCGGTGCCCCGAGCATATCTGCCCTTTGATTGCCCTCTGCTAAACCCTCTGTCAAACCTGTGTGACTCCCAATGTGCGTAATAAAATATGCACGTTGTCGCTCAGTTAACAACAGCCATAATTCCCGAAAAAGCTGATATAGTCGTTCATCTCTTATCTCTTTTAATAATGCGCTTTCCATCCGCTGCACTACCCCTATTACATACAGCGAATCACATACAACGTTTACTGGAGTCGCCTTCCATAAACGGAATGTTTCTACTACTGCACGCAATTCTAACTGCTGTGTTCAACCGTAACAATCTGTTACAACAATATCTTTCCATTCCCCGTTCTCCTGCCACGTCAATGCTGCTTTTTGGGATTTTCCTCCGGCGTCTGTAAACACCGTAACACCACAAACTGGACGCTCCGATCATTTAGGTAGCTCTTCAAATCGACCAAGCTGTAGAGCGCTAAAATATTTGTCAGGCTGTAAATGTACCTTTCGCTCTCCTTCATAATCTAATAGGGCCACTTGTAGTGGTACTGGATGTTGCAACGCCCGCTGCAAATACTCCGCTACCAGGGGTATTACTGCGAATGCAGGTTCAACTCCAGCTACTTCTACCACTCTCTGTCTTCCTTTTATTGCTAAGGGCGCCAAAGCTTCTACCCGTGTAGTCATTGTACGTTTCGGCTGTAGGGATAAAAATACCCACTCCAGGATTTTTAATGGGTCTTTTCCCAGGGTCCATTAAATAATTATGGCTAGGGGATGCTGATCATGATTAACGATTAACAAACCAATATGCTGGTTTGGATCCCACCGATGTGTATAGGCAGTAGCAACCTTAGCAGTAATGTGCTTCAAAGCCTGCTGGGCCTCTTCCATTAAAGTTTGAGGTGCATCAGCGCCACCTCCTCCTCTCAACGTCTTCATGAACGGAGCTAAGTCTGTATTAGTAAGGCCACACGTCGTCCTTATCCAGTTCAAATCGCCCAGCAACTTCTGCACATCGTTTAAGGTAGATGCTTCCGTTCGTATCTCTATTTTGGGGGGTCTAACAGTTGCCTTTGTAATATCCCACCCCGGGTATTTCCAACTTGGTTCCTTTTGTATCTTTTCAGGAGCTATCTGCAATCCTCCTAATTTTAATGGTTGTTCTAATTCAACAATCAACTGTCCTTCGTTTAATTGCTCACCCCCTATTAGAATGTCATCCGTATAGTGATATATTAACAACTCGGGATGCGCTTTTCGTGTAGGAGCAAGCGCCCAAGCCACATACATCTGACACATTGGTGGTGAATTTTTCATTCCCTGTGGTAATACTACCCAATGGTGTCTCCTCATGGGCTCCCTTTTGTTTACTGATGGCACCGAAAAGGCAAATTTTCGATAATCATCAGGATGCAAAGGGATGGTAAAAAAGCAATCCTTTAAATCGATGACCGAAATGTCCCATTCTTTGGGAATCATGTTTGGAGATGGTAGCCCTGGCTGTAGAGCTCCCATATCCTCCATTACCTCATTAATTTTTCTAAGATCATGTAATAGTCGCCATTTCCCGCTCTTCTTCGGAATGGTAAATATAGGTGTGTTCCAGGGACTTGGGGTTGGCATAACGTGACCTTTGTCCAATTGCTCCTGCACGAGAGCCTCAAGGTGGGCGATCTTTTCGGTAGTCAGTGGCCATTGATCAACCCAAACGGGGGTGTTCGTTTTCCAAGTTAATTGCTGCCGCGATTGAGAGACGGGGAGACAGCTTGATGCAAGCAAGGTTCCAATTTATTGCTCTTAGCGATAGTTTTTATACAGTCATACCTAGGCATGTCTTTTACTGATTGGTCTAAACACATAATTACCCTATGCATATTGCAAAAGTTAGGCTCACGATTGGTTAGTCGCCAGGCAGGCAGTCACGCCTACTCGTCTCTTTTTCTCTGCTTCTTTCTCATTCTTCTTAACCACAAGCATCCTGGTTTCGTCTAACTGTCCCAACAAGGACATGCTGTCCTTGTTTCCGATTGGTGATTAACAACTCAGGTCAGCTCTTTTGCACTTTTCCAGGGCCTGTGGTCGAGTTCCATCTTGTCCGCTTCTGTCAGGCGCGTTATGCTAGATACATGTCTCAAGTCACTTCCTACATCTCCCCCTTTTTCTTTTTGCACTAACAAAACTTGACCAGCTACACGCGTAAGCAGCTTTCTAATACAAGAGAGAACACAACCCAAAACTACTAATCACAGAATCACAGAATCACAGAATTATCAGAGTTGGAAGGGACCTCTAGAGATCATCTAGTCCAACTCCCCTGCTAAAGCAGGATTGCCCAGAGCACATTACTCAGGACTGCATCCAGGCGGGTCTTGAAAATCTCCAGGGAAGGGGACTCCACAACCTCCCTGGGCAGCCTGTGCCAGTGCTCTGTCACCCTCACCGTAAAGAACTGTTTCCGTGTATTTGAACGGAACTTCCTGTGTTCTAACTTGTGCCCATTGCCCCTCGTCCTGTCACTTGGAACCAATGAAAAGAGCCTGGCTCCATCCTCCTTCAACCCACCCTTTAGATACTTGTATGCCATAATAAGGTCTCCCCTCAGCCCTCTCTTCTCCAGGCTAAAGTGTCCCAGCTCTCTCAGCCTTTCCTCATACGGGAGATGCTCCAATCCCTTAATCATCTTAGTTGCCCTTCGCTGGACTCGCTCCAGCAGTTCCCTGTCCCTCTTGAACTGGGGAGCCCAAAACTGGACACAGTATTCCAGTTGTGGCCTCACCAGTGCCGAGTAGAGGGGGAGAATGACCTCCCTCGACCTACTGGCCACACTCTTCCCTATGCAGCCCAGGATTCCATTGGCCTTTTTGGCGACAAGGGCACATTGGCGACAAGGGCACAATCCAATGATAACAATAATTAATACAAGCAAAGCACTTTGTAACAACCCTTTTAACCAGCCTCCTATACCAAGCCAGTTTGCTAAGCCTTCCAGGCCAAAAAACCCAACATCTTTCTGTATCTTTTGGGAATGCTCCATGAGTTGCTGTATTTCTTTGTGTATTGAACTTGAGTTATCTTCTAAATCCATGCAACACATGCCGTCAAAATCTTCACAACCATGCCCATGAGCTAACAATAAAAAATCAATGGCCATGCGATTTTGCAATACGGCATGTTGAACAGAGCTTAGACTATCGGCTAAGTCTGATAAGACTCTACTGGTGAGGTTGGCTTGTTTGACAATCCAGCAAGAAAGCGTTTCTATGTTTCTGTGAGCTCGGGCAGCGGCAACACCTGGGGTAAAAAAGGAGGCAAAGACTACTTCCCATTTGTTCCAGAGTTGAACATTATCATCACAGCTGTTATCAAGAACTTGGGTAAGGTCTCTTTTCCATCTCACTGGATTAGATTTGTTGGGGTGATGATGTGGCAAGGCTAAACTCAGGCGACCAATCGTACATGAGCCACCTGTGGGTTTAGGAGGAATTCCGTTCCATGCTCTATTGCCACAGATAAAAAACAAACCAGAAGGTAGTTTTCTAGGGGTTACCATTCCTTCTGTAGGGTGAGTTTGATTTGTAAGTGTGTAGTTACACCACCTTTTCCAGCTAGATCGATTTCCAATTGGATACACAAAGAGATCAGCGGTTGTATTACAAAGAGGATTACGACACTCGCTAGTATTCAGGTGTAGGCAATAAGAGGCGTTCAGAGAATCTACGAGTTCTATTTCTTGCACGCCAGGGCTAATAGGGAGACTGCCAGCACAGGTTTCTAATTTTTCAAACAAGTTCCTGGTACTGTTTACTGAACAACGCGAGCGTGGCAGAGACTGGTTAAAAGCCTTCAGTGCGTCCCAGTCGGTATCATTTAGCGGTACCCCTACTAAACAGGTTAAAAAGGGTGCACTAGGGGTTGACAAACTGGCACAAAATGTGGTGGTATTAACAGAGCTACTCAAGGTTACCCATACATTTTCTCTAGGATCAAAAAGTGATGCAGGTATAAAGGCTACGGTTATAGCAATAAGGCTGATTATAACAATAAGCTTCAACATTATGCTTAATGATTCAACACAATTAAGGCGACAATTACTATTCTGAGAGCAACTTTCGTCGGCCCTTTCTTAATTTCCAAGCAAACCGCTTCTTACACTTTTCTTTTGTCTGGTTCCACTCTTTGTTAAGGACTGACCAGATGGCAGGTACTAAATTGGACCTGCTACATTCCAAGCTGCAAAACAATATTTTTCTTGCCTGTTCGGTCACAGTCTTGACCCAATCGGTACGGCAATAAAAATATCGATCAGAATCTTGTGCCTCGTGCCCCGTAACAAGCAAGAGTCTGATTATCTCAAACTCCCTTTCCAAACAACTATCGCACCAGCGTCCTGCGAGAGTTGCCCGACGCCACCACTCTTTTTCACAAGCATAGCACATACACAAAACCCAAGGGTCACAATGTTTACATAAGACACAAGTAATCTGTTTAACAAGCAGTTCTTGATACTTATTCATGTAAGTCTATTCCGCTTAAGGTGTTTATCTCCTCGTGGTCCGTTTGTTGTCCAGGGGTCTGGTCGAGGGACTGATCCAAGGGCTGGTTTGAAGGGTGGTCAGGGTTTTCACCAGGTGGTTGTGGGAGGGATTCATGGAAAGGTCGTACGTTCTTTGCCGGGATCCATCTAGGGCCTTTTTTGTGTGGGCGGTTGCCAAGTCCAATCCTGCGCTCCCCGCTGTTGTTGGGCAGAGACTTGAGGCATTGCCGCTTCCCTCCGCGGGGGTTGAAATGTTGGTTGCGGAACTTGTGTCTGCGCGTGCTGCAGTCCCGCGCTTCGCGACCGGTTTCCCTGTAGCGGCTGTCCCTGGAAGTCATACTTAGATCGACATTGGTTAGCATAATGACGCCCTTTTCGGCATCTGGGACAGATTCCAGGCGCTGGGGGTCTGGTTCCGGCATTAGTGGTTAAGCAATTCTTTTTCAGATGACCGGGTTTACCACAACCGAAACAATTTCCAGGCCCCGCGAGGCCACGCATGGCAGCGAAGGCAGAAGCCATGGCTTCAAACTTATGGTCCACCGTGCCGATCCTATTACAAGCCTCTATCATCTCTACTAGCGTGGGATTCTGATTTGGAAGAGATTTTAGAAGTTTTTTGCAATCTGCGTTAGCATTTTCAACCGCCAATTTTAACAACAAAATCTCTCGTGCTTCAGGGTTATCTATCTGTCGCTCCAAGGCTTGTTTCAACCGATCAATAAACTGCATGTAGGGCTCCCGGCGCTCCTGAACAACAGTAGTAAAAGCTTTTTGCGGTTTTTGGGAATCAGGGACTTTAAAAAAGGCCTTTTTCGCCTCTTCTCGGACTGCTCCAAGGGCTTCCCGTGGGATATCTCAGGCTTGTGCCACTGGGTCGGAATGTTGTCCTGTTCCGGTTAGATGTTCTATAGTTAAAGCCGCTAAGGCTTGATTATTATGACCCACATATGTCAAGAGAAGGGTTTGGAGCCCTCCCCTCCATTGCGATTCCCACAAGGTATATTGCGTCGGGGTTAGTAATAGTTGAGCGAGAGATTTTAAATCATGTGGAGTCATTACAAAAGAGTCAAAAACAGAAGACAACAAACTCGCAAAGTAAGGGGAAGAAAGGCCATGCTCGGTAATGGTGCGGCGCAATTCTTTTACTACTAGGAAAGATAATGCTTCCCACTGAGCTCCCCGTCCTTGGTAGATGACGGGGGCCGCTATTGTTTTTGCAGTCTCCAACTCCCCCTCCTTTAGGGCTTGACGTCTTATGTTAGCCCACACATCATGGGGATCGGGGGGATAAAGCTGTGGTTCCGCGTCAGGGTCCACTGGTCCTGGATCAAAAGGATTGTCCTCTGGGGGATAGCCGGCTGCAGCCACTTGTGGGGGTGCTAGAACATCGTCGTCACTTGGATGACTTTTTCCTTGCTCTGGCTCTTCTTTATTCCCTTTCTCTTGTGCTTTTAAAGTCTCAAATATACTCCTCCGCCACGGGAGCATGCGTTGGGCTTCAGCATTCCCCCGAGTCGCTGCATCCCACAATTTCACTCCAACATTATCCCATAACTCCCGCGTAAAGATAGTAGAGGCAGTAACAGTGGGAATTTCCACTTGCACCCACTTAAGCATCATCTTAAGATCATGCCCCGAGAGATTTTTCCCATGTTTCTTAAGAAGAGCTTTCATTAGCTCATATACGTCTCTCTCTGGGGGAGACATCTGGTTCCCCATATTGCCCACACCTCACCTCTCTACTCCGGAGGGATTTCAGGCCACTTCCTGCTTCCTTTCAGCAGCTCACTCAAAGTTCTGTGGGACTCGCAGCATGCCACACAGATAGGTGGTTCTTGCACCCTGGAATCACGTCGGGGTCACCAATTTGCCGCGATTGAGAGACGGGGAGACAGCTTGATGCAAGCAAGGTTCCAATTTATTGCTCTTAGCGATAGTTTTTATACAGTCATACCTAGGCGTGTCCTTTACTGATTGGTCTAAACACATAATTACCCTATGCATATTGCAAAAGTTAGGCTCACAATTGGTTAGTCGCCAGGCAGGCAGTCACGCCTACTCGTCTCTTTTTCTCTGCTTCTTCCTCATTCTTCTTAACCACAAGCATCCTGGTTTTGTCTAACTGTCCCAACAAGGACATGCTGTCCTTGTTTCCGATTGGTGATTAACAACTCAGGTCAGCTCTTTTGCACTTTTCCAGGGCCTGTGGTCGAGTTCCATCTTGTCTGCTTCTGTCAGGCGCGTTATGCTAGATACATGTCTCAAGTCACTTCCTACAGTCGTTCATCTCTTATCTCTTTTAATAATGCGCTTTCCATCCGCTGCACTACCCCTATTACATACAGCGAATCACATACAACGTTTACTGGAGTCGCCTTCCATAAACGGAATGTTTCTACTCCTGCACGCAATTCTAACTGCTGTGTTCAACCGTAACAATCTGTTACAACAATATCTTTCCATTCCCCATTCTCCTGCCACATCAATGCTGCTTTTTGGGATCTTGGAAAAAAAAGGAACTTGGTTCCTTTTGTATCTTTTCAGGAGCTATCTGCAATCCTCCTAATTTTAATGGTTGTTCTAATTCAACAATCAACTGTCCTTCGTTTAATTGCTCACCCCCTATTAGAATGTCATCTGTATAGTGATATATTAACAACTCGGGATGCGCTTTTCGTGTAGGAGCAAGCGCCCAAGCCACATACATCTGACACATTGGTGGTGAATTTTTCATTCCCTGTGGTAATACTACCCAATGGTGTCTCCTCATGGGCTCCCTTTTGTTTACCGATGGCACCGAAAAGGCAAATTTTCGATAATCATCAGGATGCAAAGGGATGGTAAGAAAGCAATCCTTTAAATCGATGATCGAAATGTCCCATTCTTTGGGAATCATGTTTGGAGAAGGTAGCCCTGGCTGTAGAGCTCCCATATCCTCCATTACCTGGTGAGTTTGATTTGTAATTGTGTATTTACACCATTCTTCCCAGCTAGATCGATTTCCAATTGGATACACAAAGGAATCGGCGGTCGTATTACAAAGAGGGTGACGACACTCGCTAGTATTCAGGTGTAGGCAATAAGAGGCGTTCAGGGAATCTACCAGTGCTATTTCTTGTAGGCCAGGGCTAATAGGGAGACCACCAGCACAGGTGTCTTAATTTTTCAAACAAGTACCTGGTACCGTTTGCTGAACAACGCGAGCGTGGCAGAGACTGGTTAAAAGCCTTCAGTGCGTCCCAGTCGGTATCATTTAGCGGTACCCCTACTAAACGGGTTAAAAAGGGTGCACTAGGGGCTGATAAACTGGCACAAAACGTGGTGGTATTAACAGAGCTACTCAAGGTTACCCATACATTTTCTCTAGGATCAAAAAGCGATTTAGATACAAGCTGCAATTACGGCGACAAAACTGATTATAACAACAAACTTTATCATTATACTTAATATATAGCTAAGACAGTCTAATTAGTTACAGTCACGATTCGACGTTGGTCACAGGAGCGTTATTCACTGCTGCTTTGGTCCACTTTGCTGGAATCCATCGTGGTCCTGTGGGAGTAATTACACACATATAACCTCTCCCTACATATTTTATTTCGGCTGGCCCTTGCCACAGGCCAGACGTTGGATCTTTATACATCACATAAAAGGGCTGGCTGTCTTTCTGTTCTTTTAGATAACTATGGACCCAGGCTGGTGGGTTGTCCTGATCAGAAAAAATACATAGGTGGTTTAGTACAAATATGTTTTGACAAGCCTTTCTTGTATATCGGTTACTTCCTTAAATTTCTGCAAATACTGTTTTAAGGTTTGGTGTGTTCTTTCAACAATAGCTTGTCCGGTTGGTGAGTGCGGAATGCCAGTGACATGCCTCACTCCCCACACTTGGCAGAATTTTCTCATTTTTTACTAACATATGACGGTCCGTTGTCTGTTTTTATTATTTGCGGCACTCGCATGATTGCAAAGCAACTGGTGAGGTGCCTCACAATATGGGAGGCCTTTTCACCTGTTTGCGCCGTGGCCCATACATATTTACTATAAGTGTCAACGGTCACATGCACATATTTCAGTCTTCCAAATTTGGGAATGTGAGTGACATCCATTTGCCACAGCTCTCGAGGCCCAAGACCTCGCGGATTTACCCCGATACCAAGTCCTGGTCCATGGTGACTACGTCGGGCATGTTCTTACAATTCCCTTTGCTTCTTCCATTGTGATATTAAATTGACGGCGGAGGCCTCGAGCGTTTTGATGAAAAGTGTTGTGTGCTTCGCGAGCTTTAACAAAATCACTTAGTGGAACAGTCATTGATACTAATTGATCAGCTCGCGCATTGCCTTCTCCAAGTCCTTCTGCCCACTTGTGGCTCCGAAGATGTATGATACAATAAGTAAGGTCTCTCCGTTGAATGGCTGACTGTAATTGCCTTAGGAGCTGGAACAGGCGATCTTTTTGAATTTCTTTAATTTTTGCATCTTCGATTCGGCAAACTACACCAGCAACGTATAATGAGTCCGTCACTACATTAATTTTCTTGTGCATCCAATGCATAAACGCCCAGACAACAGCGGCGAGTTCTGATATTTGTAGGGAGTCACCCTTCTTTGCGGGGAGGATTTGATGTTGCCATTGCTGGTTTTCATACCACGTGACTGCTGCCTTTTGTGATCTTTTCCCCGTGTCAGTATAAACTGTAACTGCATCTTTTAGAGGTCGCTCACTGCGTTTGGGTCATGCCATCCAGTCATTGGCACTCAACCAGCGCAGTACTGGCGCTTTCAATGAGTCCACTTTTATATCTATCGCTTCTGTTAGAAGACTGAGCTGCAACGCTTGGGAGTTTCGTCAATTGGTAGATAGATTGTCCCTGGTTCAGTCCCTGTGATTTGAACTATATGCGCGTTCTGCTTTTTCGCACCAACTCAGCTAAGTTTTCCGTTTTTTCTTGAATGGTTGTCTTTGGCTGCATTCTTGTGAACAGCCATTCTAAGACTCTGACTGTCTCCCCTTTTTTCTTTTTGCACTGGGTAAGTGCACCAATAAGATGAGAAGGGCCATTAAGGATGGTTAAGTCAACAGATAGACAAGGGTTAAAGCAATCAACTGCTCGATCAGTTATGAGTGTTCCCAAATGTTGAATCATGTCTGCTTGCTGCGGCGTCAGGGTGACTTTGCTGGCAGGGTTGGTGCCTTTTAGCAGAGGCCGTAGCACTTCAAGTTTGTCGTTGGTGATGTCGACAACGGGACACAGCCATTGCAAATCTCCTAACAGTTTTTGGGCGTCATTTAGGGTTTGCACACACGTTTGGATGGTTAATTTTTGAGGCCGGATTTGAGAGTCTGTGATATTCCACCCTAAATATTTCCACACTGGGGAACGTTGAATTTTCTCTGGAGCGATAATGAGGTTATGTTTTCGCAGATGCTGTTCTAGGAACACTTCTTGGGAAGGTGTGAATGGTTGTGGCTGTGCAAAGAGAATATCATCCATATAGTGATAGATGACAGCGTCGGGCCATTGCTTGCCAATTGGCCCTAAAGCGGCACTCACAAACAATAGGCATAGAGTGGGGCTGTTTTTCATGCCTTTTGGCAATACAGTCCATTCATAACGACTAGCTGGAGCTTCACGGTTTATTGATGGTAGGGTGAAGGCAAAGCGCTGGGTATCATCTGGATGTAGTTGTATCGTGAAAAAACAGTCTTTTAAATCAATTATTAACAGTTGCCAACCCTCAGGCAACATTGCTGGGTTGGGGAGGCCTGGCTGCAGGGCTCCCATTGCTTGCATTTGTTGGTTCACGGCGCGAAGGTCATGTAATAGACAATATTTTCCGGATTTTTTCTTAATGGTAAAAATAGGGGTATTCCAAGGACTGACGGACGGCTTGAGATGGCCACGACTTAACTGATCTTGTACTAACAGATGAGCTTGTTGCAGACTTTCCTTTTTCAACGGCCACTGCTCGACCCATACGGGCTCGTCAGTCAACCACCGGGAAAGTCCACGCTGCAGTGGCCGTTCCTAAAAAGGTGTGTTGGTCGTAAGGACTACTCCCATTTGGTTTAAAACATCTCCACCTACCAGAGCATTAACGCCAGCAGGCAGAGGCATAACAGTCACATAGAGAGATGCTGTGCGTCCATCTAAAATAATTTGGACTCGTTGTTGGCTGCGTTGGATGGATGCTGTTCCTCCTACGCCCTCTACGCCACCTAGAACAGGCTGCAATGGCCAGTGACAAGGCCAATGGTTGGTGGTCACAATGGTGAGGTCTGCGCCTGTATCTAGTAATGCTTGCAGGTGTCTCTGCTCTCCGTTATGTACAAGTGTGACACGAGTAACAGGTCGGTGATTTAGCGGCAGTGTCAGGAGCGTGAGTCTTCCAGTGGATCCAAATCCTTTAGGTCCACGCTCTCGGATTGATGGCGTTATTTGATTCGTCAATTGAGGGAGTGGAACTAATTGAGCAATGCAGCCCCCCTTTGGAATATAGATCGGGGGAAAATGAGTCTGAGCAATGACGCAAATTTCCCCAGTATAGTCACTGTCAATGACGCCAGGCAATATAAAGAGTCCTTTTATACTACTAGATGAGCGCCCCAACAACAAGGCACCATACGGTCGTCCATTTATCATTATTGGTCCCATTATATTTGTAGCAATTTTTTGAGGACGGCGGTCGATTAAAGTGGTGTCTACTGCTGTTGCCAGGTCCAGTCCGAGGCTCTCTCTGGTGGCTGGTTGAAGGTGGGTGTTTGAGGCGGATGGCCGTGCGACACAGCTGGAGTCGGTGGTGGAGGCGGTGCTGCAAAAGTGACTGGGGTCGCCATTGGTGTCTGCGCTCTGCGGCCCCTCGCACTCGGTTTCCCGTTTCCTGAGTAGCGGCAGGCTTCTGTGCTATGGCTACCCTTCTGGCAGTTTTGGCACCAAACTTGTCGTTCTCGGCATCGATCGCGTGTGTGTCCTGATCGCCCACACCGGTAGCATTGAAAATCTCGGCGTCCAGAGGGTCTGGGTTTCGTGGTCGCAGGGGGCTTCAGGGGCGCAAGTGCCGCAAACGCCTGGCTCTGTGCCTATACTAAGTTTTGCCCTACTGCTTGAATGGTGTCAACGAGCAAGGCTTGCTGACCAACGGACACCCGACTCATTCGTTCTAGCATCGCTTCTATGTTAGCATCTAAGGGCAGGGTTACTAAAATCCCTTTAGTATAACTGTTACAGTTTTCTAAAATGCATTGGCACAGCAGTGGTCCCTTCATAAAATCAGCCATCTCTGTTAAGTTGATGGCTTCCGTTACTCTGTCAACAAAGGACGCAAAGGACTCATCTCTACCTTGTTTAATGGACAAATATGATGGCGTGGGCGGTGAGGTTTTAACTCTGTGGAGGGCTTCACGAGCTAACCTCATTGCTTCCGCTGCCACTTCAGGGGCACTTTACATTTGCGCATCAACGCTTTGAAACTGCCCCGTACCCATTAGCTGCTCAACGGTGACTCCTAACAATGGGTCACCTTGCTGTCTTGGACTATGTGCGGATACTTCACATAGTCGTTGCCAATGAGCTTGCCATAACAATTGCTGAGACTGTTTTAGGATGAGACGCGTTATATTTTTAATATCTTCAGGACACAGTATGTCACTACTCCATATGTAATTTAACGTTTGTCTGGTGGGCTCACTACGGAGCCCAGATTCATTCACAGTATTACGCAGTTGACTTAATAGTTTCCAATCAAAGGCTTCCCCGGATCCTACTCTTTGGTTTTGAGCATTTAACTGATACGTTACGGGGAAAGCTTGTGGGGGGCTGACTTGTTCTGCGATATCAAACATTCCGCGCGCAGCCGCTTCTCGAGCTATTTTCGACCAATCGATGCGTGTGGAACACAACGGTTTGCCAGAGTGACTCTCTGACTTTGTTGCCAGTTGCTCACTGCTACTCTCCACCTCGTCAAAAGTTTCCTCGTTAGAGGTTTCCACGTCCTCTGGCCCCCCTGCGAGCGGCGCGGTGGGGACAGGCGGCCATGGAGGATCTGGAGGTGGTGCAGTGGACACCGTTTTTGATAAAGGGGGTAAAGGAATGTGATTCTCACACGGCAGGATTCGCCCTGCGTTAGGATCTTTCGAGGCGGCTGGTGGCTGCTGCGGCAAGGCGTTTTTCCGTTTGATACCTTTTTATGCAATTAATTACTTCACGCCATGGTTTCATTAACTTTTTAGCTGCTTTATCATCATCTATAACTAAATCCCACAAGCAGTCTCCGAACGCACGCCACTCATCCACTTCAAACATTTTTTCTGGGTCTGTAGAAAAGCTTTTGGCTTTCCCCATTGCAATTAACCCGGCCAGGTCTTTTAAAGGGCCTACTCCCCGCTTTTCTAAAAAGCGTTTTAATAATTCAAAGCCTACCTCTCTATCCGTGATGCGCGCACTTGCCGCCCCTCTTTCTTTTCCGGTGACGCCTTTTGTCCGCGACCTCCGTCTTTGCCTGTTCCGGCGCAGGGGTTTTTCCTGTGGGTTAGCCTTCTCTCGGACGGCGGACCTTGCTTTCTTCTTCCAGGTCCAAGCACGGCCGCGGCGAAAAACGCAGATGCTGCCGGTCTTTTGCTTCCTGGTCGCTGCACCCAGGGCTTTTCCGAGCTCGCTGTCCGGTGGAGAACAAGGAGTTGGGGGTCCCTGTTGGGGCGCCACTTGCGACGAGGGAGGGAAGTCGAGCAGTCAAACTCAATATGAGTGGTAAAGCAAGCTTCAACTTTATTGTAACACGCTTACATCTTTATACCGTTTTAGATAATTATGCCTACTAGTCATTCTTTGATTGGCTAAGCTCTAAAAGTTACATTTCCATAGCCCTCCTACTTGCGGTTAGCTAGCTAGGCGAGTTCCTCATTCTTCATGCTTCTTCTTCCTCAAAGGTGTTTACTTCTTCGCTGCAAGGTCAGCATGTCCTTGTAAAGTTCCTTATCAGCACAATTCAGCACAGCTTGCGAGGCCTACTTCGGCTAACTTATGTCAACTGAGCCTCGCACAGATTTTCAAGCAAGCTGTGGCCGAGATCATGCAGCCGTTCTCCAACACCCCCAGATTGTCCTCCGATCCGTCCCGGTCTCAGTCCTGCTGAGCTGTCCTCCAGCAGGTGCCTCTCCTTCTGGGCTGTTCCCCGTTTCTTTCTTCTTAGTGCTGCGTGGGGCAATATCACGTCGGGGTCACCATCTGAGGAGAGAAACTGGACTCCACACGATCCAATGTGAATCATACCGAAGTCTCTTTATTGATTTACTACTGTCCCTTATATACAATCTGTCTTTCCCTACACACGTTCATGCATCATTCATTGGTTGATAGTCCTCTGCACGAGGAAAGTGCGCGAAGCTGTTGTATCTTCCATTGGTTCTTCAGCATCCTGTTTATCTGACTCCTCGTTGGGCTCTTCTTGGCTCGGTTCGTCAATTCGCTGTGAAGCAACCGTCATCGTTCCTGTTTTTCTCTCCCCAAGGTGACTTCAAGGACGAGGTCTACAGTCGGTCCACCTCCTCGTATGGCTGGTTCAATATATGTCCATTTTCTGCTAAATACATTCCCACAGTGAGAGGCAGACACCTCTCCTGCTGGTGCTGCAGGAGGTGACTTGGCCATCTGTGGTAGGTTGTGGTTTACACTTTTTCCCAAAAAACTTTTCATTGCTTTGTCTTCACACCATCTCCTCCAGAGCAGATTTTCCTCTTTCTTGGGTTTTATTTTTGAATCATAGCATCATAGACTGGTTTGGGTTGGAAGGGAACTTAAAGCTCACCCAGTCTCACCCCCTGCCCTGGGCAGGGACACCTCCCCCCAGCCCAGGTTGCTCCAAGCCCCGTCCAACCTGGCCTTGAACACCTCCGGGGATGGGGCAGCCACAGCTTCTCAGGGCAACCTGCGCCGGGGGCTCATCACCCCCACAGCCAAGAAGTTCTTCTTCAGATCTCATCTCAATCTTCCCTCTTCCAGTGTCAAACTGTTCCCCCTCATCCCATCTCTCCTCTCCCTGGAGTCCCTCCCCAGCTCTCCTGGAGCCCCTTTAGGCACTGGAAGAGGCTCTCAGGTCTCCGCGGAGCCTTCTCTTCTCCAGGCTGAACCCCCCCACCTCTCCCAGCCTGTCCTCCCAGCAGAGGGGCTCCAGCCCTCCCAGCATCTCCGGGGCCTTCTGCTGTGGGCACCCCCCGAGCTGGAGGCAGCACTGCGGGGGGGTCTCCCCAGAGCAGAGCAGAGCAGAGCGCAGCAGAGGGGCACAATCCCCCCCTGGCCCTGCTGGCCACGCTGCTGGGGATGCAGCCCGGGGGGCGGGGGGCTTTCTGGGCTGCCGGCGCACACTGCCGGCTCCTGGGGAGCTTCTCACCCACCGACACCCCCAGGCCCTTCTCCTCGGGGCTGCTCTCCAGCCCTTCCCCGCGGTGGGAGGTCGCGCCGGGCCCGTGGGCTGTCTCTGCCGGTGGCCCCCCGGCGGGGCGGTGGGGCAGCCCCGGGTGTCCCGCCCAGTGTCGCCGCTGTCGCCGCTGTCGCCGGGGTGCGGCGCGGGGCCGGGGCTGCAGGGGGCGCGAGCGGGCGGGGCGGGGGGCGCGGGGCCGAGCCGCCACTCCGGCCGGGGCGGGCGCGGGGGAAGATGCCCAAAGCGGCGCTGCCGGGACACCGGGGGGGATCGCGGCGACCGGCGCTGGGGTAAGGCCGGGCCTAATGGGGGGGGGGGGTGAGGGGGGGGGGCAGGAGGGATGGAGGGGAGCAGCTCCGCGGCGGGGGGGGGAGATCGGAACCGGCTTCTCGCCGGTGGGGAGGGACTATATGCCGCGGCGTGCGCGGGCGGAGGAATCCATGCGCGGCGGGAAGGCCGAGAGGCGGAGCGGTGGAAGGGGCGGGCGGAGCGCGGAGCGGAGTGTGGAGGAGGCGGGAGGAGGAGGAGGAGGCGGCGGCGGCGGCGGCGGCGGGAGGGCCGCGGCAGAGCGGCGTCAGGGCCCGGCGGGCGGGAGCGGGACCGGGAGCAGGACCGTGACCGGGACGAGCCGCGGCTCCAGCGCCGCCTCCCGGGGGCGGCGGGGAGGGGTGGGGGTGGGGGGGTGCGGGCGGATCGCGGAACAGCCGTCGGCGGGAGGAGAGCGGGAAGAGCCGGCGGAGGCAGGCGGGAGCGGCCGCGGGCCGGGCCGGGCCGCCATGGAGCGGAAGAGGTGGGAGCGCTCGGCCGGGCCGCGGCACCCCCAGACCCGGGCCCCGGGGGGCGGTGGAGGGGTAGGGGGGGACCGGGAGGAGACGCCCGCCCGGTGGGAGGCGGCGGCCCCGTCTGTGCGTCCGTCTGTGCGTCCCCACAGGTGGACGCGCGGTGGGGGCTGTGGAGGGGGTGGTGGTGGTGGTGGTGGTGGTGGTTCTGACAGCGGCCTGAGGCGATGAGCAGCGGGGAAGGGGCGCAGTGCCTTTCGGGGCCCCCTTCAGAGCGGCTCATGCTTTAGGAAATACAGTATTTTAATTTTTTTTTTTTTTTCATTTTATTTTATTGTAACGTGACAGAAAGCGGGTGTTTGCGAAGGAGCGGTGAGCGTGGCCGCCCTCCCGCCTGCCTGGGGCTCTGCCAGCGTATGGGGGAAATTTGGGGCTTTCTCCAGACACGGCCATGGCGCTGCGGTAGGGGAGAGCCCGGGGGGTGCCTCATCCCTGGGGAGGGAAACGTGCGGCCGCAGAGCTGCTCGAGCTGCCCGCAGGATTCCTACGGGTACCGACGTCTCATACAGCCGTAGGTGGCCCATATGGGCCGTATGGATCCCTCCTGCCCACCCCCATGAGCCGCTGTGCGAAACTGGGGTCCCTCAGGAGCCGGAGAAGAGCATAAGCAGAAGTTACCCCAGGTGTCCTTAGCTGGCCTTGCTTGTCGGCGAAATGCGTGCAATCAACTCCTGCACGTGTTAGGTTTCATTTATTTATTACTTTTTTTTTTTTTTTTTTTTAAATATATATTATCAGATTACAGCTGTGAGAAAAGCACGTAGGGCTGGGCGGTGAGCGAACCAGCAGATATCATCCTCGGGAGCGTAAAGCTGGACGCCACCGGCTCCACCGCCGCGGCTTGGAGTTTGCGGGGAGAAGGAAAGACCACCGGCGGCAGCTTAGAGGAGGCGCAGCTGCGAGATTAAAAGATTCCAGTTTTTTTTCCAAGAACTTATTTTATTTGTAAAGTTGCGGTCTCAGAGCTGAGCTTAAAAAAGAGGGGTGGAGAGAGGATTAAGTAGCATATTTTTATTCCTAAGTTATAATGGATTTTCCCTTTATATCAATTTGGACCGAGATCAAAGGTACAGTAGGGCTCTGCTGCGCTAATTTTTGGTTACTGTTGCATTTTGCATTACCTCAGAGTAGAAAATACATGTGTGGCAGTTTATTAACACCTCTGCCATTTCTACCTGTTGCTTACCTGGGTGATTTTTTTTTTTTTTTTTTTTTTTTGTTCGGCTACCCTGAACGTACAGATGCAGTTCGTGTTTGTGGGAAATTGCACGCATGGTTTGGAAACAAGCGCTCTCCGGTGCGATCACCAGCCTTGAGACTGAACACTGAGCTGAGGTGATCAGCGGCGGAGTGGCAGTTACTGCTTTTCCCAACCGTTGTTTAGGGCTAATGCGCTTTCTATTTGGAGGTTTCCTTTTGTAACCCTGAGCACTAGCAGCACATGCTTTCTTCATGAAGGTTTCTGTCAAATACGAGTTCTGCTTTGGGCGACAAGACAAATAGGTTGCGCTGAGTATCTTCAGCCCATCAGATGTGAGTCTTTGCGAGCTGGTTGCTCGCTGGAAATTAAACCCTCCTCGAGGTGTAAGTCCCTGGGCAGATTTTTTAAGAGTCCTATAACTTTGCGCTTACCAACTGTTGATTGTGCAGAATTTTTTTAACCGGACTGCATTCTCTTGTCTGCCTGTGGCTCAAGAGTTGGGAAACCCAAAAGGTTGTCTGGCCGATGTGGTAGGACTTGTGGGCCAAATCAGAGCGAGCTGGAGAGGTGCAGGGATGCAGGATTTCAGGAAGGGAAGCGTATCGGGGATTTTGTGAAAGTGGCGCGTTGCCTTTCAGAGAGTTTTGGCTACAAAGGCTCTCTTCAAACTCTGTGGTCTCGCCTAGGGGGAGGAGAATTTAGTGCTGCTTTGTGTGGCTTTTCTGTATTTTTCTGCTGAAGGTGTGATGACCAAATGTTTGAGAAGTTTGGGATCGCTGCTTGTCTCTGCTTCAACTTGCTGACATTGCCGTTCTGGGAAACTTAACAGATCTCTTGGGTGAAGCTTATTTTTTTGTGAATTTCTCACCTATGCAGCACCTATGTAAAAAGTTGAAGAAAACGTTTTTAACACACCTCCCCAAGTATATTTTGGTCTGTATACTTTTTTTTTTTCCCCCAAAAAAAATTGTGGAGGAGAATGCTCTTTCTCGGTTGTTTTGTTTTACCCAGAGCTTGTCCAGTGCAACTCTCATGATGCTTGAGATGAGCCTTACAAAAATGACTGGTTATATTTGGGCTGTTGTGGGACTGCCACTCAGGTTCTTGTTTAGTGGTGGGGTGCTTCTGGAAATTTGAGGGATTTTGTGTGTATCAAAGTTGGGGGGGGTTGAGTTTGGGTTGGTTTTTTTTCGGGTTGGTTTTTTTTTTGTGGTTGGAGCCCAACAAAGACAACCCCATTGCCCTGCGGGGCAGGGAGCATCCCTTACGCCCTGCGGCTGGCACGTAGATACTGCTTGGGCCAGCTGCGGTGGCACGGGCCAGCTCGGTCCCCCAAGGCTGGTACCAGTTACGGAGGGAAGAGGAGATGCTGCTGTGTGGAGGTGTGATGACGTGGGGTGGGTTATGGCAGCTGGAGGAGTCCCCTGGTCTTGCTTGTTCACACACCGGTGCTGGTGAACGCTGTGGGTATCTCTGCGCTTACCCGGTGTGAGCGAGTGTGGGAGCACCGAGGCGGGACTGGGTGCAGATGCTGCAGCCGGGGATAACATGAAGATGCTGTCAGAGGCGAGGACTAACGGTGGCAGCATGTGAGGTGTCCCAGGGCACGCGTCTCTCCCTAGGGAGCAGTGTCGGGGGGTGTGCAGCACCCCAAGGACCCCTGGCCTGTGCCTGGAGCAGTGCAGCTGGGGTGGGCTGTGACTCCCCAGCTCTGCGCAGGAGGGAGCGCGATTGCAATGGAGAAGGATAAACCTTTCACGTTATCCCCATCCCCCCCACCAGCGAGGAAACGAAGCTTTGGGCATATGCTATTGATCACCCTTTTAACCTAGGTTATTCCTGTCTCCATTTCTTCAAAATGCAGGCAACGCCTGGGTTTGTTCAGGTTTGGGTTTTGGTGGGTTTTTTTTTCTGTCTTTTGTCCCTCGCTTTCCAAGTTGTGCAGATCCTGCGTAGGCTAAATGGGGAGAGCGGAGGGGAGGAGACTCGTGTAACGAGGGAGGAGGGCCTGGGCTTGCAGTCGCTCTCTCCTTAAGAATATAAGGCAGGAAACAAAGGGTGAGCTGCACATGGAGAGCAGCGGGCACCTGGCAGCGCTTGGCCCTTCAATAGGCTGCCAGCATTCGGCTTAATCCACGCCCGAAAACTCTGAATAACAAGCGAGGGTGGCTTGGGTTTGCTCGTACCACCCCTCCGTCCGCGCCGGGTTCGTTTTGTTAGTGCCGAGGCCGGGCTGCGCAAACACATAATGCGTTGGAGCTTTTGATGGATGAGCATGTAAAATCGCTTGCAACTTTGCGGTTGCTTTGCTTTTCGTAACCTGAAGTGTGAAAGACTTTAATTCGGGAGCTGAGTACAGCGCACTCGCAGCATCAGTATTCTTTAGAAGAGATTGGGTTTTTCAGCTTTGCACCAAGATGTCTCTTTTCTGGGTCTCTTCAGTCTTTGTGTGTCAGAAACAGGAGTGCAGAGCAAAGCTCTTCCTCTGGAGTGGAAGGAGATAAATTTCATGACATTTTAAGGGCACACAAGCATTTTAACAGCGTTCAGACTTCATAAATGCTGGTTTACTGTTTTTGTGCCTTGTGACATGCAACAAGCAATATCACTGCTGAAGTTTTGTAGGGCTTTGGCTGCTTTTTTTTTTTTTTTTTTCCTTTTTCTTTTTTTGTTCCCTCCCCCCCCCCCCTTGACTCTCTTAGGTGTCTGTAGGTGCCCTCAGTGGCTGTGTCCTACCAAGTATGCTCCTGTCAGGGGACACCAGGAGCTCCAGAGCACACCAGCCACTTCTTTCTGTTTGTATTTACCAAGCAAGTTTACTGTCGGCTTTGTGAGTTGTAGCTTTGTTCCCCGGTCTGCTGTTGCTTCAGAGAGTCTTGCTAGAGTATTGCCTTTTTCAAGACATAATCAGAATAAAAGTTTTTCTTCTGAACTTTTCAGTGCTTTTCCTTTGGGCCAAGCTTCCCCGGGAAGAGACAGGACTCTGAGTCATTTCAGGTGGGTTCTTTTTTTTTGGATGTATGCGGACTTTGAGCAATTTTTCAGACCCATTGCAAATTTACTACAACAGATACTAAGCAAAAAAGCTGAAGGGCGATGTTCATTTAAAATACTGTGTCTGAGTGTGTCTATCTGTTGTTCTGGAAGTTATGCTGTGCTTCTAAGTGCACAATTCACTGTCATGTATTATTTTTACAATTATTAAGACACTAAACTGTAAATTGGAGGTGCGGATCTTGGAAGAGGAAGAGGTGTCATATTCTTCACATAATAGGAGTTTCTCTTCTTGGCTTCACTGACAGCAGTGATGGCTGTGGCCTAAAAGCTGCTGGACTTGGTTATTCCTCTTTCTGGATTGAGGCGTATAACTCCCTTTATATTTTTAAAAAGTGGTTTCAGATTTGAGTCTGGACCCAGTCTTTGTTCCTGTCTGCTTATTCCTGCTCTCTATGTCATCTTCTGTCCTGAGCATTTGTGCAGCTCCATAGTCCACTGGTCCGGCTGAGGAATAACCAGTGATAAAGTGTTTCATAGAGTCATAGACTGGTTTAGGTTGGAAGAGACCTTAAAGCTCATCCAGTGCCACCCCCCTGCCCTGGGCAGGGACACCTCCCCCTAGCCCAGGTTGCTCCAAGCCCTGTCCAACATGGCCTTGACCACCTCCGCGGATGGGGCAGCCACAGCTTCTCTGAGCGACCTGCGCCAGTGCCTCACCACCCTCCTCCTCTTCTCCCTGCCCTCTAAAGGGGGATTCTTTTCCCCATCTGGTTAACTGCATTTGCCTGGGCGCTTTCATGCCGGAGCAGTGGTGGTGGTGGGAAGTAGACATGGGGCAGGATAAGCAGCTTGGGAGCAGTCGGGGCCAGGAGCTTCCTAAGCAGATGCTGTGTGAGGGATGACCAAAACCTTTTGGTTTTAAGTCCTTTGAAAGACTTTTTCCATATTTCAGTTTTAGTATAATTCATATTAACCTCGTCTCTCAGTTTTTGTAGAGTTTTTAATATTTTGGTTCTTTATCTATTTTTTTGCACACACAGTCTGACTTGGACTAACTGGTTTGCCACTGTCCCATACTAGATATTCTATGCTTATGCTATTTTTTTCAGACCTTTCCCCTAATAAAGGCTTCAGGGAAACAGATAACGTGATGAAAAGAGGCTTTTTTTCTTTGAGAAGGCCCCGGAGAGGTTGTTAGATCTTACCAGTGTGAACACCACCACTGTGGCAGAGCGGGGTCTGTGCCGAAATGTTTTAACTGAAATAGTAGTATTCTTTCCTTTTGTCCTCTGACAACTTTATTATTTCAAATTATTCTTGGCCTTCAAGTAAAAACCTTGCAACAAGCAGCTTGCATTCCGGGCTTCAGGAATAACAGAAGGTAACCTTAATTACAGAGCTTCAGCAGTCCTCAGAGAGCATTTGAACCTCCTTGGTGTTGATTTATCTCCAGCAGGAACGAGTTGCATTGATACCACTTCTCTCCTCAGTATTAAAAACTGGGACTCTAATACGTAGGTAATGCTTCTCGTCATCTCAAGCTCAACGCTTGGATGTTGTGAAGTTGCTTTGAGTTGTTGAACTCATGGGTGCCATCACTACGTATTGGTGAGGTCTCACTGGGATGTGACCTTACGTCTTCTGCATGAGATCCTTGGCAGATCAAGAGCGGAGGGTGTTTGTGGGCGAGGGAGGACATCACCCCACTTCCATGCAATATGGCTGAAAAAAATGTTCTAACACTACTGATTGCTCTATAAAAGAAGAAAATGGATAAATTGGGGGGAGGTGTTAACTGGCATTTTTGATCTTAAGATGCCTTTCACCCAACGAACCTGTGTTTAGCACGATAGATGTTTGTGGAGCGAGCTTCTGCCAGATGGGTACTAAGATTGAATATGCAAGTTGCAAGATGCAGAAAACCAGAAATGAGAGGAATTAAGGTAATAAAGAGGTGTTGTTATGATGCTAAATGAGAACGTGAAGGATACTTTGGGTTATTGTCTATATAGTTCTACACTGCAGTCATAACACATTGGCATATTTTTTGCATAAAAATAAAAGATCTTACGGAGCAGTGTTTTGTAGTAGTGAAAAAGGTATTTAAAGTAAAAAAAAAAAAAAAAACCCAAACAACAGTGAGGAGTTGGAGTACTTTGTGCCTGCTTGCCAGGTTGTAGTCTTTCATGTGAAACCAGGTGTTTCACGTGAAAGAAATCTCTTCTGTTTTGCCACTAATGGAAAGTTTTCCAAAGTTTTTACCTTTATTTTCGCATCACTTAAGCTTTTTAATTCTTTGCTTTGCAGCTTGTCAGCAGTTAACTTCTGTTCTTTCTCCTTGCTACTGTGTAATCCTAAAGTGAAGTGTTCAGAATGCTACCAAAAAGGTGTAATCAAACCTGAATGTGCTATTCAGGGTGGGGGAGAAGGAATCTGGTGAGATGTTTGTGGTGCTGGTCAAAC
The DNA here is from genome assembly GCF_965231255.1 of Vanellus vanellus. Classification (NCBI taxonomy): domain Eukaryota; kingdom Metazoa; phylum Chordata; class Aves; order Charadriiformes; family Charadriidae; genus Vanellus; species Vanellus vanellus. Next base: position 5,473,616 of record NC_138930.1, read on the forward strand.
ATAACACTCCTGGGAGAAGAAATTATGCTTGAAAATGGGCATTTATTATTTGAGACAAGTGATAAATAAATCTATGCTGGTATCTCCCATGTCAGTCATGGTGTGAATTACGCTATGTTCATTTATACCTGGTCTGAATCTTCCTCTTTACATATAAAAACATTTTAACGCGATCTGTACTTAATTTGTCTCTTCCACAGTAATCATGAGGAGTTGATATGAAAGCAATAACGTCCGTTAGACTTTAATGTGAGCTTCATTCTAGGAGGTTCAGCACAACTTTTTTTTTTTCATGAAGGAAATAAAACTTCCCTCTCCTGACTTGCGGCGGGTGCTGGTATTGAAGTCCAGAGGGTTTTAATTTCCCTCCTTGTTTCTTTTCTGTGGTTTTTTTTTTTTTGTTTTTTTTTGTTTGTTTTTTCAGCCCAAGTGGTAAAAAGTTCCGAAGCAAGCCCCAGCTGGCACGCTACCTGGGGAGCTCGATGGACCTGAGCACTTTCGACTTCCGCACAGGAAAAATGTTGATGAATAAAATGAACAAGAACAGACAGAGGATGCGCTACGACTGTTCCAACCAAGCCAAAGTAAGACTAAGTGCAGTGGCAGCTTTCCCCTTTCTGTCTGTGGTTGGACCAGCCAAACTCCCTTGCACAGCAATGGCTGTATTAGTGTGAAAATTAAGGAATTTGCAATTAGTGTGAGAAACTGGAGTTGTATGAGATAGCAACGTCTCTGTTATGGGGTGTTGGACAGATACTGCGGTTCACCGATTCTTCCAGGGTGCTGATGCCATGGAAGAACATTGTGGTACTGCTAAATCTTGTGTACGGAAGGGCTGGAGGGAGAGCTGGCATCTTTCTCTCTTCCCCTCCCTGGAGTGCAAGATCGCCTTCTCCGGCACGATCTCCTCCGGAGCCCCACATCTCCAGCTGAGTCCTGTGGCTGTGCAGCAGCTCCGCTCTGCTCCAGCATTCGGTCTGGGGGAGGAGGGAGCAGTGGTGTGGGGCAGCAGGGATGGCTGGGGCTATCGGTGGGCCATGCTGATGTCTCGGCTTTGGAACTGATCTAAGGAGGGGATACATTTTGGGCAAAAAGCTGAAGGGACAAGAGGATGGCAAGGCCTATTTGTAGAACAAAATAAAAGAGTGTGTGTTTGGCACCCGGTAATTTTGATTGTTAAGGTTTAGTCAAGGTTACAGTGATGTTGGTGTGCTGTCTGGCTGCATAGATTGCCTCAAGTAATTCTTAACTATCTTCATCGGATGCTAAAAGCTTTCTCGGAACCCAAAAGCTTATGTCTATGCACCTAAACATTAAATGTGGAAAATAGCGTAATGCTTACTTTCTAAGTATGTCAACCAGTCAAGAATCATCATCATCGGGAGTGATTGGAACGTTTACTTAGCGCTAGGTGCTGTAGTGGTATTTTAAAAGAAACGTGCCTTGCTGCAGAGACCAGCGGCTAACACACGTCTCACAGGCTAACAATTCATAGAATCATAGAATGATTTGTGTTGGAAGGGACGTTATAGCTCACCCAGTGCCACCCCCCTGCCCTGGGCAGGGACACCTCCCCCCAGCCCAGGTTGCTTCAAGCCCCATCCAACCCGGCCTTGAACACCTCCAGGGATGAAATTTCTGCCCGAACTTTTCAATAAATGTATGAATTGGCTTATAAATGAATTATCACACAGGTGATCTGAAATTATATTTGTCCTGAATACATCTTTTCTACATCTCATGAATAAATATGTTAAGCAGCTGCGGTGTCTACATCCTCAAGAACAAAGTATGTCCTACAGCCATTTCAAGGCTTGCACGTTAGATCTTGGGAAGGAGAAACGGTCTTCCTATGTTTCCATTAACATAAAATGCAGTCATGTAGTGAAAACTGGATTGTTAAGAGCGCTGTTTAAAAACTGAGTTTTGTTAAGAATCGAAAGTAAAAAAAGTGATGGAGGTTCTAGCTGCATTGATTTGTGTATTGGCTTCCACAACTGGATTTAAACAGAACGGTTTAAAATGGTTTCTGGATTCACAAAACAGTCTCTAAATTCCACTTCATAATTTTTCTAATTATTACAAACATTGTGTCGAAATCTTCTGTTTTAGTGATGTACAGGCGGCTTGCCAAAGTGCAAACTCAGTGTTCTGACTCCTGACTTCTGTCAAAAGTGGGATAAAACCAATGTGTATCAACTTGAATGAGGGGAGGTTCTATGTTAAGTAGAATGTGGTAAAAGTGGAAAACACTTTAATTTTGATAAGTCTAAGAAAAGGTTTGAACATAGCTATGCACTTTTAGCAGTCTGACTCAAACAGGTTGACATCAGACAAGTTTTCTAGTCCATGAACTCTTCCTTTTCCCTGCTGCACATCTTTATGGCTGTAGTAGCATTTAAGCAAATTAATTTTTTTTTGTGGGTTTCACCCTCCTTTTGTTTGAAATTTTTAGGGCAAGCCTGATTTGAACACAGCACTGCCCGTCAGACAGACGGCCTCCATATTCAAACAACCTGTCACAAAGATCACAAACCATCCCAGCAACAAGGTGAAGAGTGATCCTCAGAAAGCTGTGGACCAGCCCCGGCAGGTAACGCTCACGGCTGAGTACCTTCTTCTCCAGAACTAAGAAACTCCTGGTTTTGCTGCTGGGGAGGGTCCCAAAATAAATCGCTTTAATTTTGTGATGCTGAACAAATAGTCCCTGGCGATTTGAAGTCTCTGATATTTCAGAATCAATAACTTACAGTGCTCCCAGGTTTTAAAATCAGAACAAACCCTATTTCCTTGAAGTCTCTGATATTTCAGAAACAATAGCTTACAGTGCTCCCAGGTTTTAAAATCAGAACAAACCCCATTTCCAGTATATAGTTAATATGCCGTCTGCACTGTGTTTTATAACTAGGCTCCAACCTGTTATAGATTACAATTCTGCTTTAGTTGAGCCTTCATTTCCTTAATGCTGAAATTAAGTATTACCTACAAATTTAGACAGACATTGTAACCACTTCAGGGGACATTTGCATTGTAAGTAGAATCATTGTCAAATGTTCCAATTGTATAAGAATTCTGTGTTTCAAGAAATCCCTGTTCCGTTACAGACCCCATACGATGTGGTGTGTGCATTGTACCCCCTGCATGGACCTTTTGTCAGATGCGCCTATCATTAATAGTTAACTCTACCTGTATGAATAAGGTCATAAATTCACTAGGAATGTAATTATTAATACAAAATCAACATGTTTTTCTTATCATACCGTGTATTTGCAAACAAGAGAATGCACCAAAACTCAAGGAAATCTTTCAGCTTAACTTTGCTTAGTGAAAGGATGCAAAAAGTGTGCTTAGGACAAGTGTGGCTTTGAAGTTGTAAAATAAGATGTACCGGTTTAAAGCGGCCTTTGGAAGGCCTTCTCGTTCCATTAACGTTACCCAGAGCTGGTGGCCTGTTGCCTCTGCGGAGCTCACACCCGGGATTCTGCGGATGCTCTCCTGTAGTGAGTCCGTCTTTGTACCTTTTGGAAACCAGGTGTTCAGCTCCATTACTCTGGTGCCGTCATCGGTATCGCTTATCAGTGCATTTTAAACTCTTGCGGGTCTGGTGGAATTAAAATATACCATTCCAAGAGGGAAAGTGATTTGAATAAAATTTAACAATACCCTATAAACTACTTACCTCTCACACTGAAAACCTTTTCTGCAAACTTAAAAACTACCTTTCTGAAGTGTGAGAGAGATTCTATTTGAAATGGAGTTGGATGGTTTGTTTGGTGGTTGTTGGTTGTTTTTTTTTGGGGGGGGGGGATTGTTGTTAGGTTGGGGTTTTTTACCATTTTCTTTTTTAACCAGGTTGGTAGGGTTTTGGCATGGTGTGCTGAGGAAGTAGAGCACATGTGTTCACAGTGTTGTGGCTATTCCTATTAACCTCTTGGCTAGTTAAGACAATAAAAGAGGACGCTATAAAGATATGACATTGATAGGCAAAGCTCTGAGCTGGGTAGAGATTTGTATCCCTGTTGTGGCAGAGCTTGATCGGGGAGCGCAGATTGACTTGCGAGTGCCATCTCTTACACAGCGGGGATCAGCCCCGGTACACAAAGGTGTTGTCTGTCATCGGACCTGTGTCATTTCGCTGCTCACGTTACTACTTGTAATGCAGCTTCCGAGGCTCTGCTTCTGCTTTCCTCATGTACTCCTTTTCTTTGCTATGACAACATTGGAGTTACCTGAGAAGGTCCTTTAGAGGTTTTTATGTATATATAAAAAGATATATACTGTATGTATAATATAGATACACATATTGGTTTATATATTTCATTTTCATAGAATCATAGACTGGTTTGGGTTGGAAGGGACCTTAAAGCTCACCCAGTGCCACCCCCTGCCCTGGGCAGGGACACCTCCCCCCAGCCCAGGTTGCTCCAAGCCCCGTCCAACCCGGCCTTGAACACCTCCAGGGATGGGGCAGCCACAGCTTCTCGGGGCAACCTGCGCCGGGGGCTCACCGCCCTCACAGTCAAGAAGTTCTTCCTCAGATCTCATCTCAATCTCCCCTGTTCCAGTTTAAAATCATCACCCCTCATCCCATCTCTCCCCTCCCTGATCCAGAGTCCTTCCCCAGCTCTCCTGGAGCCCCTTTAGGGACTGGAAGGGGCTATATTTTCTATTATATAGCATAGAATAGGGCAAACTTGCTCTTTCTTGTGTCTTTCTCTGTGCTATACATCTAAAAGTCTGTTAAATTACAGCTTTAAAATATTTTACCATTCTGCAGTATATTTTAACCTCTGGTCAGCAGATTCCAGATGTTTCTTCAAAATTTGAAAACAGTGCTAAGTCTCATCACGCGCTGGCTTAAAATTAGTGTATTTCAAAGTCATAGGCTAGAGAATATCCAGCCAGTGGGTTTTGGCTGTGAGTGTCCTTATTCCCCTAGTTGGGAGCTGGTGATTGGGAAAGTCGTGCAAGTTCAGTTGCGCTCCGATTTTGGCAGGCGTGAAAACGGAACATGTGTGGACTGTTTAGGTTAAAATCTTAGTTTCTCAAAACCTAGATAAAATTGCGTTCTTGTAAGACCAATGGTGCTCCAGCTATTAATTGAGTTTCCTTATACATGTAGATTGAGGGCTGGAGGTGTATGTAGGCATAGTATGTACCAAACTGTGCATTCACGTGTTCTTAAGCTTGAGGAGAACCTGTGATTCAAAATATGGTAAAGGACTAGACATGTTTTTTTCTCATGAGAAACTCCTAGAAAGGAATAAAATAATATTTTACCTTGGCAAGAGCTTGGATACAATTTTTGCATCCCTTAACTTCTGTGGTATATGTGAGACAGCCAGAGGGGCATGGGAGGGTAAAAAAGGTTGTCCCACCGTATGTGCACTTAGACGGAAGCCAGCGAGCCTTGCCTTGCTGTTCTGGTTCAGGAGGAGTGAAAGTACCAGACCCTGGAAGAAAATAAAGTCTTTTTCTAGGCAGCAAATCAGGACAGAGTTGCGGGACTGATTGGTGATGAGGATTGTTCCCTGCCCTCGGACGCGGCAGACCCCTGCGATAGTAAATCCAATATGGAATTGTCTGCAGCGGCCGCCTCCCCGTTTTGGATTGTAAGCAGATGCTTTGTGCAGTTAGCAATTCCATTTCTCTGTTTTGTGCCAATAAACGCTTTCTTTGATGTCAGCTCTTCTGGGAGAAGAAATTAAGTGGACTGAATGCTTTTGACATTGCGGAGGAGCTGGTGAAAACGATGGACCTTCCAAAAGGTTTACAAGGTAATCGGAGTCTGCCCTTCACTCCAGGGGTGGCATTTTGAAACCAGTCTGTAGTGTGTCGGACCTCCTTGTTCTCCAGTGGTCCTCGGTGCTGTGGATCTTCCCAGCTTCAGCAGGAACTGTTAGTGCTCTGGCTGGGAGGCTTGGTGCCCTTCGTTCTGTGGGGATACTGAAGCAAAGCTTCTTAACTTTTGTTTGTTTGTTTGTTTTCCAGAAGCAGAATGGAACCAGCTTCCATTCCCAATTTGTTTGGTGGTTGTTTTGTTGGGGTTTTTTTTTTTGTGTGTTGGTGTGTAACAGAATGAGGAATTGATCTAGTTTTAAATAACCTCGGAGGGAGTTGTAGAGGTGCTGTTAGAAGTGTTTAGGACTGAGATTTGTGTTGTGTTGGCTTTCTAAATGACAGTACGTGCTTTGCCATTAAAATTTAAATAATGCCTCTTGTCCTGATTTGCTGTTCTTTGTCTTGTGCAATATTGATCTTCGCTTTTGCTCCCACTTGCAGGGGTTGGACCTGGTTGCACTGATGAAACACTCCTCTCTGCTATAGCTAGTGCTCTGCACACCAGTACTATGCCTATCACTGGGCAGCTGTCTGCAGCCGTGGAGAAGAATCCCGGAGTTTGGCTAAACACCTCACAGCCACTTTGCAAAGCATTTATGGTGACGGATGAAGATATTAGGTATTAACTAGAAATATCTCTTACTGTCTTGGAACAAGGTTTCTTGTGGTAATACAGTAACCCCTGCTTTTTAATTTTTCAATGGCAAGTTTAAATATCTGATGGAGCACTATGGCTTAATGAATTGTTTTGAATGCTTCTTTATCAGTAGAGTATAGAATCATAGAATCGTCTGGGTTGGAAGGGACCTTTAAGATCACCAAGTCCAACCATCAACCTGACACTGCCAAACCCACCACTAACCCACGTCCCTCAGCACCATGTCTGCCCCTCTCTTAAATCCCTCCAGGGATGGTGACTCCACCACTGCCCTGGGCAGCCTCTTCCAGTGCTTGACAACCCTTTCCATGAAGAAATTTTCCCCAGTCTCCATCCTAAACCTCCCCTGGCGCAACCTGAGGCCGTTTCCTCTTGTCCCATCGCCTGTTCCTCGGGAGCAGACTGACCCCCCCTCGCTACCCCCTCCTTTCAGGGAGCTGTAGGGAGCAAGAAGGTCTCCCCTCGGCCTCCTCTTCTCCAGGCTGAACCCCCCCAGCTCCCTCAGCCGCTCCTCACAGGACGTGTGCTCCAGACCCCTCACAGCTCCGTCGCCCTTCTCTGGACACCTCCAGTGCCTCAATGTCTGTCTTGTCGTGAGGGGCCCAAAACTGAACACGGCACTCGCGGTGGGGCCTCACCAGTGCCCAGTACGGGGGACGATCGCTGCCCCAGTGCTGCTGGCCACACTATGGCTGACACGGACCAGGATGCTGTTGGCCTTCGTGGCCACCTGGGCACACTGCTGGCTCATACGCAGGCGGCCGTCCACCAGCACCCCCAGGGCCTTCTCCACCAGGCAGCTTTCCAGCCACTCTGCCCCATCCCGTAGCGTCCATGGGATGGGACTTAGCACTGCTTGATTATGCACCTCTAAGCAAAGAAGAGATTGGAGAAATCCCAAACAGTGCGATTCGATTCTTCTCACCTTATTCCATGTCAGCATGGGACCAAAGAAAAGCTCTAACTGCTGCGGTGGCAGCAAACAAGGATGCAATTTATTTCAGTATAACTTGCTTTCAGTCGTGAATTGCGTTGCTAAATCGAGACTGGTCAAATTCAGCTTTAAGCACTTAATAGAGAACCGAATATAGCAGAGAGACTAACCTGAAAGTGTGCTACTGTGCATCCATTAACGGCATTTAAAGGTAGTAATTGTTTGACTGATAAATCTTTTTGAATTGCAGGATGACTTCTTTTGTGCTTGATTTTATACATGAATGACCAGGAAAAAGGGTTTGTTTATAACTTTATGATTTCCTGTGGCTGAGATGGAATAGGAGTCCCGTGAGCTGCAGGTTGTTGATCACTTCTTTACTAGGGCTTTGACAGAAAAGGAGCTGTAAAATTTAAGGTTGCGACTCAAAAGGAGAATGAGTGAAGTGATCAGAAACTTAATTTTCTCCAGTCTCATTTTTGGAAATCTGAGCAGGGTGGGCTGTCTTTTTCTTGTTTAATATTAGTACTAGGAACTAAAAATAAAACAAAGTCTTGAGTCAGCTGCTAGATTAGACATGTTTCAGCCCGAATTAAAAGTGGTACAATCAACACTAAGGTCTTGTAATAGAAGATATTGGACAGCTTTTTAGAGTGTTGCTCCCCTTATAGGATAATGCCAGGCAATATTTTTTTACAATGCAGTTCTTAGAGAGGTCTCTTTCAAAGCCACGCTTGTCCGCCTGGCCTCCTGGAGGTGGGATTTAAGATTCCTTTCCCTCGAAAGAGGCAGCTTTGAGGACTGATGTCCGTTTTCATTGATTTGGGGCAGGAAGCAAGAGGAACTGGTGCAGCAGGTGCGGAAGAGGCTGGAGGAAGCCCTGATGGCCGACATGCTTGCCCACGTAGAGGAAATAGCAAGAGATGGGGAAGCTCCTTCAGAGAAAGAAGGAGGCGAGGAAGAAGGAGAAGAGGAAGAGGAGGAGGAGGAGCAGGACCATGACCAGGAGATGGAGAATGTATAGTCCAGGTAAGGAGACAGCATCCTTTCTCACCTTAAAGTGTACTTTATGGAGGGCAGAAGTGTTTTCAGGAGGAATCTTAGTATATATTGACAAATCTGTGCTTTTTAGCATGCACTTTTAAGGGTGTGGTAGCTGTTCTTTCGGGGAAAAAGTCAAATGTTCTTTTGATGGATGTGATGTCTGGTCAGTGCTCGCATTGTCATAGAGTGTTCTCGCCTTATGTCTGTGTCGGATGGGCTAAATGCGTAACCACAACATGTGTGTGAATGCTTGAGGGATTCTGTCTTGTCAGTTCTTAAAAATTTGTCTTGTGATATCAGTTTTCTTCCCCCCTATTTATTTATTTATTACTTCCTACAATAGGTAAAAGGACACTGTGGGCAGAAAGGACAGCTGCCCTCTTATGGACTCAGTTTCTCCCTCACCTGCCTTTTTCTCTCACTTCTGCATTTTTAGTATGTGGTTTCTTGCAGTGTATATTAGAGGGCGCGTTTGTGGATTTTTTAAAAATAATATTTTTAAACAATATTTGAAGAAAGTTAGAAAAAGGCAACCTGACCATCAAAAGAGGGAAATTGCTGAAAAACTTTACATGTGGCAGGAATGTGTAAACTGAAAGTAACAGAAGAATGGGTATATTTGAAATCTGGAAACACCTGAAAAGTTTAAGATTATGTAAAAGTAGTAACTAAAGGATGCGCAGAAATGTGCCTTGACATTGTGCATCACTTACAAGCATCACAGCGCACGTACTGCATGTTTTCAAGCGTATGTCTGACTTTCACTTGTGCAATGGAACTTTTAAAAAAAGTGCAACTAGATTTTTTTATTATTATTTATTTTATTGTCTTGTAAACCAGAATAGCTCTGAATAACGAATCGTCACTGTGTAGCAGTGCAGAAAAAAACAGATATATAAGACCAAGTGAAGATACGCCATCGGGAGTTCCCTTAAATGTTGAGTGTTGCACTAGATGGGGACAGTGCCCCGTGCTGTGAAGCCGAGTTTTTCCTCGCTGCGTTCCTTTGATGTAACCCTAGCCGGGAGCACCGCGTGTGTCGTCAGTGGAGCTCACGCAGTGAGACGAAAACAGAACTCGCCGATTTTAATTTTTGATCATTCCAAGTTTTTAGCCTAAGAAAAGCAATTAGTGTTCTGGCACTGAAATAGGCTAGCCAATACCCTGGGTGCTTCGTTATGTAGCCTCCAGAGCCGGGGAGGCATGAATTAAGAATGTGGAGGGAGGGGGGAAGAATATTTAGGATGACTAGCAGAAGAAAAGCCCCTTTGGAGTGGCAGCTGTATTTCAGATAAAAGGAAGAGTGATTTATGTTGAGCAGTCCTTCGGGCTGGAAGGTTGATTGTAACACAAAATCTCTTTGGCCTTTGGGGGAAACCATCTATATCTGGGTGCTCTCTCTATATTTTGCTGTTTTACCACATCACTAACAGTAGCTTTATTTGGACAGTGAATATCTTGCGTTCCTGTCTATTACAAAGGTCCAGCAACAGCAAAAGGACCAGAACAGTCTGCTGAAGGTGAAAAACAGGAGATAAAGAAGTTGATATGTTATGGCTTTATTGTTTTAAGAGCTCGCTTGCTATAAAGACAAAAAAAAGTACTTGACTTACAAGGTGTGGTTTTTTTTTTCCTCTTTCTTTTAGGGAGTTCCATCTAAGAATTCCCAGTATAAACCCTATCAGCAGGGTCAGCACAACTATTTACAAAGCCAAGAGTGTCTGCGAAGCAAATTGCACCAACAATCCAACCGTACCTATGAGCGTTTTGATGTACACTTCAGGAAACGTTGAGAAGCTGACGGTTCATTAATTGCTGGGTAGTTTTGAAGATGGAACTTGACTAAACTCTACTCCCCTTCCTTTTTTTTAAAAGGGGTAGGGTAATCGGGAATGCAAAAGTGGGAGGGAATAAAGGAATATAAAATGGTGGGAGGGGAAATACTAGGAACCAAATTTCCTGTCCTTTTTTTTTTTTTTGTGGGTCAGTGATAGGTGATACATTTTTAAGCTTTTCTATCAAAGTACCTTTAACAATGACCCGTAGAAACAATTTTCTCTCTAACACAAGTGAGAGAGATGATGTTTCGCTCCTTGGCTACTCTGCTGTAGGCTACCTGTTTGTACCGACTGTAGGGAGGTCATTTTATGTTGTGGATTGTCATTCCGTGTGTCAGCTTGGGTCACCGGATTTCCTTATCCTCGCAAGACCACATTGGTCTTGGAAGTGTGGTCTCGGAGACAAAGTGCCAGTGCCTCTTCCACCTGAGGTTTCGATCGGTAGGGGAAGTTACGCTTGAGGAATTGGTCTTACATCAATGGCAATCGGTTTCTTTTTTTAGTTAGTTCCAGCGCCACACTGAAGGCACTGCCGTGCACGTTTTTGATACGGAGTTACGTACATGTCCGAGCATAGCCGAATAGAGGTTTGAAGATAAATATACCCACTCTGTGGTATAGTTTGCTTTGGTTTAAAGCTGGTCAGAAGGACCTTCTCAACTCGGAATGGAAGGATGACTCATTTCTGACTGACAATGAGGAAAACTTCCTCCTTTCTCTTCTGGTGCCAAGAACCCTGACCTCCGTTTCTGTGCGTGTGGAGGGAAGGGGATCCATTCCAATAGGTGTGTCTACACATCTGCTTTCGTGTGCAGTAATGTTCTGACCTCTTTTAAAACAAGAAAGGAAAAAGGTTGATTTTTCTATAATTGATATCTAAAAACGAATTTAAAGCTTTTTATTAAGTATTAAATCTTTCTTATTTGCATGTGCAGTGAAGTGACCAGCATTTTGTGTCCAAAAATGAAATGATGTGAAACCTGCCTTAATGTGTTTATAAGTATTTGGCTTCACCATGGGTACCTTGATTGATTCCTCAGTCTCTTCTAGTACGTCTGTGAGCATTTTGGGGTAACTTGTGGCTAAAAGTGGATTTATCTGAGGAGGGAGGATCGGGAGAGGGGACGACAATGAGAGTTTATAGCTTGGAGAATGTGTTAACTAAGCTGCAAAAGTTATTTTAGTCTTAGGGTATCCGTCGCATAATTCGTGCGTGGACATCTCAGCTGAGAGTACAGTATAAAGTGGTGGATTAAATATTGTGCCACTACACTAACCAATTGTACAAGTTGTTGGTATCCCAAAACTTGGGGAAGAAAGTAGCTCCCAGAGCCTTTATCGCATAAGGATGATTAGCAGCGACAGCAAGGGCCCAGGGGGAGAGCCTGGAGAGTAATAGCCTGTGGGAATAGTTCAGCTTAGGGATCTGACTAGGTTTAAAAACATCCCATGCCAAAGGGATTGATACTATATTAACTCTTTTCTTAAAGATTTGAAAATGCAAAATTCTTTGATACGGCTCATTTGGAGTACTGCAAGAAGACTGAATTGTACTTTGCTGCTGCTCTACCAGGTATTGCTTTGGGGAACCTTACCTGGTACTGCAGCCAGTGAGAATTCTTTTCCTTTTTCAACAGTCTGTTACGGTTATTATTCTGTAAATCTGTCCTCTTGTACTTCATTGTGTTGAATTAAATGTTTCTCACAAAATAGAGATTCTTCTAGTCTGCGTCAAGCCCCTACCTGCAGTTTTTGTGCTATGCCCCTTCCAGTCGTTTCAGCGGAGGCACTCCTGCATTTTTATTGTGGGCTCCATTCTGAGATTTGGGTCTCGGTATCTGAGCCTGGCAGAGGGGAATCCAGAGGGAGACTTCTCGCTGCAGAGTCCTGTGTCCTCACCAAGTAAGAGGCTGCCGGGGTGTCCCGTCTGACGGGCAGGTTGCTGACGCGGTCCTTTGACTCTCAACTCCAGCAGTTTATAACCCATACTAGAGGTGTTCTTCTCGCCGTGGCACTCTTGTTCTGACACTATTTCTTTTTTAAAAACTTTGTATTTAGCGATGTCTCTGTTTACTTTTCTTTGAATATGATTATATTCTAAGTGTATGCAGCACCAGAACTTCGATGATTGAGACATTGATACTAATATTTTGATGCACTGAGCATCAAGTGTAAATTGCTGCCAACTTGTGCGCCAGCTCTTTTGTTTTCACCACTACTTTCCCTGTTCAGTGCTTTCTCTTTCCTTCAGCCCTTTAAAAATTTATCAGTGTTTTCATTCGTATGGAGGAGTTGATTGTTCGAAGTACCAAAAAGGAGCCCAGGACTCCTATCACATCCAAAGAAACTTCAATCACTTTACCTGCTAATCAAGACGGGTAAGTAAATAAAATACACCTTTTAAATGAGCCTGATGTCTTTCTCATGTTGTGGCAGTAATAACTGGATTAGTTTGTTTTATCACAGCCTCCTGCCATGGACGTGACTGATGGGCATATAGTGGTCTGCCATCATTGGATATAACCCCAAGCTGGAGAAAGCAGTCGGTACTTGAGGTGTATCTCATTAAGCAGATGATGAGTAAAGAACATATTTAGGAAAAGGAACTGAGTGGAATTGGGGGCAAAACTTACCATTTATTAATACGCAGCAGCTATTGCATGAGAACATACTAACAGTAGCGGTGCCCGTTGTTCCGGCTGAGCCCGAGTTCGTCTGCTTGGAGAAGGGATTGCTTTTGGAACTGGTAATTCTTTCCCTCGATGGTAACGGCACCTTCCTGTTGCCCTCTAATATTATAAATGTATGTAATATGGAGCTGCAATGTGAAATAGCTGTAGGTTCATCCTGCACACTGTTTGTTCTGGGAACCTATTGTTGATTATTTTCTACTAAAACAATAGTACCAATCTCTGCGGAGGGATAGTGATCTTGATACAATCATCTTTGGAGATGATAGATAAGCATATTTTAATGGTCTTTATGCATATTCACTGAGGGGCTGGATCTTGTCCACTGCAGCTAAAGTTTTGCCTCTTTTTCTGTAGACAGTGTAATTTTGGATACACACCACCTGAGTTCACCAAAAACTCCGTTTCCTATGCTGTGTCATGCTCAGTCAGGTTTTTCTTGTTTTCTCTGCAAACAGCAGCCTGCCTGATTCTAGAGGGTTGGAGGGGATGGGGGGGGGGATGGACTGGTTTGGTTGATGGTGGCAGATAGGATGAAAACCCTGGAAGTGCCGTTTTACTCTGCAAAGGTGACTTCATAAAAAGAGACTCCTTGTTATTTAAAACTCCTGATTTTTATCCTGTGCAAAGTGTGTCGGAGCTGTTCCATGAAGATGTCTCTTTTTTTTTTTTTTCTTTTTTTTTCTTCCCTCTCTCTGCTTTGTTTTGCAAAGCTAACAAAGTTAAAGGGAATGTGATTATCTCCCTGTTTGTGTCACCAGTGTTATTTTTCTGGAATTCCAGTTGGATAAAACGTTGTGCAATCAATAAAAATAATGAATTTGCGTGGATATTGGTACAGTCTGGGTCTGGCCTGCAGAGCTTTTGTAGGTGGTTCTGCCCGGGAAAAGTTAGCTGGATTCACAGCTGAAATCGAACTTGCCGAACTGGCTGTTGAGCAAGAGAAGGGAGGAGTTTTCTTGCTTGTAAATTGAGCACATTGGGAAGGGAAAGCAGTCAGGAATGACACAGCCGGACTCTGGGAATGTAGGCATGTTCAACCCCGCGCAGGGAGGCTTTGGCGTCATGGCTGCGAGTTGTTTTCTAGTGATAATGTTACGTGAAAAATATTTTTGACGTTAGAATTCATGGATCAGTGTACCCTCTTGTTCTACTTCCCGTGTGAAAGGAGGCTAGCTGAAATTACCTTTCCAAATCAGAAACGTATTTTCATCAGTCAAACGCACTTTAGTCCCTGTGGGAGCTGCAGGCAGGCACTGTGTGCGACGCAGACTCTGCTGCACGAAAGCTTTTCATCAGTGCTAGTTTATCAGCTACTGGTCGAGGTAATTTTGCTTCTTTATAGCCCTAAGAGACTGTCCTACCGCTCTTTTCTATAAAGTAAGAAAATGTTGAATGCGAGTACGAGTGAAGGTTTAAAAAATAAAAAAAAATGTACATGTATTTTGCAGCTGTCTTTGAAAACGACTCTTGTACAAGCTGGCTGTGGTGACGTGAGGAATAGAGGGAAGGGACAGCAAGCTATCCTGTTCGTTAAAAGTTTCGTTGCGTCAAATTAGTAGTTGTGCCAGTCCTGTGAAAGGCCCCCGGTCGCACGGCTCAAGGCTTCATCCGCATATTTTTTAAAAGACTTTAAATCCGCTGATGCTACCGTTCCCGCTCCGGAGCGGCTGGGTGGTTCTGTCTCTAGTATGTGTTGTGGAGCCAGAGAGTAGCCGTCTCCCTGGTTTAAGACTTTATCCTTCAAAACAGACAAGCTGTTCATCTGAAGCTTTTTTTCCCGGGCCTATTTCTGCTGTTGGATATTACTTCTGATCTTCTATCCTTAAATTTCCTGACCTAGTACTTATTCATCCCTGTTTAACCTTGTCTTGGTTCCTGCGTATCGACTTCTAATTATTCTTTTAAGGTCATTATGAAATACATTCTTGCCTTTCTTCCCTCCTTTTGGCCACTGGATGTTACCTCTGTGGCAGCTGCAACACTTCTGTGTGCGGGAATGTATCTTGGCAGCTCTTCCCGATGAAAGAACAGAATTCCCAGCCCGGCGGCTCCCTTGGGGCTCCCCAGCAGCACTGTCGGGGTTGGAGCAGACGCTGCAAACGGCGAGAGGCCCTGGGACCTCAAAGGCAAATTCTTGCACTCTAAGGGAGTGTGGCTACGTTGTCCGCACCCGGATTCCTCGAGACCTTCTGTTCCTGGGGTCTGATAACCTGCCTACGTGCTCAGCTCTTCCACCTGGTTGCTTGAGGGTTGGTTCGGTTTGTTTTCACTCCTACTCTTTACTACTTTGCAGGAGGTGGATAAAGCAGAACACAGAATCATGGCCTGGTTTGGGTTGGGAAGGACTTTAAAGCTCATCCAGTGCCACCCCCCTGCCCTGGGCAGGGACACCTCCCCCCAGTCCAGGTTGCTCCAAGCCCCGTCCAACCCAGCCTTGAACACCTCCAGGGATGGGGCAGCCACAGCTGCACTGGTCTTTCAGCACCTCTAACTCATGTCCTCTGTCTTGTCTGTCCTGTCTAGACTGATCCCCCTCAAAAAGAAAGTCGGGTAACGCATTTAAAGGGGGAGGGGGCAGGAGAACGTTTGCTTAGTTGAGAAAAAGTAAATTTTTCAGGATTAACTCTCCAATCAGCCAATCTGGGATTTGGGATTTTGGGATCTGTTTATTTGGGATTACGTCCATAAGAACAATCTCCAGGAGCCCAAAATCTTTAGATGATACCACTTATTCCCTGTCAAATAAAATGCATATTCTTAACTGTTGTCACTCTGAACAGAAATATCTGTGTACGCTGGAACTGCTTTGTCTTTTCCTCTGTGGTTGGTCGAGGTTGCCAGTGTTGCATATTTTAACTCCCCGCTTTAAATCAGCGTACAGATACACAGGAGAAGGTGGTGTCCTAATTCTGCAGCACAGAAGATGATGTCCTGTATGGGATGTAGTGAGCTAAAAACTTGGATTTGTTCTCAGATTAGCAGGGATCAACTCTGTTCCCTTGAACTAATGAGGGGAAACTGTTACCCTTCGGTTTGACCTCACGATGAGCTGGAGCGTATGAGAGAACAGCACGGAACAGCATTTGCTAAATGATGTTTACAGCGATAGAGCATTTATGAGAATGAGGAGGAAAAAAAAACACATTTTGAACTTCAGAATGACCCACCAAATTGCACTTGAAATTGTCAGGGTTATTGGTTAACAATCTGATTTGGTATTGATGAGTACTGATACAACGCTAACTGCTGGTAATAAATAATATTTACCGAGTATGGTAAATTAATGTTTATTTGATCCATTAAATAAATCTCTACACGTTTAGTGGATTTTTCTTACCTTGCAGAGTCACTAATGGAAATAGTTTGAGATTGTGTAGAACGGGAATAGCGGTGCGATGAATGACCTCTTAACTGGTTTGTCTCTAGCGGCAAGATTCAGGAACTGCTTAGCTGTAGGAATCTGGTTTCATTTGCATATACAAAATACAGGTCTTCTGATAAACAGACCCCCAAATTTGAGCTTTTGGAAGGAGGGGAATACTAAAAAAGTTATTACCTGGTTTTG
Organism: Vanellus vanellus; assembly: GCF_965231255.1. Taxonomy (NCBI): domain Eukaryota; kingdom Metazoa; phylum Chordata; class Aves; order Charadriiformes; family Charadriidae; genus Vanellus; species Vanellus vanellus. Next base: position 5,490,189 of record NC_138930.1, read on the forward strand.
TTTGTAATTTGAGTCCAGTTCTATGTCCTGGATTAGCTTATCGAGCACATTTTTTTTGGAACTTAGTGATCTTGAAGGGCTGTAAAACTTGAAAGCTTGGTGTGCCGCCTGTTGTTTTTCATGCTTTTGTCTGATCTGCAATTAATACTTAGTTTCCCATCGAGTCTCTGCTCTGCAACTTCTCAGAAGGTCGTTACCTGAAAGCTAAGTTCTTCATTAATCCAGTGCACAAAAAAAAGAGACGTTTGCTAATGGCTTCCTCCAAAGTGCCTTTTTTTATGTGCTGCTGGAGTAGGGAAATCTGTTCAGGTGACACTGAGAGGTCACAGAAAAAAGACCGCACGGCCTCTCGGTGCCATTGTCCGTGTTTTCAGTTATAGTAATAGTTGGTCAGTTGGAGTGTGTGCATGTAATATGGTTTTTGCATGTCATGTTGACATTGAGCCTCATCACCTTGAGCCGTCTCCATATGTTGTTCCCTCAGTCAGCTACTTTGTGAGCTGATTGATCTCAGACTTGGGGCATTTTGTCAAGTTACAGATCTTGTCAATCTGTCTGGCTCCACCTACATACAGTGATTCAGCTCCTGATGTGCTGAAATATTCCCTTAAGCCTTCCCACACACACGTAAGGACTTTTTTATAATTCTTCTCCAAGCTATGCCACCTCTTCTGCGCTGTGCTCAAAGCCTGTATTTTTTGCATGATGTTTGCATGTGCGTGAAGAACCGTGCAGACAGCAGAGTTTGATGCTCCTCTCACTCTTTGGGGGAACTACAATGGTTTTCTGGAAGTATTTTTTCCCCCTAAACTTAGAATCACAGAATGGTTTGGAAGGGACCTTAAAGCTCACCCAGTCTCACCCCCTGCCCCGGGCAGGGACACCTTCCCCCAGCCCAGGTTGCTCCAAGCCCCGTCCAACCTGGCCTTGAACACCTCCAGGGATGGGGCAGCTACAGCTTCTCGGGGCAACCTGCGCCGGGGGCTCACCGCCCCCACAGCCAAGAAGTTCTTCTTCAGATCTCATCTCAATCTCCCCTCTTTCAGTGTGAAACCGTTCCCCCTCATTCCATCGCTCCCCTCCCTGATCCGGAGTCCCTCCCCAGCTCTCGTGGAGCCCCTTTAGGCACTGGAAGGGGCTCTGAAGTCTCTGTGGAGACTTCTCTTCTCCAGGCTGAACCCCCCCCCAACTCTCCCAGCCTGTCCTCATAGGATCCCCATAACTTTGGAGCCCATTTATAGCGTTTGGCCACCATGCTGTGATTTAGGCAAATAGATAACTGTGGGTGTGTTTTGGTTTGAGGGGGGTGTTGGGATTCCCCCTTATGTGTCCATTAATCTCCTCTTTAGGAGTTGAGCTACAGAAGGATGCTCTTTATGGCAGCAGAGATACTCCGGCTAGGGTGGGGTAACTTCTGCCTTTGCACGCTTGACCTGGAATAAGAGTGGCTGTCGCAGAATTGTACTTGGGGGAGTTTGGCTTGCGCAGCCGTGGTGGTACTAATTACTCTGCTGTCGTTGGAATGCTCCGTTGCCCCACACGAAAGCAGCTTAACGGGCTGCAACACCTCCGCTTTGCTGTAGTAAAGCGTTCTTTGGTTCCCTGTGCGTATACAGGGGGTTGTCTCGGTCACTTTGGGGGACATCTTTGTTCTGTGGATGATCAGAGACCGAATGATGACAGGCAACACAAAGAGGCGGGAGGAGCAATTGTGGATGAGCCCCGATAAGAAATGGGGAAACCACCTGGAGAGGTGGGCTTGGAAGCAGCAAGGAAGTGCCTTCTGCCTCGTGATCAGGGAAGTTGGGTCTCCTGTACGGTTGGGTTTTGGTTAAAGAAACAGGAGCTGTGCTAAAGAACTTCTCTAATTTGTATAATCCATTTTCTCTGTTAATGGGAGACACCAGTCTCTTAAAAGACCTGCGAATTACTCGGGTTAAAAACTACAAAGGCAACTTGGTGCCAGGAGTGAAAAGAAGACTCTTCAGAAGAACGCGTGAGCTAGTTGTGCTGAAAATGGAACAGATCAGAGGCATAACATCTACAAACCAGGTTTGCCAAAAGCGCTTAAAATAACAACCAGCAGTTTCTGTAGGTGCTGTTGGACTTGACGCAGTGATTTCCCCTCTGGAGTCCAGAGGAGGCGCAAACAGCAGCGTGTGGAGCCAGCGCTGCAGCCCCCGCGGTGAGCGGGGAAGCCCACGGACAACGCTTCTCCTGGGGCTTGAGAGGTGGTGATGGGGTGGGCTGCGGTGGCGAGGAGCGGCGTCAGGATTGGAGTTGCAGCAAGGACGTGAGGAACCGCTCCGATACAGGTTCGGTGTTGGCGCAGGTTGCCCAGAGAAGGTGGCACCGCTGGACATTAATGAGATCTTTTTTCTACATTTCCTGGAAATGGGAGAAGCTCAGGAGAGAGAGGGGTTGTACTGTTCTGTCCCGAGTAACGGAAAACCCACTATTTTTAGTACTTTAGTGGGGTGTTTCAACTTACTAGCTTAAATATTTTGGGAAGGGGGAGGGGGGATGTCTTGCAGCCCGCTTGTGTGCCTCAAATCTGGTTCTGCCTCATCTGTCCCTAGAGGAGAAGCTTTGGTCCACAGTCGGTGTGAGCCCTCCGTAACGCCTGGAGCCCGGCGGCTCTCTGAACAGCTCACGGCGTGGGGAAGACGCGGCTGAGGTGGGATTCCCAGAGCCGTGCTAGTGCTGGTGCAGCTGCATAAGCACTGCAGAGGCCGGATGGATGTGGACAGATCTCCGTGAACGCTTTGGGAGGAGGAAACAGAAGTTGCTCCAGTCTTCCTCTGCAGGAGCCATCGCGAAAGAAAGAGCTGGTGGGAGCTCACTGCCAAGACCTCCAAAGGTGAACCGGGAGGAGAGGAAGCCTGTAATTTGTTTTCGTGAAACTCTTCAGCAGTGGGAAGATGTTGGGTTTGGTTGGCAGGTAGGAGAAATGGGAAGAAGCAAGGAGGCAGTTCCTGGTGGCTGGAAAGCTCACACGGAAGGTGGAAGTGACCCATTCAGAAGGGGAAAGTCCTTTCCTTCCCTGCAGGAGAGTCACCAGCTGAAGGACAAAACTTTAGAAGCACAAGGACAGACCACGTGGCCGCTGACCAGCAGGAGTTAATGTTTCCCAGGATCTGTGAAATGTGAACAGCGAGTGGGCGTTGGGAAGTGTGTGTTGGGGGGGAGTCGAGACCGGGCACTGGTGGTTCTTGCGGTTAAAAACAATCCCAAACCTAATGGTTGAATTAATCCCAAAGATGGCGATAGGGAACGGCAGTTATGTAAAAATGGAGAAAATGAAGCTGCGGAATGGGACCTGCGGAATTGGAGGTAGTGGGTGAGCTGAGAATTGGTCTCGCTGTCGTTAGAGTGAATTAGTGTGCTGCGCCATCGCTGCCTGCGAGGGTTTGAGGGTTTCTTAAAGCTCTGTCTGTGGAAGGTCCCGGTAAAGCAATGGTCCAGGTGGAACAGGCGATGCGGAGGTGAATGTTTTGCGGTGAGCCGGCTGCCTTTGGGGGGGAGAAACCGTCACAGCAGGGACCTGCCCTGGTGGCTTTTTGATGAGAGAAGGTGGTGGAGATGCTCATGGTCTTGGGGCATCCAAGCTGCTGAAGTTGTCAGGGCTGTGTCTGAAGCGGAAACAGATGGCTGAGGGGATCGTGCCCCTCTGCTGCGCTCTGCTCTGCTCTGGGGAGACCCCCCCGCAGTGCTGCCTCCAGCTCGGGGGGTGCCCACAGCAGAAGGCCCCGGAGCTGTTGGAGCGGGGCCAGAGGAGGCCCCGGAGATGCTGGGAGGGCTGGAGCCCCTCTGCTGGGAGGACAGGCTGGGAGAGGTGGGGGGGTTCAGCCTGGAGAAGAGAAGGCTCCGGGGAGACCTCAGAGCCCCTTCCAGTGCCTAAAGGGGCTCCAGGAGAGCTGGGGAGGGACTCCATCAGGGAGGGGAGCGATGGGATGAGGGGGGACGGTTTGACACTGGAAGAGGGGAGATTTAGATGAGATCTGAGGAAGAACTTCTTGGCTGTGAGGGCGGTGAGCCCCCGGCGCAGGTTGCCCCGAGAAGCTGTGGCTGCCCCATCCCTGGAGGTGTTCAAGGCCGGGTTGGACGGGGCTGGGAGCAACCTGGGCTGGTGGGAGGTGTCCCTGCCCAGGGCAGGGGGTGGCACTGGGTGAGCTTTAAGGTTTCCCTTTCATGCCGTGATTCTGTGACGACTTTGCTACTGAGCATGATAAACAGCAATCACCACTTGCAAAGCAGGACGTAGAGAACCAAGGGGAAAAGGTGGGAGAAAGGACAAAGATTTTACGTTTTCTTAACTTTTGTAACTGGGGAAGAAGGAAATGTCCTTCAGTACTCAAAGTGTAGCTGTGCTGTAGCTCCATACCCTTGAGTGGTTGACAAACTGTGCATGGCCTCGGTGTGGGTGGATGGGAATTGTCCACGCGGGTGCCGTGACGAGCTGCCCCGTCCTCAGCGGGTGCTTTGCTGCTCCGGTTTTGCTCTTTGCCAAGAAATGCCACTCTTCGTCAATAAAAGGGTTGTGCAAAGCGGTACCTGACTCGTCTGCTCTCTTCCTTCTTCTGATGGAAGGTCGGAGAGATGGGATGGCGGTGGCCGGAGAGAGCTGTGGTGGAAGCTACCACACGCCTGTGGCCCCGCGCCTGCGCCTCTCGGCTTCTGCCGTGGCCGTGGTGGCGTTCTCGAGGTGTCTATGTGACCGAGGGCTGGAGGGGGGCTGTGGGGTGAGAAATGCGCAGGAAGGAGTGTATCCCCCCATATAACCGGGATGTGCGTACACCCCCCTGGGCACCCTGTCCCCCGTCCCCCCCCCCTTGGGGCACACCCCCCCCGTGGCACTGTCTGTGCTCCCCTATGACACCCCACCCGCCCTCTGTGCACTGTCACCCCCGTGGCACTCCGCCTGTCCCCCTGTGGCACTGTCAGTGTCCCCCGTGACACCCTGCCCACCCCCCGGTGGCACTGTCCCTGATCCCCGTGGCACTGTCTCTGCCCCCGTGACACCCCACCCGCCCCCCGTGCACTGTCTGTGTCCCCCCCGTGGCACCGTTCGTGTCCCCCGTGACACCCCGCCCGCCCGTGGCTTTCCCGTGTTGGCCACCCGAATCGCTGCCACCCCCCTCCCCAAATGCCGCCGTCCCCTTCCCGTCTCTCTCCGTCCCCCTCGCGGTGACTCCCGGGTGGGGTTGAACACGCGTGGGCGTGGCGCGGGGCGAGGCGTGCCCGGCCACGCCCCCTCCCTGCGGCGGGGCGGGGCCCGCCAGGGCCGGCGGCGCGGGGGGCGGGGCGGGGCGCGGCGGGGGCGCATGCGCGCGGCGGGGCGCGGCCCATTGTCGGGGCGGGCTGACGTCGGGGCGGGGCGGTGCGGCGCGGCGGGGGGCGCGCGCAGGGAGGCGGCGTGCGGCGGGCACCGGGCACCGCCACCGCCCCGGCCCCGCTCCGCTCCGCTCCCGCCTCAGCCGCCGCCGCCATGCCCGGCTCCATCTACCAGCCCGAGGGCGGACAGCCCTCCCGCGGTCCGCCGCGCTGCTTGGCGCTGCTCAGCCCTCCGCCGCCCCCCGGGCAGGACCCGCCGCCACCGGAGCCCGAACGGGAGCGGGAGGGGCCGGCGCAGGACGAAGCCGCCGCCCTGAGGTTCGCCCTGGACCAGCTCTCGCTTCTGGGGCTGGAGGAGGCGGGCGGGCTGCGGGCGGCGGAGGCGGGCGGCGAGGAGCCGGAGGCGGTGGCGGCGGCGGCGGCGGGAGGAGGAGGAGGAGGAGGAGGAGGAGCGGGGCCGGGCGGCCTTCAGGCGCGGGAGCGTGGCGGTTCCCCGCCGGTTCCCGGTCCCTCCGCCAACCCCTCGGCCGCCTTCGGTAACTTCGCCCCGCACCTGCCCCCCCCCGCCCCCCCCGCCGCGCTGCTGGCCGAGCCCTTGGGCGGCAGGAAGAAGAGCGTGAACATGACCGAGTGCGTCCCGGTGCCCAGCTCCGAGCACGTCGCCGAGATCGTGGGCCGGCAAGGTAACACCCCCCCCACCCCCCCTCTCACCCCTCCCCCCCGCGTGGGAGAGAGACACGCGTGGGGACCCCCCTCCCTCCACCCCCCTTTGTCCGCCCCGCGGCCGCCGGGATGCGCCGGACCACTCCCCCACGCCCCCTTTCCCCTCCCTCCCCCCCCCCCCCGTGGAATTTGGGTCAGTTTTGGGGGGGCTTTTGTCTCCGCGGCCGGTAACGCGGAGGCGGCGACTTAACGGCGACGAATCCCGCCGCCCCAAAACTCCTCCCGCCGGTGGGGGGGGGTGGGGGGGGCTGCGGGGAGAACCGCTCCTCTTTGTGCCTCTCCTCGGCGGGGAAATAGTCATTCAACTCTCTCGGTCAGCGCGAACCGGGGGGGAAGGGAGGGGGGGGATAAGCACCGGGGAGTTGCCGGGCTCCACGCGTGTCCGTGGGAGCGGGCGGGACCCGAGGGACAGGGGACAGCTTTGATTTGATTGTAGTTGAGTGTCTGTCCCCGCTGTGTCAGACTCGGTGTGTAAATGATACTCGGGTGACTTCGTGTATAAAGGGTAATTAAATCCGCTGGTTCATTAGTAGGTGGGTGAAGCCCCCGCGGGTGGGGAAGGGGCACGAAGCCCCGCTGGCACCCGGCTGTCACAAAAGGGCCACCCGCAGCCCCGGGTGGGTGTGCCTGGCGTGGGCTTTGTCTCCAGGAAATCCCAAATAGCCCTTCACCAAAGTTTCATCTTTTAAAAAAAAAAAAAAAAAAACACCAACCAACAAAAAAAAAAAAAACCCACCTAAAAACACAACGAGAAAAGACTCCGAGAAGGAGGATTTAAGAAAATAATCATAAAAATACAAAATAAAAGAAGAGAGGTGCTGCCCGCAGGAATCCCGGCGGCGACGGGCAGTGGGGCTCGCGATGAGCCTGACCTCCGCGCGGGGTCTGTCGCCACGCTGGGCTCTGGCACCCCGGCACTGCCCTCGCGTCCCCCCCCCCGGCTCCCAGTCCTCCTTCACCTGCTGCGAGGTGGGGGACGGGACACCCATATTTTTCCCGGGGGGAAGCGGGGAGCTGGGCAGCCTCATTGTTCTCTTTGTTAGCCAGAGCCATGCTGTGATGAGCGCGGTGACATCATGCTCTGCGCTTCCCATTGGCCTGCGTTGCCTCCCAGCCGGCCCCGCTTCCCGGCCTCCCAACTTTCCGAGCACCCCTCCTCGATCCCGCCGCCCCGCCGCCGGGGTCCCACCGGCTTACCGAACCCAACCGGGCACAACCGAGCGGAGCGGCACATCGCCGGAGGAGGACACCGGCGCGACGCCGCGCCCTGCTCCAGAGAATCCTCCTTCTTCCCGGGCCGGATGGGGACCTGGATTTGGTGGCTTCACCGGCGGGCTCCGCGCAACCCCGGCGTCTGGCAACTTGCGAGCAAACCCGTAACGGGGTCCGACCTCCCTGGGGGGAAACGCGTCGGCTCCGTGAGTTTCAGGAAGGTTGGAGTGAACGGCTGCTTTTCGGGCCGGCGAGCTGTCGGTTGGCACCCCTCCTCGCCGCGGCTGGGCTTGGGCGTTTCGGCTGCGGTGAGGTCCCGGCGCTGCGCCGTCGGCACCCCGACGAGTTAAATGTGCACCCGGACACCTCGTGCGGAGTTTGGGTGCTCGCGGAGCTCCACGGGCTCCCGGAAAAGTGCTGCAAAAGAAATGATGATACGGGCTTGGGGAGGGGTGCTGGGGGGGCACCGTGCCCCACCAGTGGGCTCGGAGGGGACGAGGGGGGGGACTGGGGGTACCTGCTGCCACCCCAACCCGCAGGAGCAGCTCTCCCCGGGGGTTTTCTTGCCCCTCTCCCAGTCTCGGCTTTTCTGCGGTTCCCGGCTCGGTCGGACACGGTGCCGCGGCCCCGTCGTGCTGGGGGGTTTGCCGCAAAGGGGGGGCTTGACATTCGGCACCCCCGGTTCTCGCTGGCGGGGGCGGGAGGGGGCAGCTGGGCAGCATCCGAGGGGATGGCGCCGTCAGCAGAGTGGCTTTGCGCTCCGGCAGCTCTGCGGTGCCGCCGGCAGCTGGTTTAGGTGAGGGATGTGCGAGGCCGGTGCAGCCCGAGCAGGGGCGATACCGCCGTCCTTCGCAGCTGCCCCCCTCTCTCCGGGTCTCGCACCGAGCTCAAAAACGAGCCCAGCCCTTCTCGCTCGCCTCAGCCTCCCGCACCCCTGCTGGCTCCCGGGTCCTTCTGGTCCCCGCGTCCTCCCGTGCGAGTCTCCCACGGTCTTCGGTAGCCCCGTGGCCGCGTAGTAGCATCGTTCCGGTGGCGAGATGTGCCGCTGCGGGGCTGGGTCGGACTCCCTCAGAACTGTGTCCCCGTCACTCTCGTCCTTGCTGCGCTTACCCGCCCTGGCCGTGACCCGGGGGACGGGCGCTTGAGCTGCCACCACCGCCCTCGGAACGGAGGAAGGGATGAAGGTGTGGATATGGGGTGCCCCGGAAGGGTCTTGAGTTGGGGCTGGCTTTCTCTGCCCGTACACCGTGTGCTGAGGAGCAGCTCTCGGGGCGCTTTGGGACCGGTCCTACTGTCCCCAGAGCCCGGCAGCCCCTCGCTGCCATCGGGGTGAGCGGGGACGTGGCTGAGAGGTCCCAACCGCCCCGTCAGACCCATGTACGGCCGTACCGCGCCGGCTGAGGTGGGACAGAAGCTGTCGCACTCGCACTCGATTTCTCCTCCTTCTTTTTCTTCAGTTTCTCTCCTCCAGAGCCACAAATTTAACCCTTTCCAGAAGGGAGCGGCAGCAGCAGCTCAGCAGGTAAATCTTTTGTCGTACAAAGCAAATCTGCGTTTTCTTGTCTCCGCCGGAGAGGTGGTTGCCGCGACCCCTCGTCCGGATCGGTGACGGTTGCGGAGCGGCGTCTGCGGCTTTTCTCCTCCTTGCCCACGCGGCTACCGAAAGGCAGCGTGCGTGGCCTGGCGGGATTTACGTGGCCGTGCCTTCGCGTGCAAGCCCGCTCGTGACTCCTGCCCTGGGAGGCACCGGCTCCAAAAAGCTCTGTGGGCATTGACCGCAGCGCTGGGGACCCGTCTGCCCAACCAGCGAAAAGAGCGGTGGTGGTAACTGGGATCAGCGGGGAGAAGGGAGGACGGGGAGCACGGCGGGGCTCTGGCGTCCCGGCACCGTGCCGGCGTTGCTCCCTGGCGTCCCCCCTTCAGCGGCGCATTTCCGAGCAGCGTCTTTCCCCCCAACGAGGCCGAGAGGGTGACGGGCGGCCGGTGGGACGGAGTCAGCCACGGGCGCCTCTCTCGGGCTCCGCTTCCCCATCTGCGACACTGTCGGCGGCTTTGGGTGCGGATTTGGGTAAGTTGCCGTTTATAGAAGACGCTGGGACGCTCGAAGCGGGAAAGGCTGGAATAACGGCAGCTCTCCTCCCTGCCGGAGCGCGGCGGGCGTAAACTTGCCGTGGATTTTGCCAGGGCTACGATGAATCCTCTCGGATTTCCGAGCCCTGAGCTGCTGCTCTCTGCCGTCCTCTGCCCATCGTGCCGCGGTCCTTTGAGGCCGTCCCGGCTGCGTCCTCCCGCCTCTCTGGGGCGCAGCAGAGCTGGAAATTCCCGAAGTCGGTGGCAGCGGTTGATGGGTTCGCTGGTGGATCCGCCTGCACGTCTTGGCTCCGGCACCGGCTTCCTCCTCTCCGGCCTGAGGCGAGGAGCCCGGCCTCCCTTGCCACGCTTTTCCCGGTGTCTGGAGAAGAAACAAAGGTGCGATGTGCTCGCCGCCCGCCGCGCGGTGGCAAGGATGGATTAATTACCGTTTGCAGAGAGGTGGGAAGAAGAGCTCGGCAAGGGGGGAGATGAGATGCGACGGAGGTGTGATGGGTTCTCCTCCACCTCTGGCTCCGCTCCCGGCGCGTCCTGTGCTGTTTCGCCTGTAGCGAAGGGGACCGGCAGCACCGTAACGCCGGGTCTGAGGCCGGGAGATGCTGCGCATCCCGGGAAGAGGAAGGGCAATGTCTTGTTGCAGCGGGTAGCGCGCTCCAGAGGATTGGGTGCGAGACGGTCTCCTGGTCGATGCCATCAAAGCTCCTCCAGAAAAGCTCTGTTTGCTTTTTCTTGGGGTTTTCGGAGCTGGGAACTGGGCACCGCAAGCGCCAAGCTCCTTGGGCCAACGTGGATGTGCTCTGGCCGAGGGGATGGGCTGCCTTTGTCCTCCTGAGGAGGAGGAGGAGGAGGAGGAGACCACCTTATGTCAAAGCCAGGCCACGCTGGGCATCAGCCGGTGGATGAGCTGCATCGGGTCTCTTATCTCCTGCCCGGGTAAGGACAGGAGCGCGGAGGGTTCCCAGTCCACCCCCTGCGCTGTGCTGGATTTCACGGCTCTGGCAGTAGTTGCCGCCCTGATCCGACTGGGAGAGGGCGAAGTCTTCTTCAGTGGTGCCAAGAAGGAACGTTCAAGGGGAGAACGGCCACTTTTCCTGGGGCGCCGCCTCCGTCGCCGCAGCATCCTGGCGAGAATCCTCCGGGATTCTGGTTCTTGTCCCAGACTAGCGATTTCTCAGCCCCAGGGTAGGTGGGATGGATCCAGCGCTGTGGCTCCGGGAGGGATTTGAGAGGAGCATCCAAGTTCGCACCCCTCTGTCGGTGCCGCCCCGGTGGGCAGAGCTGGGGGGGGGGGCGGGGGGGCTTGTGTGTGCCGGTGTCGAGAAGGGCTACGTTGGGGCTGGGGCTCCCCCCCCCACCCCCGTCAACCTCCCTGCTTTTAGGGATGTTTACCTCTGGATCTGAAAAGTGCTTTTAAAGCCACTTCGTTTGTAGTGAAGTCTGGCGCCTTGCTTTCCTCCTCCCTCGGCGTTAGCGCCGCGCACCGGCCCTTGGCAAGCTCAACGGCGGGAACGCCAACCGCTGCCGTGCCGTTGCGCTTGATCCGGCAATGCCGGGGTGAGGACATGCCCGCGGTGTCCCCTCCCCAGCCCCGTTCCGGCGTAGGGAGGGGGGGGGGGGGGAAGGTGTTGCGCTGCAGCGACTTCAGAGGGATGGAGCCGCGCGGGGTGGCGTTTTCACGGGGCGCACGGGTGGGGGCTCGGGGAGACTCGGCCGGAATAGCTCCTCCTGCTGCGGATCGTTCCCCCGGTTGTTGGTGAAACCACCCGCATCGCGTTGTCCGAGTCCGGCCGGCTCTGGGGGCCACCTGGCCATGGGGTGTCAGCATCTCCCCCGGCGTAGGCAGGAGCCGCCTCGGCTCGGTCACCTCTCCGGGGTGCGGATGCGATGGAGGACGGGGTTTGGGCTGGTGTGAGGTTGCGTCTCTTCACCCGTGGTGGGGGTTGCAGACCCACAGCTTAAAACCATTTAAATGCTTTACTGACTCCCAGCCCAGGGCGGGGGGTGCCCATCCTTCCCAGTTGGGGCTGCCTGGGAGGCCCTGCGGCCGAGGGGTGGCTTAGGTGGAGTTTGGGGTAGCGGCAGGACCGGATGGTCCCCGAGCGGAGCCCTGGTGCTGTCCCGGCTCTGCATCCACCACATCCCCGGTGTGCCCCATTTGGGAGCACTCACCGGCGCGTCACGCTGCCGGGAGGCTCTGCGCACTGAGCGGCGCGAGCGCGGTTCCCGGTGCGGATGCCAGCACGTGGCCTCGGGCGAGCGGCTTCACCGCCCTCTTCTGCCATGTGTCCCGGTGCGGCTCTGCGGGAGGACGGGGAGGGGAGCCCGCACCCCCCTGCCCCAGACCCGCCGCCGTCCTCTTTTTTTTTTTTACACCAGGATTGGAAAAACCAGCCCCGACCCGTGGTGCGTTTTGCTGCGCCACGGGCGAACCCGGCGCGGGCACGGTGGCCCCGGCAGCATCCGGTAACCGCAGGTCATGCGCATCGTTCCTGCCCTGCTTGTTTGAGGAGGGTGGAGGTGGCCAAACCAGGCATCCCTTTAATTTTTAACCCAGATTTCTGGCTTTGCCCCTAGGAAGAGCTGGCAAGGAGCGCAGCCGGATAAACTCTTCCTCCATTTCGCGCTGCCGTAGCGTCGGTTCAGTCCCACCGGCGCGGTGGAGCGGGGCGAGGAAGAGCCTCGCTGTGCCGTACCCCCCCCTTCCCGCGGGACGTGGCTCCCGAGCGTCTCCCGTTTGCGGCTGCCGCTGCCTTTGGATCTTGAAATTGCCTCTTCCCACTGCGAAGGGCGAATTTTGGACTGAAAGGCGAATTTTGGACCGAAGGGCGAATTTTGGACCGTCGGCGGGAGGCACCGGCAGAACCCCGCGCTGGCTCCCAGCCCCCGCTGCCCTTGCCTGCTGCCGCCGTGCTCATCCCGGTTTGCCGGTGGGGGGTGGGGGGGGGGGGAGAGCTTCGAGCGGAATAAATCGGAGAGGGAAAGGTGGGAGTCACGGGCACCGCGCTCTGGACAGCCTCGCCGAAGCCGGCACGTGCTTAAAACGACTTCACCTTCGATGGTGGTTGGTTCTGCCCTCCCCCGGTGACCCGGCCGTTGCTTCCCCCCCCCCCCCAACGTATGCCCCCAGCCATAAATACACCCTCCAGCTGTCATCCTAAATTAGGAAAAGCCTGAGCAAACCTTTCTGCACCCGCACTCTTCTTCTGCATCTCCCCGCAGCCCCTCGGCAGCTTCCCAAGCTCCGGGCAACGGGACGGCTCCGTGCCGTGCCCATCCCGGCCGGTCGCAGGAAAGGTTGAATTTGGGTTCATCCCGCCGCCCCGAGCCGGGAGTGAACCCCTGGGACAATGAAGGGTGGGAAGGAACGTTTCTTCGATGGCAACCGGTGGCGCGGAGGTGGCACGTGGCCGCTTTCAGCCTGGCTTGTGTGGAAATCCAGAGGGTTTCCCCCCCCCAGTTTAGGAGGGAGGTGACGGTGGGTCTCCTGCCTCCCCGGCTCCGTCTGCCCGCTCCCCTCCAACCTCCCCATCGCCATCCTGAGCCCTTTTGCCGGCAGCAGGCAGGGCGCTGCCGGCGCCCCACGGCAGCCTGGAGCCGGGCAGGGGCCGCACCGGCTGCTGGAAGTTGCTTTCGAGGTGGATTTTTCGGAGGAAGCATCCGGAGAGGTCGGGGCGGTCACCCATCGGCACCCTGGCTGCGGCTACCGAAGGAGTTGGTGCTGCCGAAAAACCGGGCTGTGACACCCAGCGCCGCCTCCGCTCGCTTATTTTGACAGGGGTATTGTTGTTTTTTGGGGTTTTGGGTTTTTTTTTTTTTGTTTTTTACTACTTCTTATTCATGATGCGTAATGTCCTGCCCCACGCACCGCGCTCGGGGCTCCGGGAATAACGTGGCGCACCCGTTAACGGCTTCGGCGCTCCGGCCGCCGGCGAGCCCGGGTTGATTTGGGACAAACCTACCTGGACGTCCTGCCGCCACCGCAGCTCCTGCCGAGTCCCTTCGACTTCCCGGGGCTCTGCTTCCTCCGGCATTACAGCTCTGCCCTTCCTCGGGGATGAGGAGGAGGAGGAGGAGGAGGCAGCCGGGCGCTCGCGGCAGCTTTGGCGGTGTCTGCGAGGCGCCGAGCTCTCCCCGCCGGCTGCGCGGCGATTTATCGACGTGGCCGCGCAGAGGTGTTTGCAGCGCCCCGGGGATGGTCTCGGGGCTCTGATGGGGTCCCCTCCATCCCTGCGGGCTCCCGGCTTTGCTTTGGGTGCCCTGCGAAGCTTCGGGGGGGGGTGTCCCGCACCCTCCTGTGCCGGCAGCGGAGGGCAACTGGTTGGGGCTGAGCTCCCGGTGCTCTGCGCTGCGCTTGGCTCATGTGGATTTAATTAAAGGCGTGCGCTGGCGCGCGGATGCAATTAGGGGTTGGGGTTGCAGCGAGCGGCGCTGCGCTTGCGCCTCCTCGGCGAGAGCGGCGAGGACGACACGTCCCGGAGGAAAAGGCAGAAGCCTTTCGATGGCCAAAGCGCTCCGGGGACTGGAGCAGCCGGAGCCCAACTCGCCCCCGGGGGGGGGGGGGGGGGAACGGGGCTCGGCCGGGGTGAAGGCAGAGCCCCGACAGCAAAGCCCCGAATCTCCTACGCCCCAACTGGGGCTCTGCCTCCTCTCTGCCGGGGGGGGTCTCGAGGGGTGACTGTGCGCCCCCCCCCCCCCCCCCCCCCCCCCCCCATCCCTCCGGGGCCATTGCTGTCGGGGGGGCGGCAGTTTTCGGGGTTTAGCTCCAGGCTGGGAGACATCGGCAAACCCGCAGGATCCGAATAAGTCTTTTCATTCCATCTTCTGTGTCTGTCTTTTTTTTTTTTTTTTTATTATTATTTTTTTATTTTTGGTCCTCGCACCTCCTTCCAATGCCTTTGGAGCAAACTCCCCCCCCTTCCCCTTCCCCCCCACCCCCACCCACCGCAACCTGCCCCCATGGCTGCCTGCCCTGGTCCCGCGCGGTGTCCCAACCCCTCGGCGAGCCGGGCTGCCGCCTGCGTCCCCGCGGGTCCTCGGTCACCGCCGCGGTGCGGAGGGAGCCTGGGGGGCATCTCAGCCGAGCCCCCCCCCCCCTTGCCCCCGGCACCGAGCTGACCCCCCCTTTGAGGCGGGAGGGACCCACGAGGGTGTCTTGTGCCACACGTGCAGCGCCAGAGGGACCTACTGGTCCTGCGTCTCCCCATCCTGGGCGGGCAGGAGGTTCCCCGCGAGGTCTCGGCTTTGACACGTCATAGATTTATTTATTTCCCCCCCCCCCCCCCCCCCCCTTCTCCTGGCTCTGCAGGCTGCAAAATCAAAGCCCTACGCGCCAAGACCAACACGTACATCAAGACGCCGGTCAGGGGCGAGGAACCCGTTTTCATCGTGACTGGGAGGAAGGAGGACGTGGAGATGGCGAAAAGGGAGATCCTCTCGGCCGCCGAGCACTTCTCCATGATCCGGGCGACGCGTAACAAAGCGAACGGGTTGACGGGAGCGATGCAGGGACCCCCCAACCTGCCGGGACAGACCACCATCCAAGTGAGGGTCCCCTACCGTGTGGTGGGGCTGGTGGTGGGACCCAAGGGGGCCACCATCAAGCGGATCCAACAGCAGACGCACACCTACATCGTGACGCCCAGCCGGGACAAGGAGCCCGTTTTCGAGGTGACGGGCATGCCCGAGAACGTGGACCGGGCTCGGGAGGAGATCGAGGCGCACATCACCATGCGGACAGGCTCCTTCATCGATGTCAACGCCGAAAACGACTTCCACTCCAACGGCACCGACGTCTGCCTCGACCTGCAGGGCAGCACGGCCAGCCTGTGGGCCAAAGCCCCCCATCCCGCCCGCC
Source organism: Vanellus vanellus (assembly GCF_965231255.1). Classification (NCBI taxonomy): domain Eukaryota; kingdom Metazoa; phylum Chordata; class Aves; order Charadriiformes; family Charadriidae; genus Vanellus; species Vanellus vanellus. The sequence continues at coordinate 5,505,403 of NC_138930.1, forward strand.
GCCCCTCGGCCGCCCTGCGCAACGACAGCCTCAGCTCCCTGGGCAGCGCCTCCACCGAGTCCTACTACAGCGGGCGGGTGACGGACGCCAGTCCCACCAGTCCCTACAGCACCAGCGGCGGCTTCACCTTCGGCGAGCCCCCGGCCCCGCTGGGCTCGGAGGAGTGCGACTTCGGCTTCGACTTCTTGGCCCTCGACCTCACGACGCCCACCACCATCTGGTCGCCCTTCGAACGCTCGGCCAACCCCTTGCAAGCCTTCAGCAGCTGCTCCTCCGTCAACGGCTCGCAGAGACGCAACAGCGGCGCCGCCACGCCGCGTCACTCGCCCACCCTCCCCGAGAGCGGCGGCGGCGGCGGCGGCGTAGCCCTGGACCACCCCTTAGCGCGCCGCATCCAGAGCGACCCCGTCAGCACCTTGTCCTGGTTGCCCACCCAAGGTTCGCTCTCCTCCTTCTCCACCAGTACCGGCTACTCCTCCTCCTCCTCCCTGCCCGGCAGCATCTCCGCCGCTTCGGGTTCGCCCACCGACTCCAGCAGCTCCGACGGGCACCGTAAGAGTTCCCGGGAGTGCATGGTGTGCTTCGAGAGCGAGGTGATCGCCGCCTTGGTGCCCTGCGGCCACAACCTCTTCTGCATGGAGTGCGCCATGCGCATCTGCGGCAAAGCCGAGCCCGAGTGTCCCGCTTGCCACACTCCCGCCACGCAAGCCATCCACATCTTCTCCTAGCCGGGTGCGGCTCGCCAGGGCGACCGAACCCTCCCCCTTCCCCCCTCCCCCCCCCCCTCGCTTTTTAAGGACTTCAAAACTGTTTAAATGGAAACTTTTAATTTAATAACGGATCCGATGGGCGCAGGGGATGGGGGGAGGGGGAAGGAGAGGCTGCTGCTTGTTGGCCGGAGAGGGGCAGGACGGCGGGGCGGGAGGGTGGCCGAAATGCAGGGGGTCGGGAGGGGTGGGGGAAGAAGGGGGCCGATGAAGACGAGGAGGAAGAGGGGGGGTGAAACCGCAGAGAGGAGGAAACTCCGATGTTTACAGAATAGCTTTAACTCTTCAGCCGGCGGCTGGGAGGAGGAAGCCCAGCTGTTCTTCACCAGTCCTTCCCAAATAACAGTATTCCGTTTGCAAAGTGAAATAAACAGAAAGAAAAGGTCCGGTTGCACTTTTTATTTGAGGACACGCAAGGGTTGTCTTTTATTTTTTTAAAATCCTTCTATTATTATTATTATTATTATTTTTTTTTTTTTTTTTTTGGTGTTTCGTTGCCGTCGTTCTTTTTGTACGTAGTTATTATTTTTTTTTTTTGGGATGATTCTTGACGGTTCTATAAAAATATATCTATTTTTTATTTCTTTTTTTTTTTTTCGTAACGCAGGTCTATCTTCTATATTGCCAATGTGAAAACTGCCCAAAAACGTGTGATAAGAGGTCGGGGGTCACGGCTGGAGGGGCCGGGGGGGGGGGGGTGGGGGGAGCCCGTGGGACGGAGGGGGCGCAGTTACCACACCATGTCGCAAAAAAAAAAAAAAAAAAACCCAGCCAGATTTCTATCTCCTTTTTATTTTGTGGTTGGTTTTGTTGGGTTGTTTGGGGTTTTGTTGGTTGTTTGGTTTTTTTTTTTTTTTAGTTTTTTTTTTTTATTATTTTTTACCTCTTTATGTATATGTAGGGAATTTATAGGAAAATATGTACTTTATTGAATAAATTTTAAAAACTAAAATATATTTTATTTTAAAAAGAAAAATAACGGACCTTTAACCTTACATGGCTAAAGTACTGATTATATATTTGCTGAGCTGACTTGACGGTTATGAAAATTGTATCAAGAGTTTTATTTTTTGACTTCAAAGCCTTCTTAATAAAGACTTTTTACTATATATGAACTCCTGTGCTACCTTCGCTGTCTCGCTGCCCGCAGCCTCTCGCCCCCCCTTCCGAGCCTCCCGGGGACCGGCCGCCCTCCTCTGGGTCTGCCTTGTCCGTCTGCCGGTCCGTCCGTCCGCCGGCGATTTGCTTTTCGGCACCGTTTCCCCTCTGCTTCCCGTGTGCCCGAGAGGGGGGGGGGTGGGGGGGGGTACGGACCCTCCTGGCTCAAGGTGGGGATGGGGCGATGGGGAAAACGCACCCGGGGGCATCGCTGCTTCCCTGCGTGCCATCACCCGGCGGAAGGTGGCCGCAGCAACGGTTGCCCGCCACGGCATGGTTGCCCACCACGGCACGGTTGCCCACCACGGCACGGTTGCCTGCTGCAGCACGGTTGCCCACCACAGCACGGTTGCCCACCACGGCACGGTTGCCCGCCGCAGCGCGGTTGCCCACCACGGCACGGTTGCCCACCATGGCTCGGTTGCCCACCACGGCACGGTTGCCTGCCGCGGCACGGTTGCCCGCCACGGCTCGGTTGCCCACTGCGGCACGGTTGCCCACCACAGCACAGTTGCCCACCACGGCACGGTTGCCTGCCGCAGCACGGTTGCCCACCACGGCACAGTTGCCCACCACGGCACGGTTGCCCGCCGCGGCACGGTTGCCCACCACAGCACGGTTGCCCGCCGCGGCACGGTTGCCCGCCGCGGCATGGTTGCCCACCATGGCACGGTTGCCCGCCGCGGCACGGTTGCCCACCGCGGCACGGTTGCCCACCGCAGCATGGTTGCCCGTCGCGGCTCACTGCCGCAGCTCTCCCCGACTGTGTTGGGGCTTTTGAGGCAGCTGACAAAAAAATAAAACCACCATGGAGCATTTCGGGGGGCGGTAACTCCCCAAAGGCTGCCCGGGCACCTGTTTGCTCCCCGGTTGAGAGTTTGGCTATTAACGGAGCTCCGGTCCGCGTCTACACGGCTGCGCATGGCGCGAACCCGCCTACGTGATTCGTTAATGAGCCGCACGCCGCTGTCAGCCAGCCCTCGGGCAATTAGGCGTTCATTATTTTTTCATCAGAAAATGGCTTTGTGCGTTCCCCGTTGCAGAATGTGCTCCCCTTTTTTTTTTTGGGGGGGGGTGGAGGGCGGGGGGGGAAGAGGACGGACGGACAATGTTTTCATCGTCCCGCTTGCCGCGTTGCGCCGGTCTGCTGGAACCCGCTGGATCGTGGGAGATGGCATTCCCCCCCCCCCCCCCCCCCCGGGATGGTTTTGGCATCCCCAGAGCTGCGCCAGCGCCGGGGCGGCGAAGCCAGCTGGGAAAAACAAAAAAAAAAAGCGGGTGCCAGCTTGGGTGCTTGGGGCAGGAGCAGGGACCGATGGGGACATCCTCCTCCCGACCCGTGGGTTTGTCCCCGGCCAGGCTGGGTGACCCTCCTGCGGGTCTCCTCCTTGTCCCCGTGGGCGCTCCTGCTCCGGGCAAGGCGGTGCTGCTCGCCGTCCCTCATCCTGCTCGGACATCCTCTTGGCACCCTGTCCCCAGCGGCGCCCACCAGCAGCCACCTCCGCGGGGTCACCAGTCAGCACCCACGGGCGGTGGGGACCTCAGGGACAGTTGGGCGCCACGGGCAACAGGGATCTACAGAGAGCGGCACCCGTGGGCAAGCGGCAACCCACGGGCAGTGGCCCACCCCAGAGAGCTGTGGACGCGCCGTCGGTGCCGTTGGCCGCAGGTTTGCATCGTTACCGGAGTTTCTCTGTAACGAGGGGAGTTGTGCTGTGGGGTTGTGGTGGCACGTGGGTGCTCGGGGTGCCCGGGATGGGGGACCTGGGGTGGACGTGATGGGTGGCCCAGGGTGCCCTGGATTGAGGGTGGTTTTGGGGTGCCCTAAATAGGAGGGGTCTTTGGGTGCCCTCGATGGGGTCTTGGGGTGTCCCAGGTAGGGGGGGAGTTTGGGGTGTCCGGGGGGGGGGGTGTCCCAGATAAGGCTTCTCAGGATGTTCCAAGTGGGGTCTTGGGGTGCCCTTTATGGGTTCTCAGGGTGTCCCAAATGGGGGGTCACGAGGTGCTCTACACAGGGGACCTTTGGGGATCCTGGGGTGCAGCGGGGGGGGGGGGGGGGGGGGCAACACGGACGGGACCCACCAGTCCCAGCTCCCCCCAGGAGCTCCCCTGGCCGGGGAGGGGCTGTGGGGCAGAACGGGAGTGGGGCGGAGACCCGTAACTCCCCCCTCCCCCTCCAATTAGCGGCAATTAAGGGCCATAAAAGGGACTGCGGGCAGCGGGGGTGGGAGTGCAGCAGTGGGGAGGGGGGGGTGCTATGGCGGCTGGGGACCCGTACGTGCAGGTGAGGGGGTCCGGGGGGGGGTCTCACCTTGGGGGGGGGATGTCCTCACCATGGGGGGCTGTAGAGGGACCTGAAAGGGCTTCCCCACCTACAGCCGGGGGGGGGACACCCCTGCTTGTGGGTCTGGGGTGCTTTTTGCAGATCTTGGGGGGGGGGGGGGTTGTGCCTCCCCTGGGGGCTCAGCATCCCATGTGGCTGCAGGTGCTGTGGTTTGGGTGTCCCCCTGGGTCACCTCCCCACCGGCACCTGGTTTGGTGGCACCTCGTGGGGTACCTGGTGGGGAATTATCTGGGGGTTGCCCACCCCACATGGGGGTTGCCCCCACCCCACCCCCAGCTGGGCTACTCGAGGGGCTCCCTGACGCGCAGGCACCCACCGCCCGGCAAGCGCAGCACCTCGCATGGGTGCTGGTCCTTGGTGAGAAGAAGGCTTTGGCGCTGCCTGGGCACCTATCTCTCTCCTGCTTCTTGCCCGCCTGGCTACTCTCACCCCCTGCATCCTGGCCCCCATCCCTCCCTCCGCCTTGGTGCAGCTCTGCCTGCCGAGGATGCTCCTGCTGTGAGCCGGCAGCAGGACAGGCTCCCACCTCTCGTTTTTGCTGCTGTGTGTCAAAAATGATGGCTACGGCTGTAGACCAGACCCTAAAAGCGGTCCTTTCTCGCTGGAGGCTCACCAGCCTGCGGGGTTGGAGGCTACTGGTATTTCTGCAGGGGTCAGAGGCGCAGCATCCGTCATCGCGGTGCGATTGAGGTGTCGATCCGGGCGAAGCGAGGAGGGTTTCTGTGCTTAAGGCATGGTGGGGTTGTCTTGTCGCAGGTGGTCGGCCCGGCTGGGACCGAAGCGGTCGCACGACCGCCTCTGCCAAGCGCCCCGTGGAGCCCGGAGGTTCCTCTCCGGCTTTGGCAGCTCGTGCCCACCGCAGCGTGGCCTCGGAGGAGAGCTGGGGAACGGCCAAGGGGTGAGCCCGGCGCCCTGGCAGGGATGCTCTTTGTCTAGCTGAGATTTCGGATTTGAATCCGTGAGCACCTTGCCGGGAAACTGTACATCGTGCGATTTTCGCTCCCCCCAGCGGCTACTGCTCATAAAAGATAATGGCATCCCATCGCCGCTCCACCGCCGAGCAGCCCCCGCGGCCCGAGCCCCTTCTTGCCCTTTTTATTTCGGCTGCGAAGTCAGACCTTCAGTCTTCCGATGACTCCTTGGATGCGAACCCAAAGTTCAGCCCCGTCTTTTCCCCTCCCCAGACTTCCAGCCCATTCGGTGCTTGCGGGAATCAACTTTAATGATGCGGCAACACACGTGCTTTGCCCTGGAAACATTTGCTGCCGGCCAAGTTCGCTGGATTTGCCAAATCGGTGAAAGCAGGGCGGTTTTTCAAGCCCCAGGTTCTAGCGAGAGCCTGGTCCCAGTCCGCTGGGACGGGAGTGTGATGTGTCGAAGCCCCGTGGCCGCCCCGGGGTAGCTCCCGGCTATTGTGGAAACGGATATGTGTGCCCATCTCAGCCTGAGAACAAAGCTGCAACCGTTATTAGATTTATTTTTTTCCACCCCCCCCAAAACTCCTTCCCCCTTTTTCAGCTTGCGCTATGGCCTCGTCTCTGCCTGTCGGGAGCAGCGGGAGGTACCGGCCCCCCTGGAAGCAGCCCCTGTTCCCCGCAGCCTGGCAGAAGCTGCGGAGATGCTGTCTGACCGCTTGGCGCAGAGGGGGGGGCGCGGGCACCCGCGCCAGGAGCGGGGACAGCGGGAGCTGCGGTTCCCCCGGCCAGGGAGCACAGATCACCTTGTACCAGTTTGGGACTGGGTGTTCGCCCTCTTTACCAGTTGACGGGGTGCCTGCACCAGGGTTTGGAGTTGGTGGGTTGTGGTTTGTGGTTTTTTTTTTTTTTTTTTTTTGTCCAGGGTTTTACCGCTCTACCCCCATGGCGATGTGCCGCTTTGCTCGTGCTGAGTGTGGCATCCCGCAGGGGGACTCCAAAGAGGCTTTTTCCAGCTGTGAGGGAGGCGTTGACGCTCGGCTCGGGGTGCAGAGGCGAATCGGGGCTCACTACGCTGCAAGAGCTCCCGCTTCATCAGCGCCCGCTGTCTGCGCAGGGGAAACTGAGGCAGGCAGCAGCTCCCAGCGGGCAGGGAGCACCGGTCCCACGGGTGCCAGGGAGCTGTAAATTCGGGATGCGAAAAGGGCAGGGGGGGTGACTTTTCTTATCGCCGGCCCTTTCTTCTGGGTCTGCCGAGCTGGTGGCGGCCCCCGGGGAGGGGGGAGAGGGGGTGGTCCGCTCGGTCATTAGTGAGGGGTCTGTACTATCTGCTTTCAAGCCCGGTTCCTCTGCCCAGCCAAACCAGGCGGCGTGGCACCGGCACTCCAGCTGTTCCGAAATGCTCCTGCTCGGCACCTCCTGTGGCTTCCAGACCCCTTCCCTGCCACGGCGGCATCTTCGGGGTGGGGAAGAGACAGCCCCCGCCACGCCAAGGGCTGGAGAGGTGCTGACCTTCCCGGGGTGGGCAGCAGAGGTGGGGAGAAGCGGGACTCCAGCAGAGGCACCTTCCAGCACATCTGGAGAGCAGCTGGGTAGGAGCGCTGCCCACAGGAGCCGAAGCGCTGTGGGGCACCCAGTAGGGTGCTGGGTCCCGTGGCTACGGCAATGCTGAACAGCGGGTTGGCTGCCCCAAACAAGAGCCGTGGGGAGGGCTGTGATGTGGGGTGGCCCTCTCTTGGCCGTGGCTCTCTGCAGCGGTCCCCTCCCTCCCTCCCGTGTCCCCGCAGGGCGCCCGGGTGTGGATCCCCGACTCTGTCGAAGTCTGGCGGGTGGCAGAAATAACCAGAGGCTACAAGGAAGGAGACGCCGTTCTCCATCTCCGGCTGGAAGATGGCTCGGTAAGGCTGGTGCTGTGCAGCCCGGCGGGTCCCTCCTGCGCTTGCCATGTGGTCGGACATCCCCAGGTGGGAGATAGTCCACCTCTGCACCCCCCAAACCAGCCTGGGCTCCCCAGTAGTTTGCGGAAAGGCTCAAATATTGCCTGGATGTGTCCTGCCTGGTGTCTGAGCAGGAGCCCAGAGCGCTGGGGCTGTGTCTGGCTTGCCGTGCCCTGTGTCCCCTGACACCCGGCGAGCTGGTCCTCGCTGCCTTCTCCCGCCTGACTTCCCAAAAGACCTCCAGCTCAGCTTGCCGCGCTGGCTGGGCCGTGGTTCCGGGTGACTAACAGCCTGCAGACATCCTCCCTCCCGCTGCACTGCTCCCCGCAGACCCATCCTGCCTTTGTGGCGCCGGCTGACCCCGCTCAGCACTTGTCCCGCTCCGTCTCCATCCCCGCAGGCGCTGGTCTACCCCATCGAGTTCCAGCTGCCGCCTCTCTGCAACCCCGACTGCCTCTCGGGTGCTGATGACCTGGTGGCCCTGAGCTACTTGCACGAGCCGGCCGTGCTGCACTCGCTCCGTCGGCGTTTCCTGGAGGCCAACGCCATCTACACCTACTGCGGTGAGCCCCGGGCGCCCCCTCCCATCACCCTTCCCCATGGCTCCCTGGGGCAGGTGCCCCTCCTGCCCCTGCCCCTTGCACAGCCCTCTTCTTCCAGGTATCATCCTCGTCGCCATCAACCCCTACAAGCCGTTGCCCATCTATGAGGAGGAGGTGATTTACGCCTACAGCGGCCACGAAATAGGGGACATGGATCCCCACATCTTTGCTTTGGCAGAAGAGGCGTACAAGCAGATGGTGAGGTGAGAGCATCACCTGGGGGCATCCCTGGGGCTGCAGTGGGGAAGGGCTGAAGGTCCCTCTGGACCGCGGTGTCTCTGCGGAGAGAGGTCCTGTTGGGTTGACAGGCTGTCCCCAACTCGCGTCCCTGTCTGGCAGGTTTGGGAAGAACCAGTCCCTCATCATCAGTGGCGAGTCGGGTGCGGGGAAGACTGTGTCGGCCAAGTATGTCATGAGATACTTCACCACCGTCGGGGGCTGCCTGGGTGACTCCAGCATGGAGGAGAAGGTGCTGGCCTCCAGCCCCATCATGGAGGTGGGTCCTCTGGCTTGGCGCGGGGATAGCTGGGGTGGCCCTGCAGGCTTTCACCGTGCACCTCGTGGCCTGTATCCCTCATGTGATGGCATGTCCGTTCCCCCCTGTAAAATGGGTAGTGGGGACTAAACTTCTCTGAAGCACCTGGAGATCTGGGACCAGTTAAAACCTCCTGCCCTCCTTCCCTGCCAGGCCTTTGGGAACGCAAAGACAACCAGGAATGACAACAGTAGCCGCTTCGGGAAGTACATTGAGATTGGCTTCAGCCAAGCGCGTGTCACAGGGGCCACCATCAAAACCTACCTGCTGGAGAAGTCCCGTGTCACCTTCCAGGTGGGTCTCTGGGGTGGTATGGGGACAGGGCTCATCAGTGGGAGCCCCGGTCCTCAGAGTGGGATGGTGCTCCTCCTGAGTAAGCCCTGGGGGAAGCAACCCCAGTGCTGCTGAATCAAGCTGGGTGAGGGGAAGGTGTCCCTTGTCCCCAAATCTGGGGCTGCAGGGGAGCAGGGTGGCCCAAGGTGACCTGGCTTGGTGATTTCCTCACTCATCCACAGGCGAAAGCGGAGAGGAACTACCACATCTTCTACCAGCTCTGTGCCTCGGCCAACTCGCCCGAGCTCCGGGACCTGGGTCTTCGTGAGTTCCCCACCACGAGCCCCACGGCACGGCTTGCTGCCAGCCCCTCTCAGGCTGGGCAATGCCAGGCTGCCCTCCCCAGTTGGGTGCTGGAGGAGGTTCTGCTGCTGATGGGTACCCCGGGGTGGGATGAGGGTGGTTGGGAGCCCCGTGGGGCAGGCCGTGCTGGTTCACAGCCTGCCCCATCTCGCCCACAGGTGGGGCAGAGTCCTTCCACTACACTTGCCAAGGCCAGTGCGCCGCTGCCCAGAGCACCAACGATGCGGCCGACTTGGACAGCACGCGGAATGCCTTCTCCCTCCTGGGTACTGTCCTGACCGGGCACGGGTGGGGAGGGGGTGAGCAGGGCTGGTCCCCAGGGCTGGTTGTCCCACTACCTTCACCCTGATGCTGGTGGAGGAGTGCTGGTGCCAGACATCCCAGCGCCGGGGAACCCAGCTGTCTCCTGGCTGTTCCTCCATCCCTCTGGTTTGTGGGATGTGTGGGGTGGGGGTAGCCTGGGGAAGTCCCTCATTGCCTGTGCTGTGCCCTCAGGTGTCCCTGAGGCTGACCAGCTGGAGCTCTTCAGCGTCCTGGCTGCCATCCTGCACCTGGGCAACGTCGTGGTCAGAGGAAGGGACCGCCGTGGGGATGGTTGCTTCGTGGAGGTGGGTGAGAACTTGCTGCCTGCACCCCAAAACGGCCCCTGAGCTGCACTGGGGCTGCAGGAACCGCATGTCAGCGATACCGCGGTGACCAGGTTTGTCCCTTCGCAGCCTGCCGACGAGGCCCTAGGGCTGTTCTGCGCGCTGCTGGGTGTCGAGGCATCGCAGGTGATGCGGTGGCTCTGCCACCGCAAGCTGGTCACCGCTGGTGAGACCTACCTGAAGCCCCTCTCCAGGCAGCAAGCGCTTGACGCCCGGGATGCCCTGGCCAAGCATATGTACGCCCAGGTCTTCAGGTGGATGGTGAGCAGGGTCAACCGTGCCCTGCGGTCACTGGAGGGCCACCGTACCTCCATTGGCATCCTGGACATTTATGGGTAAGAAGAGTTCCCTTCTCCTCCTGGGCTGACTGGAAGAGCACAGTTCTGCTCTTGCATCGGCTGTGGGTCTGGAGCCACCAACTGTTCCAGCTGGGACATGGGGCAGTAGCCGTCCCTGTGGTGGGACCAGTTGGGTGCCTGCGCCTGGAGGTCGTGGCTGGTTGGGGTGGCTCTGCCCAGCAGCTGCCTCAGGCAGGTCTCTGCTGCCCACAGGTTTGAGATGTTTGAACTCAACAGCTTCGAGCAGTTCTGCATCAACTATGCCAATGAGAAGCTGCAGCAGCTCTTCAACCTGGTACGTGTCACCCAGATGTGTCTCCTTGCTGGGAGCTGGTGAGGGTGGGCCCTGCACGTCCCCACCGCGCTGTTGCCTTTGGAGCTCCCTGCCCTGGATGTGGCTGGCGCTTCTGCCCCTGCAAACACGGCCCTCAGGGAGCTGGGCATGGTCCCCTTCTTCCTCCCAAAGTGCTCCTGCTCCAGGAGAAGGGCTGCTCAGGTGTCTTAGGGAGAGCAAGCCTCTGCCTGGTGGCTCGTCACCTTTGTCCCCTCCTGGCTCAATCCTGCTCTGTTCTCCCTGCCCTCCAGCACGTCTTCAAGCTGGAGCAGGAGGAGTATGTGACCGAGGAGATCCCTTGGGTCTTTGTTGACTTCTCTGACAACCAGCCATGCATTGAGCTCATCGAGGGCCGGCTTGGCATCCTGGACCTGCTGAATGAGGAGTGCAAGGTGGGCGAGGGGTGCCGGCAGCGGGCTGCTGTGGCCACCTAGAGCCACCCCCGCCACCCCCCCCCCCCCCCCCCCCGCAGCCCCTTCTGACCCCTTTGCCTTTCAGATGCCCCAAGGCAGTGATGGGAGCTGGGCCCAGAAGCTTTACCAGACCCATCTCGGCAGCTCCTACTTCCAAAAGCCCAAGAGGCCCACAGATGCTTTTGTTGTCTGTCACTTCGCTGGCAAGGTAGGGGGAGCTCGGTGGTGGCTCTGCACCAACGATCCCTGTCTGGAGCTGGAGGTGGCAGCTCCTGCGGCCTCCCAGACTGGGCGGTTGGATCCTGTTGGCTCCGCTGGTGGTAAGCGGTGGGCCACAACTCTCTAACCGAGGGTAAAAACATGGAAACTCTGGCTGCGACGCTTCCCATCGGTAGCCTTGCAGCAGGGCAGGAGTTAGTGCGGCCACCACCGGCTCTGACTCCCTCAAGGGCTTCTTCCAAAAGCCGGGGACTGGGTCCAGGCGGAGCCCTGCGCCAAAGCAGCAGTCTGGGAAGCTGTAGGCTAATGCTGCCGCTCTCCTCGTCCCCCGCCAGGTGGAATACCAGTGTGATGGGTTCGTGGAGAAGAACAGGGACACTGTCCCCGAGGAGCTGGTGGGGCTGCTGCGAGCCAGCAAGGTGAGAGCCACCCCGAGTAAGGGCTTTGTAGGGCAGAGCTGGTGGCCCTGGGAGCCCGGAGCTGGGAAGGACTCGTGGCGTAGGAGGTACGAGCAGTGCAGGGTAACCCCCGTCTGCCTGCTGGCACAGCCCCGCGCAGGGCTGGCCGTGGTCAGGGTGCTCGGAGATGTGGGTGCTCCCCACCCTGTTCGCCTGTTTTGGGGTTTCCCCCATCTTGGGGACACCTTGGCTGTGTCCCTGCTGAGAGGGTTGGAGGGTCCTGCTGCTTCCAGGTCTGTAACGCTGTCACTTCCCCCTTCCACCCTGTGTGGCCCTGGCAGAAGGTAAGGGACATGTCGGAGGGCTTTTGAGCACACCTGGGAAGGGGCATGTGGTTTGCACTTAGTTTTTCCTGGGGGAAGCAGCAGGCAGGGGCACAGCTGGATCTGGCACATCTGGGCTGTAGAAGGGCAGAGGACCACGCGCTGGGATGGCCTCTGTGGAGCCCGTGGTCTCTTGGGACTGCATCTCCTGGTGGTGATGGCTCTCTGGGTCCCTGGCGGTGGTTCACCGCAAGGTCTGCCCGGCTCTCACCGCTCTGCCCTGCGCAGTCTGCCCTGCTCGCCGAGCTCTTCCTGGAGGAAGGGGACGGCCCCGTGTCCCTGCAGTCCCGCAGGTCCAGCGGACCCAGGATGGTTGGTCGCCCTAGCCGCAGATCGCTGCCTGGTAGCCAAAAGAGCAAGAAATCCATCTCCAGCCAGGTATGGAGTGTGTGTGACTGGGGGGTGGGCAATGTGTGCTGGCCCCGGGCAACCAGTGCAGGGGTAGCCCTAAGGGGATCCATGTGTGTCCTGGCCTGGGGGAACCCTGCAAGCCCCTGGATGTTCCTGCTTGCCTTGTCCTCTGCAGTTCAAAGCCTCCCTCAACCGGCTGATGGAGATGCTGAGCAGCACCACACCACACTACGTCCGCTGCATCAAACCCAACGACGGCAAGAAGCCCTTCGTGTGAGTGGCCGGCCAAGCCGGCTGGGGGTGATGGGGCGGGGGACGTTGTGGGGCACTGCTGCCCCTTCAGCCTGTGTCCCTCTTGCTCTGGCCCCTTTGAGATCAGCCCTTCTCTGCCCCAGGTTTGACTCCAAGCGAGCGGTGGAGCAGCTACGAGCCTGTGGGGTCCTGCAGACCATCCGGATCAGTGCCTCAGGCTACCCCTCCAGGTACCCCCACCACCACCACTGCCCCTGCTTCAGCAGCATCTTGGGTGCTCCCCCCATCTCCAGCCACACCACCTCCTGACCCCTCTCTGTCCCCCGCAGGCTGACGTACCAGGAGTTCCTAGAGAGGTACAGGGCTCTGGTGAGCAGAGAGGAGCTGACAGGTGCTAACGAGAAGCAGATCTGCAGCATTGCCCTGGAGAGACTGCTCCAAGTACGGGTCCTGGGGTCCTGCTGGGGCGGGGGTGCGGCTGTGGTACCAGGGCATCCCGTGCGGCTGTGGTACCAGGGCATCCCGTGCGGCTGTGGTACCAGGGCATCCCGTGCGGCTGTGGTACCAGGGCATCCCGTGCGGCTGTGGTACCAGGGCATCCCGTGCGGCTGTTTTTCCCCTATGTATGGGTGCATACAATGGGGCAACTGGAGAGGAGCTCAGCCTCCAGGGAGGTTGGAAGGGGGGGAGATCAGTGGCATGAGGCTCATCGCTCCTGGGGGAGGCCGGTTGGGGGGATGCTTTTGTGACTCCACCCTGGCACGCAGGATCCCAGCAAGTACCGGTGTGGGAAGAGCAAGGTGTTTTTCCGGGCTGGCCAAGTGGCGTACCTGGAGGAGCTGCGGTACCGGCGGCTGAGGGCAGCCTGCATCCTGCTGCAGAGGCACCTGCGGGGCTGGCTGGCGCGGAGGCGCTTCCGACGGGCACGTGCCGCGGCACTCTGCCTGCAGCGCCATGCCCGGGGCATGCTGGCCCGGAGGTGAGCCGGGGGTGGGGGGAAACAGGGCCTGGAGGGAGCTGTGATGAGCTGTGACAGAGCTCAGCCTTGGGGTGAGCTGGCAGCTGTACTGGCTCGGGGATGGGCTTCGACATGGGTGTCCCCATGGTATGGGCTGGGCGGCGGGGTCTTGTCGCCCCCCTGCCCCGCGCTCTGCCCCCTCCGGCGGGGTCTTGTCGCCCCCTGCCCCGCGCTCTGCCCCCTCCGGCGGGGTCTTGTCGCCCCCTGCCCCGCGCTCTGCCCCCTCCGGCGGGGTCTTGTCGCCCCCTGCCCCGCGCTCTGCCCCCTCCGGCGGGGTCTTGTCGCCCCCTGCCCCGCGCTCTGCCCCCCCGGCGGGCTCCGTCGCCCCCTGCCCCGCGCTCTGCCCCCCCGGCGGGCTCCGTCGCCCCCTGCCCCGCGCTCTGCCCCCCCGGCGGGCTCCGTCGCCCCCTGCCCCGCGCTCTGCCCCCCCTGCAGGTTCGCCAGGATGCTGCGAAGGACCAGGGCTGCCGTGACGCTGCAGAAGACCCTGAAGATGGTTCTGGCCCGACGCTCCTACCTACGCCTGCGCCAGGCTGCCCTCACCATCCAAGCCTTCGCCCGCGGCATGTTTGCCCGCCGCGTTTACCAACAGGTAGGAGCCTGGCAGGGCGGCGGGTCTCCCAGTCCATCCTGGGGGGAGCTGCTTCGGTGACACCGCCTCATCTCTTCCCTCCACAGATGGTGTGGCACCAGAAAGCCGTGGTGATCCAAGCTGCTGTCAGGGGCTGGCTGGCCCGTACCCGCTATACCCGCCTGCGCGGGGCCGTCGTCTACCTGCAGTGCTGCTACCGCCGGGCGCGGGCACGCCGGGAGCTGCGGCGGCTGCGTGTCGAGGCCCGCTCGGTCGAGCACTACAAGAAGCTGCACAAGGGCATGGAGATCAAGGTGATCCAGCTGCAGTGCAGGCTGGACGAGCAGGTTGGTGCCGGCTTCAGCCCTTCGGGGGTGCCAGGGCATGGGGGCAGCTGCTTTTTGTTGACCGCTCCTTATCAGTTGTTATGGTTCGAGGGAACTCATAGCGATTTATTGCCGTTTAGACAATCGTTCTATCACCCGGTGATCCCTCTCCCCACCCAGGAAAGGGAATCGGGGGGGGGAAAACAAGGAAACCTGGGAGTTGAAGTATAAACCAATTTAATAGAGTAAGATTAGATAATTTAGTTATCTACCTAGTTATTAACATTATGTTAATAACACTAAAGAACCAATATTGATCCCGACACCAATATAAAATACACAAGGATCGTACTCAGCCCATTCTATCCGTGGAAGCTGTGTGCTCCCAGCAGGGACAGCAAATGTGGGACACTGTGAGCGCTGCGGCTTCAGGAGGAAGGGACGGGCTCAGGGCTGCGGCACCGGGGCGAGGAGTTCTCCGGGTGGCAGCCAGCACGGGAGGGAGAGAAACTCCTCAGCAAACCTTCCGATTGATATTGAATGTGCCATTCCTGGTATGAACTAACCCTGTTGGCAGCGTGGGTCAAGTGCCCGGGTCGCGCTCCTCCTCATCCCCGCACCCGGCGAGCTCAAAACCACTGAGACCTTGAAACCCACACACCGTAGCTGGCTAGAAAGTCAATATTTTCCCAAATTCAGACACTGGAGTCTTCTATAAGCACAGTCTTCCCAAGTATTAGAGAAATTAATCCTGTGTCACTCAAACCAGGACACCAGTCCCTGTGCAGCCAAAACCATTCCTGCCCCAGTCCTCGGTCCTCTCCCGGCACCGGGGTGGGAGCCTGACGCGTGTCCCCCAGCAGGAGTCGTGCATCTGGGTCTCATTCCTGTTTGTTTGTTTTTTTTTTTTTTTCCCCGATGTTCCCTATGGATGTGGGGCTGGTGGTCCTGGAGATGGGATGGGCACCCTCCTGGGTGCTTGGCTGGGCACAGCGTCACGTGCTGGGAACAGTTCCGGCACAGCGCTTTCGCCCACCGCGTTCCTGCCGCCAGCGTCTGCCGTCACCATCTGAGCGAGCGTCTCTGCTCTGGCTTCTACTCCACTTCTGGGGGTGTCTGTGGAGGGGGACGGAGGGATTCTGTGGTGTGATTCCCGTCTCCGTGGGTTGGGGGAAGCCGGATTGGAAAACCCCGCTGTCGGGGCTGCTCAGGAGGTGGGTAATGGGCTGTAAAGCCAGGACAAAGCTTCTGTGTAGCTCCACCTGGGATGACGTGTCACGGAGAGCTGCTTTCCCAGGCCTGACCTCTGTTTGAGGTGATACCGGAGGTTCGGGGCTCCAAAGAGATGGGCGGGAAATGGGGTACCCGGGTTCCTTGTAGAAGGGCAGCCCCTGCGTGCACGGGTGGTCGTTGATGGGAGACACGTGGGGACACACTCCTGAGGCTGGCCACCTGCCTGACGCGCTCTGCCCGTTGTCCCAAGGCCCAGGAGAAGCAGCGGTTGGTGGAACATCTCTCGGGGCTGAACGCTGCCCACGCTGAGGAGGTGCAGAGCCTGCGGGCGGAGGTGCAGCGGCTGCGGGAGGATGCGGCCCGTGACGCCCAGGTCCAGCAGCTGCAGGAGCGACTGGCCGAACTGGAGAGGCACAACGCGAAGAGCAGCCTGAGCCAAGAGGTTGAGGAGCTGAAGCAGGTCAGTCGGTCGGTCTGTCTGTCTGGGGGATGCTCTTGCTCTGGTGGGGCTCTCTGGGGATGCTGTGCTTCCCACCACGGGGGGGGACCCTGGAGGAGATCTCTGGTGGGCAGGGCTCTGGCTCTACCGGCTCCTCCGCTTTCCCACAGCGCTTGGCGGAGGTGGAAGCCATGAAGCTGCAGCTGGGGGAGGAGAGGGATGCCCTGGCCCAGCGCATGTTGGAGCAGTCGCAGGATCTGGAAGGTAAAAGCAGTCCCCTCACCCCACTGCCCTGGGTAGGGGCCGGTCCTGCAGGCTTGGTGTGTTCCTGCATGTTTCCTCGCAAGAGGGGTCCTGGCTCTGCCTGTCCCCACTCCCCGTTGTGTCCGTCCCCACAGAGCGGCACCAGCGCGCGGCGCGGGAGAGCCAGGGGCTGCTGCAGGAGCTGGAGGAAGAGCGGGCGCGTTACCAGAGCCTGGTGCAGGAGTATGCCCGCCTGGAGCAGGGCTATGAGAACCTGCAGGACGAGGTGGCCTTCCATAGGGTGAGGAGCTGGCGGGGACACGGGGAAGCCGAGGACAACCCCTCCCTCGTGGGGAGCAGGCAGCGCTGGCTGGTCCAGGATACCCTCTGCGGGAGAGGTGGACTCATGTGCTGGGGGATCCCCAAGCCAAGGTGTCCTCCTGAGGCTACCGCCGCTCTGCCCCAGCTGATGGGCCAGCAGGCGCTTGGGGTGCAGGAGAACAACCTTGTCCTTCTCTTCCCCACTCAGCAAAGCACCTTGAGACGGTCCCCTTCATCAGAGAGCTTCTTGGGCTCTGAGAGCAGCTACTTGTCCTCCATGTCCACAGCTCCTTCACGAGACAGCTCCGACCAGCAGGCTGAGGCTAGTGGTGATGCTGGTGGGGACGGTGGGGTGGGAGGGGGACAAGCGGACTGTCCTTTGCCCTGGCTGTGGGGACAGCTGTGCCCTGGGGCTCCTGGCTGGGAGATGGTCCCGTTGGGATGGGGTGTCTGCCGGTGTTCCGGTGCTGGTTGCCATGCCGAATGCTGTCTCTGCACCCAGGGACTGGAGGAGCGGTGGCAGCTGGTGCCAGAGGGACCACAGCCGCAGCCCGGCAGTGAAGTGCCGCAGAATAGCGGTGTGGGTCAGGATCCCTTCGAGAAGGCGTACCTCCTCCTCCTGGGGCAGCTCAGTGCCGTCAACGAGGAGTTGGCCCGGACCCGGGAGGAGCTGCGGAGATCCAAGACCCCCATGGAGCTGGAGGAGAGGAAACCCTTGGACTTCCTCAAGCGCAAGGTGAGCCCCTGCCCCACTGCCGGGAGTAGGACCAGGCTGGTGGGGCCGGTTTCATCCTGCTCTCTCCCCCCTGCAGAACATAGCTGAGATGCTGGGGCTGGGCAGGAGCCCGGAGAAGGTGGCGGTGGATGATGACTTGAAGCACGCGTACGACGCGGTGCAGGTTGCCAACAGGTGAGTGTGGTCCCAGGGAGAGGGTCCCTCCCCCCGATGGGTGGCTGGGTCCCCCCACCCCCGATGGGCGGCTGGGTCCATACTGCTGGTGGGGCTTTCCCTGGTGTTTTAGCCAGCCATGACTTGGGATGCAGTTGCCTGGCTGCTGTAGTACAGAGCAAATCCTCTTTGAAGTTGCCACCTCCTCATGTGCTATTGGCACCGTAGCCCTGGCTGAACTGGGAGACCCGGGGCAGCCTGCCCCTTGCTGCCCCGCTGGGTGTGGGGTGGCCCTGGCTCTCCTTCCCTGTTCTCCAGTGCACCCAGCTGTGTTTTCCAGGGGGGGATGGAGCATCTCACCTCGCTCCGAGCGCAGTCGCACCAACTGCATGAGCAGACTGGGTGCCCTGGGCTCAACAGGAGTGACAAGGGTGAGGGGAAATGGCCTCAAGTCACACCAGGAGAGGCTTAGGATGGATAGCGGTGTGGCCAAGAAGGCCAATGGCATCCTGGCCTGTGTCAGCCATAGTGTGGCCAGCAGGACTGGGGCAGCGATCGTCCCCCTGTACTGGGCACTGGTGAGGCCCCACTGCGAGTGCCGTGTTCAGTTTTGGGCCCCTCATGACAAGACAGACATTGAGGCGCTGGAGGTGTCCAGAGAAGGGCGACGGAGCTGTGAGGGGTCTGGAGCACACGTCCTGTGAGGAGCGGCTGAGGGAGCTGGGGGGGTTCAGCCTGGAGAAGAGGAGGCCGAGGGGAGACCTTCTCGCTCCCTACAACTCCCTGAAAGGAGGGGGTAGTGAGGGGGGGTCGGTCTCTTCTCCCAAGGAACAGGCGATGGGACGAGGATATTGGCTCAAGATGTGCCAGGGGAGGTTTAGGATGGATACTGGGTAAAATTTCTTCACAGAAAGGGTTGTCAAGCACTGGAAGAGGCTGCCCAGGGCAGTGGTGGAGTCGCCATCCCTGGAGAGATTTAAGAGAGGGGCAGAGGTGGTGCTGAGGGACGTGGGTTAGTGGTGGGTTTGGCAGTGTCAGGTTGATGGTTGGACTTAATGATCTTAAAGGTCCCGTCCAACTCAGACCATTCCCCAATTCTCCTGAGAGGGCAAAGCTGCTGCAACATCTTCCTGGGCTGTGCCGGAGGTTCGGTGCTGCCGGAGGGGAGATGCCCCGTCGACACGGTTGGGTCCGTGCTGTTGCGAGGGCTCCTGGGGAGAGTTCCCGGCCATGAGGCTTTAGCGGGGAAACGCCTCCTTAGCGGCCTCCCCAAGGGATGGGGTGAGGCAGCTGGAGGAGGTTGGTGCCTCAGTTTCCCCGGGTGCGTGTGCGCAGGCTGCTGGCGAGTCAGCTGCGGGAGGAGAAGCAGCAGCACGAGGAGGAGATTGAAGGGCTGCACCTCGACATCTGCTCGCTCAAGCAGCTCAGCCAGCAACAGGCAGCCCTCATCCAGGACCTGCAGCGGCACCAGGGGCAGGAGGGGCTACAGCACCATCTCCTGCGGCTCAAGCAGGAGAATTGGGTAAGGGGTTTCCACCCGGTTTCCACCCCCTTACCCTGCGGTGGGCTGTAGCAGCCCCTTAGGGAGCAACACGGGGGGGGGGGACCCTGCTGCACCTCCCCCTCCCCCCCAGCTCTGCTCCCCTCGGTGGGTGCTGGTGGGGGTGTCTGGCTGAGCCCTACTGGGGCTGTGCCTGCCCAGGAGCTGACCCAGAAGCTGGAGAAGCAGGAGAGGACCACACTGAAGCTCCAGAAGCAGCTGAGAGCCTATGTGAAGCAGATCCAGGAGCTCACGGGTAAATGCCTGCGTGGGAGGGAGCTATGGGGCTGGTTGGAGGGTCACCAGCCTGGTGGGAGGCTGGAGCATCATCCAGCTTCAACATGGGGAGCAGAATTCCATCCCCCCCACTCAACAGAGATTTTGGGGGAGTGGAATTTCCCCCTAAAGAGATGTTGGGGAGCACTTTTGGACTGAGCTGAGGGGACCTGATCTGGATCCCACAGCCCAGGACACAACAGGATGTGACCTGCGCTCCTCTCCCCCAGTGAAGACAGAGGCTACTGGGCCAGTGCAGGAGTTGGCAGCATCGGCAGCGGTCCCATCCTGTTTCCACGTGGTCCCGGCCCCGGCTGGGCCGTCTCAGGCCATGTTGGCGTGGAGGATGGAGGATGAAGGACGCATTATCAAGGCCATCATTACAGGTAGGTTTTGGAGAGATGGGGACTCCTTACCCCAGCTTGGTCCCTGCTAGGGTTTCTTGCCAACCTCTGTGTGAGCTCATCCTTTCAGCGTCCCTGGGGCAGCATCCTGCCTGGCTCAGGACCAGCTTTCCATAGCTGCCTGGATCCCAACTGTCCTGCTTTTCTCCTGCAGACTACAAACCACAGAGCAGCCCTGGGGCGCTCCCAGACCTGCCAGCCTACATCCTCTTCCTGTGCTTCCGGCACGCGGACCACTGCCGCGACGAGCCGCGAGCCCGCTCCCTCCTGGATGCGGTCATCAATGCCATCAAAAGGGTCATGAAGGTACTGGGCTTGGGGATGTGGGTTGGGCTGAGGAGCAGGAGCTTCATTGGCCAAGGTGGGGGTGGCAGTGGGGCAGCAGCCTGGCCCTCGGGGCACGGCGTGTGCCTGGCTGCAGTGTCCAGCCTGAGCATCTCCTGGGGTGAGGGGTGCCCCTGGCTCCTGCGAGAGGGTCCGGCAGCTCTGTGCCCCCCCAACTGCAGCCAGTTCCGCGTGGCTTTTGCACCTTACCGTGGGGTGTGAGGGCTTGCTGCTGTCACCCCCAGAGCCCTGCTGACCCCGGTGCTCTCCGTCCCCTCCTGCAGAAGCACAGTGATGACTTTGACGTGGTGGCGCTCTGGCTTGCCAATACCTGCCGGCTCCTGAATTGCCTGCGCCAGTACAGCCAGGATGAGGTAGGACTGGGCTGCAGGGGGTCTGCCATCTCCCCGGGAATCACAGAATGGTTTGGTTTGGGTTGGAAGGGACCTTGAAGATCATCCAGTGCCACCCACTGCCCTGGGCAGGGACACCTCCCACCAGCCCAGGTTGCTCCCAGCCCCGTCCAACCCGGCCTTGAACACCTCCAGGGATGGGGCAGCCACAGCTTCTCGGGGCAACCTGCGCCGGGGGCTCACTGCCCCCACAGCTGAGAAGTTCTTCCTCAGATCTCATCTCAATCTCCCCTCTTCCAGTGTCAAATTGTTCCCCCTCGTCCCATCTCTCCCCTCCCTGACCCAGAGTCCCTCCCCAGCTCTCCTGGAGCCCCTTTAGGCACTGGAAGGGGCTCTCAGGTCTCCACGGAGCCTTCTCTTCTCCAGGCTGAACCCCCCTACCTCTCCCAGCCTGTCCTCCCAGCAGAGGGGCTCCAGCCCTCCCAGCATCTCCGGGGCCTCCTCTGGCCCCACTCCAACAGCTCCATGTCTTTCCTACCTTGGGGGCAAGGGAAGGGTGGGAGCTTAGCAGGGACAGGGTTTGTCCTCATCTGGGGCTCCTCTTTGCCCCCAACCCAGGCAGGCAGGCTTGTGCTGGCCTGACACTGCTCCATGCTTCCTCGGGGCCTCAGCTGTGTCCCCAGCTGTGTCCCCTGGTACTGCTGGTTCTAACCCACCCTGTGCCTGCAGAACTACTGGCAGGGGAACACGGCGCGGCAGAACGAGCATCGCCTGCAGAACGTGGACCCCCAGAGCTCCTGCCGCAGCCTGGGTGCCCTGGCTGTCCAGCTCTACCAGCAGCTCATCCGCACCGCCGAGAAGCATCTCAAACCCATGATTGGTATGGTCTGGGCTTGGGGGACTTGCCGGGCTCTCCCGGGGTACTGGTCCGGGGAGGGAGCACTGTGCTCAGCTGTGGGACCTCTATTACAGAGGCCGTACCCAGAGGGGGGAAGGCAGACTCAGAACTGGGGGTCCACTTCTATGAGGGACCATCTGCTCCTTGACCACCCTGGCTTGGAGGCGGTGGCTGAGGAGCTAAAGCGGGTTCAGCACGCTAGTGACCTTGGGCTGCATCCGTGGGGAGCTCTATTCCCCCTTTGCCCTGCTTTGCAGCCTCATGGAGCAGGGTTAGCCCCTGGGCTAGCCTGGGCCAGCTGTGGTGGAGGTGTCAGCCCCTGCATCCCCAACTGGGACACAGAGCCAAGGAGCAGCGCTTGAGGCACAACTCAGGGTCTCGCCTTGTTATGATGAGCCTTCTCTACCCTTTAGTTGCCGCAATGTTGGAGAGCGAGCCCATACAGGGCTTGTCATCCTCCTCCTGCCCTCCCAGCCACCGCCGGTCCTCGGCAGCCCCTGCCCACACCTTGCCGGAGCTGCTGCAGCAGCTGGGCTCCTTCCACGCAGCGCTGGACCGCCATGGGCTGGACCCCAGCGTGGGGCACCAGGCCCTGCGCCAGCTCCTCTTCCTCGTCAGCGGTACCACCCTCAACTACCTCCTGTTGAGAAAGGACACGTGTTCCTGGAGCCGCGGAATCCAGCTCAGGTCGGTCCCCATGCGGGATGGGTGTATGTGGGGGAGCTGGGGCACGGTCCGTGCCTCCTCCTGACCTGGTGTCCCTGGCAGGTACAACATCAGCCAGCTGGAGCAGTGGCTGCGGGCAGAGGGGCTGCAGCAGAGTGGGGCCCGTGAGATGCTGGAGCCTCTGGTTCAGGCTGCCCAGCTGCTGCAGGTGAAGAAGGTGACCGAAGAGGACGCTGGAGCTCTCTGCAGCCTGTGCACGGTGCTGTCACCCCAGCAGGTACTGGGGGGTTTGGGGCTTGCTGCCCACTGGGCGCTCTCCCTGTCCTGGGAGGACTAGGGATGCACTGGGCTGGGGACCACACCATACCCAGAAGTGTCTGGATGAACCATTCCTTGTTCACGGTCCCCACCATCTTCTCCAGGTGGTGAAGATCCTCCGGGCTTACACCCCGGCTGTCGGGCTGGAGGAGCGCGTCAGCCCCAGCTTCATCAGCAGAGTTGAGGTAAGCAGGACCTGGGGTCTGGCGCTGGGGGTGGGCTGTCCCAGACGGGTGCCCTCACTGGGGCAGCTCTGGATGTGAGGACCGTGTCCCTACAGAGGCAGCTGCAGGCCCAGTATGGAGGGGAATCCAGCCAGCTCCTGGTGGACACCAGCCACCTCTTCCCTGTGCGTCTGCCCTTCACCGCCTCCCCCCTGCACCTGGATGAGCTCCGCATCCCTGATGCCCTCAACCTGCCCTTCCTTGTGCGCCTCTGAGCCCAGGTCCGGCCCCGGGCCGCTGCCGGTGCCCCATCAAGGGCCATCTGAACCCCCATGAGGGCTGAAGGTGCAGCGCTCCTTACATGTGCGGTTCTTCTGGGAAGCTGTTTGTTTATTGAAACTCGGGAGTCTTGTTTGTGGCACAGCCAGGGCCCACGGCGGTCCCGTGCTGGGGCTTTTGGCCACTTTTTAATCCTTTGACGTTAATAAAAGTCTTTGCAGATAACTTCAGTGTCTGAGGCTGGCTGGGGTGGGTGTGCTGTTTGCAGGGTGGTGTGAGGGAGCTGGAGGACCATCACTGGGGCGTTCCTGGGGCTGTTCATGAATTATGGGATGGTTTGGATTGGAGAGGACCTTTTAAGGGACACTTAATTCCAACCCTCCGCAACGGGAAGGGACACCTCTCGCCAGATAATATTGTTCAAAGCCCCGTCCAACCTGATTTTGAGTGCTTCTGATGATGGGGTTCCACAAGTTCTCTGGGCAACCTGTTCCTCCACACCGTTGTAAGACATTTCATCCTTAAGTCCAATCTAAATCTACTCACTCTCAGTTTGCTGCAGAAGGGCAGGTGGGCCCTGGGGCGCTTGGGAGGGTAGCGGGGTCCTGCACGGGCTCTGGCAAAGCACCAATGAGTTATTCTAGAGGCAATTAGGAGAAATCAGTAGCCCTGATCCTTATGGCAGACTTCAACTTCCCAGATGCTAACTGGGAATACCATACTGCTGTCCCAAGCAGGTCTGAACAATTCCTGAAGTTTGTGGGAGATGAGAACTTCTTGTCAAAAGTACTCAGGGAGCCAACGAGGAAACTACCCTCCCAGACGTACCAGTTGTGAATGGAGAAAGGACTCATGGGAGATGGGATGGTCTTGGCCACAGTGATCGTGTAACGGTTGAGTTTAAAATTGTCAGTGCGATGAGCGAAAAAGACAGCAGCGTTGCTGCTGTGGAGTTCAAGAGAGCAAATGTTGTGCTATTCAGGGAGGTACTCCGTAGAGTGTCCCAGGAATCTGCTGGTGAGGGCTCCGGAGGTGGCGAGTGGGGTGGCGAGTGCTGGTCAGGCTTTAAGAAGCACCTTTGGAGAAGCTCAGGAGCAGGCGATTTCCCCCTGTGTCAGAAGTCAAGCGAGCAGGCCAGTAGACCAGCTTGGGTGGACAGGGAGGTCCTCGCGGCGCTCTAGAGGAAAAAGGAATTTTATGGTTTCTGGAAGCGAGGTCAGGCTTCTTGGGAAGATGACAGAGCCATGATTCGCATATCCAGGGAGAAAACCTGAAGGAAGGGCCAAAGCTCAGTTAGACTTGAAACGGGCCGGTGTGTCAGACACCAAGAAGGGCTTTTATAAGTACGTTGATAGCAAGAAGAGGTCTAAAGAAAACTTTAGTGATACTTATTGAAGATCAGTCATCTGATTGGTAGGGATGGAGAAAAAGTGGAGGTGTTCAAAGCTTTTTTTTCCTTTTTTTTTTTTTTTTTTTTTCTTCCTCTTGTTTCTGTCCTTAATACTGAGAGACCTTGGGCTGCCCCGTCCCCCCCCAGTCAGAGGACCGTGAGTGTGGAAACAGTGACTTTCTGTTTGTGGACACCGAAATTGTCAGGAATCGGCAGAATGTTCACAACCCTTTGACACTGTTTCCCACAGCATTCTCCAGGAGAAAAGGGCTGTTCATGGCTTGGCCAGGTGTACTCTTCCCTGGGTAAAATACTGACTGGAAGGCCGGGCCTGAAGAGCGGTGGTGAAGGGAGTTCAATCCAGTTGGCAGCTGGTCAAAGGCAGTGCTCCCCAGGATTTGGTATCGGGGCCAGTTCTCTTTAACACCTTTATCAATGATTGGGACGAGGGGATGGAGGACACCCTCAGTCAGTTTGCAGATGACACCAGGTTGGGCGGGAGTGTTGACCTGCTGGAGGGGAGGAAGGCTCTACAGAGGGGTCTGCACAGGCTGGAGCCATGGGCCGAGGCCAATGGTGTGAGGTTCACCACGGCCCAGGGCCGCCTCCTGCCCTTGGGTCACACCAACCCCATGGCCGCTACGGGATGGGGCAGAGTGGCTGGAAAGCTGCCTGGTGGAGAAGGCCCTGGGGGTGTTGGTGGATGGCCGGCTGGGTATGAGCCAGCAGTGTGCCCAGGTGGCCACGAAGGCCAACAGCATCCTGGCCCGTGTCAGCCATAGTGTGGCCAGCAGCACTGGGGCAGCGATCGTCCTCCTGTACTGGGCACTGGTGAGGCCCCACCGCGAGTGCCGTGTTCAGTTTTGGGCCCCTCACGACAAGACAGACATTGAGGCACTGGAGGTGTCCAGAGAAGGGCAATGGAGCTGTGAGGGGTCTGGAGCACACGTCCTGTGAGGAGCGGCTGAGGGAGCTGGGGGGGTTCAGCCTGGAGAAGAGGAGTCTGAGGGGAGACCTTCTCGCTCCCTACAGCTCCCTGAAAGGAGGGGGTAGCGAGGGGGGGTCGGTCTCTGCTCCCAAGGAACAGGCGATGGGACAAGAGCTCTTCTCCCTCGGATCCAGGGACAGGGCCGGTGGGAATGGTTCAAAGCTGCACCAGGGGAGGTTCAGACTGGACATTGGGAGACATTTCCCGATGCTGAGAGAATGGTCAGACACTGGAACAGGCTACCTCAAGAGGTCATTGATGCCCCATGCCTGTGTTTAAGAGGCAATTGGACAATGCCCTCAATAATATGCTTTGACTTTTGGTCAGCCCTGAAGTTTGGGTCAGGCAGTTGGACTAGATGATCATTGTAGGTCCCTTCCAGCTGAAACATTCTAGTCTTTTCGGGTCCTGAGCTTCTCTGGAGGGCAACAGTGTCCCACCTGGACCGTGGTAAAGCCTGATGAAAGCCCTGGTGCTTGGTGGAGGAAGAACCTCATGATAAGTATGAAAGTTGGATGCGAAATACAGCACGTGGTCACCAAATCGTGAGGAACTGAGAGGTGTGCTGAGGCCTCAGCAGCCACTGTTGCCCGTACTCAGTGTTATTGCAAGTGTCTCTGGCCAAACCACTTGCACACGAGCGTGGCAGTACTTTTGTGTGAGTATCACTGGCGGAGGCCGCCCAGGGCAGCGGTGGAGTCGCCATCCCTGGACGTATTTAAAAGTCGTGTAGATGTGACACTGAGGAACATGGTTTAGTGGTGGACTCGGCAGTGCTGGGTTTACGGTTGGGACTTGATGGTCTTAAAGGTCTCTTCCAACCAAAACGATTCTCCGATTCTATGTTTTTTTGCGGAGGTGACAGTGCTGTGACAGCGGCATTTTAATTTCATGTGGTACTTTTACCACTAGAGGGGATCCAAGCTCCACGTTCTTTCACTCTGCTCAACCAGAGGTGCTGCAGCAGCTGTCCCATGGCCAAAGGCAAAGGATCCTTGAGCTGCCAGGCCCTACTGGTTTTGGATGGGATAGTCACGTTTCTCGATGTACAAACACGGCTTCCCGTAGTCCGGCAATCCCAGAGCAGCTGCAGTCGCTAACGCTGGCTTCAACAAAAATCTCAAATGGCCATACCTCATCTATGGCCCAGTGAAGGGGTTCTTCAGCATCTTTGAGCTGTGTTGGGGCTTTTGCCGTTGCAAAACTTGTATCTTACGGCGACGAGTCCGATGGCCGCTCTTAGCGAAGGCAAACAGCGAGGTACGGGTGTCAGCTACGTAAGGCTCCTTGGCTACCGCTCAACCGTATTGCACCAGAATTTATCAATTTTTAGACACAGCATCCTGCAAATCTCTTCCTAAAATTTTTAGGGAGAAAAAAAAAACAAAACAAAACAAATCAAAAAAAAAAAACCCAGTGGAGGACCCAGCAAAGCCCCGAGGGAGCCTTGTCCATGTCAGCTGTACCTTTCCACAAGGAAACGCAAAAAGGTAGCGAGAGTCCGGATGAATAGATATAGCGACTTAAGGTACGAAATGTTGCCCCTGTGCCTATTAGACAGGGGTAATTATGTTCATCGATCAAAAGGGTTTAAGACTGGATTCTTATAAGAAGAAAGGAGAAGGATTTCATTTTCAGAGGGTCCTGTAGTGACTGCCCCCTCGGTCCCTGCTGACTGTCAGTCCTGGGTGAAATCTGGCTGCCACTGTCGCACAGAGCAGGGAATGATCGCACCTGAGGCTGGAGACCTCTTTTGGGGAGGTTTGGTTTGGTTTGTCGGACTGGGCCCTCCCATTCCCAAGGACCTTGTTGTCGATGATAATTACAGCAGTTTACAACAGCCTTCTGTTCCCTGAGATCCATCGCTTCTCAAACTTTCTCCCCTGCCCCTACGTTGGAAATCTCCACCTCCTCATCCCCTTAATCTAGGACATTAATCTGGGATTATTATCCAACACCCCTGACAATGCACTAGTTTTCTTTTTCTGTTCTTTTTCTTTTTTTTTTTTTTTTTCCTTCAGTTATCTTTCATCTTTTTCCATGAAACACAAACGCAGGAATGCTGAACTATTTCCCCCCAGCCTTTGCCCTGCCCTCCTGGCACGCTTAGAAAAAGATTTCTTAATATCTGGGGCTGACTGGTCTACAAAGAAACGTACCGTTAGAGCCTCGTTTTCCTCATTTTCGGGGCTGACCCTTCCAAACAAAGCGTTCTCGCTTGTTTAACTGATCGGGCATAATACTAAGGATGTTCAACATTTTGGCTGGCACCCTTGGACCTTAGCCCAGTTTGCAGTGAACTTCATGAGGTTCAATCAGGCCAAGTGCACGGTCCTGCACGTGGGTCGGGCCAACGCCAAGCACGACCCCGGGCTGGGTGGGGGAGGGCTGGAGAGCAGCCCCGAGGAGAAGGGCCTGGGGGTGTCGGTGGGTGAGAAGCTCCCCAGGAGCCGGCAATGTGCGCCGGCAGCCCAGAAAGCCCCCCGCCCCCCGGGCTGCATCCGCAGCAGCGTGGCCAGCAGGGCCAGGGGGGGATTGTGCCCCTCTGCTGCGCTCTGCTCTGCTCTGCTCTGGGGAGACCCCCCCGCAGTGCTGCCTCCAGCTCGGGGGGTGCCCACAGCAGAAGGCCCCGGAGCTGTCGGAGCGGGGCCAGAGGAGGCCCCGGAGATGCTGGGAGGGCTGGAGCCCCTCTGCTGGGAGGACAGGCTGGGAGAGGTGGGGGGGTTCAGCCTGGAGAAGAGAAGGCTCCGGGGAGACCTCAGAGCCCCTTCCAGTACCTAAAGGGGCTCCAGGAGAGCTGGGGGGGGACTCCTGATCAGGGAGGGGAGCCATGGGATGAGGGGGGGTGGTTTGACACTGGAAGAGGGGAGATTGAGATGAGATCTGAGGAAGAACTTCTTGGCTGTGAGGGCGGTGAGCCCCCGGCGCAGGGTGCCCCGAGAAGCTGTGGCTGCCCCATCCCTGGAGGTGTTCAAGGCCGGGTTGGACGGGGCTTGGAGCAACCTGGGCTGGGGGGAGGTGTCCCTGCCCATGGTTGGGAACTAGATTATCTTTAAGATCCCTTCCATCCCAAACCATTTTGTGATTCTATGGGACCTCCCGGGAGAAACAGGATTTACGACAGGCCAGTTGGACATGCTCCCCAGAGCCACCTTAAAGAAACCACGGGATAGTCATGAAACGGGTTGCTCCGATGGCCTGGATGTTGGGAAGGTACTGGATAAAATTGTCCCGCCTGCTTCTCCAGCCCCGCTATTGGAGAAACTAATGGAGGAATGCCCAACCCCCGGGGCCAAGGTGTTCCCGCCACCAAGTGGCCAAACTTTTTGGAATAAATATTAGTAATTGCCTTTGTATACCATTAGTGATAAATGATAGATATTTTGTCTCTTTTCACATGGTCACAGGAGCCCCAGTATTGATGGTTAAAGCTCGGGACAGCACCGCATTAATCCAGAAAACCTCAATAAAGGGTGTATCCAGCAGGGATCACTGGGAAAAGTCAAGAGCTCCCTGTAGCCAGGAGGGGGTTGGACTGGATGATCTTTAAAGGTCCCTTCCAACCCCAATCATTCAATAATTCTGTGATTCTAGCAAAGCTCGGTGGCGGCCCCGGGGGCTCTCTGGAGGGCAACAGGGCCTCACCTGAACCCCGGTGATGTCTAAAGAACAAACTTTAAAGTTTATCAGGAAGTTTCAGCTGGGATGTGGTTGAGGCATCAAGGAATGTGCCCAACCTGGAATAGGATGAGAAACAAACCAATGTGTCTCATGTCTTCTTTTGCAGTTGCTGACTTAAGACATGAAATAGCAAAAATAGAACTTCTGGACCAAATTTGAGCCAAGAGCATATCCCAAACGAACCTTGGGTAATTGTAATGCTAAAATACACACCCCTTTGTGAATAATGAGCATGCTAATTGGGTAACCTCCCCGAATGTTTTAAACATGAGCTTAGGTGCATATGTATAGTTCGGAGTGGTGAATGAATTCTTATTGACCAATCAGCTGTAGTTCATCGTTATAAATATGGGGCGGTTTGACACGTGAGGTTGCCACAACTGGAATACTGTGTCCAGTTTTGGGCTCCCCAGTTCAACAGGGACAGGGAACTGTTGGAGTGAGTCCAGCGAAGGGCAACTAAGATGATTAAGGGATTGGAGCATCTCCCGTATGAGGAAAGGCTGAGAGCGCTGGGACTCTTTAGCCTGGAGAAGAGAAGGCTGAGGGGAGAGCTTATTATGGCATATCTAAAGGGTGGGTTGAAGGAGGATGGAGCCAGGCTCTTGTCAGTGGTTCCCAGTGACAGGATGAGGGGTAATGGGCACAAGTTGGAACATAGGAAGTTCCATTCAAATACACGGAAATACTTCTTTACGGTTCAGGTGGCACTGGCACAGGCTGCCCAGGGAGGGGGGGAGTCCCCTTCTCTGGAGGTTCTCCAGACCCGCCTGGATGCAGTCCTGAGTGATGCGCTCCGAGCAATCCTGCTTTGGCAGGGGAGTGGGGCTGGATGATCTCTAGAGGTCCCTTCCAACTCTGAAAACTCTGTGATTCCGTGCGCTGGCTGTTGTGAAATGCCCGGTACCCAATTCTGCCGAATCGAAATAAAAACAAAGAGCTCGACTCAGCGGGTTTGATCGGCTCCCCCGGCTTCTGCTGGGGTCTTCCCTCCTTGGCTCGGCGAAAGGTGGGAGATTTGTTGCAGCATTCCCGAGCTATTTATGCTTGGCGTTAACCTTAAGGTTAAGGCGCCGCATCGGGGTGGGAGTGGGGATGAAGAGCCCCTGGGTGCCCACCCACACCCCCCACAACCCCCTCCCCCCGCAAACACGCACAGCAGCCGGAGTGAAGGGTGTGCTTTTTAATGTCAGTTATAATAAAATATTTGTACAGAGCCCAAAAAATTCAAAATAGTGCAAAACATCTCACTGTCATGCATCCATGGTAGCCGCCGCCGGCGGTGCCGCACGGGGTGGTACAGACACACAGGCATCGGTGACACGTGTGCTACAGGAGCAGAATTGGTCGGTTCAATCACATGCCAAACAGGACAGTTTGGGGAAGAGGTGGGGGGGAGGGGGGCACGGGGGCCAGGGGCACCACGGTCGGGGGCTGTGGGAGGGGGGGGGGGGGGTGGATTTGGGGCTGAGCCCCAGCCTGGCCGTGCGGGAGCAGCGGTCAGAAAAGGGGTGTAAACATTGAACAGAAACGAGAGAGGAAAGGGAAACCCTTTGGTCCCAGGCAAACCCTATAGAAAAAGGACCACGGGGGGGGGTGGGGGGGGAAGTGGGGGGGTACCCTGTTTTGGGATTGGGGGGGGGGGGGTGGGGGGGCTGAGAGAGAGAGGTATATTGACTTGTGGGGTCATCAGGCCTCTGTCTTCCCCGGTATTTAAGGACAAGGTGGGGTGGCCATCCCCAACGCCTCCTGGGCACTCGCACGAGAGACACGCACACCACTGATCACGCGGAAATGGTGGTTAATGGGAAATTGAGGAGGGAGGGGAGGGAAAGGGGTCCTCTGGGTTTGGAGGGGGGGGGGTGGGGGGTTGGTGGAGTGGAGGGGGGAAGGGTCTTGCTCGCGCCAAGGAGGTCCCATGGGTGCTGCTGCGCTGCACAGGGATGACTGGTCCCCACTGGCCGGAGCAAAAGGGAAATAGGTCCCTCTGCTCCAGAGCTGCCCCCCCCCCCCAGCCCTCGCCCCCCCAAGCCCCGGTGCCCGGGGAGGGGGGGGGGTGGCAGTGGGGCAGCCCAAGGTAGTGGCAAGGCAGGGAAGACAGGATACGGGCCGGGGGGCTGCTCCCTGCCGCTCCCGGCCCCGGTGATGCCACCGCCGGCCAGGGAGGGGGACCCTGTGCGGGGCGTGTGGGGGGGCTGCATGTGCCCCCCCCCCCTCCCCGACCCAACAGCCCCAATAGCCCTTCCGGGTGCAGGACACAGCCACATCGTCCGGCTGCCCCCTGTATGTACAGCTATTTACATATGTACAGGGTGCTCAGTGGGTGGGAGCCCCCCCTGTCCCTCAGACGCTCGAGGGATGGGGACAAGGGGCCATCGGGCTGTGGCAGCCACTCACCAACACCCCCGGGGGGGATGAGACACCCCCCACACACACACACACATACACCCCCCAGCCCTTTCCTTGTGTCACTCGATGAGGTTTGGGGTCAGGGATGGGCCAATGAGGGGTACCTCCATCTGTCCCATCACCCAGTCTGGGGTGCAGCCCTTCCCTCCAGCCCCACCAGCACCTTCCCGTTGGGGTGGGACGGGGGCACGGCCGTGCTCTGAACCGCTGTCACACAGCCAGGCTGGCCAAGAGAGGGATGGGGAGGAGCTGGGAGTGGGGGGGGGGTGTCTGTCACTGCAGCCACGTCCACCCCTCACCCACACCAGGGCCAGGAAGGAGACTCTTCTTGTGGCCGCTCTTATGGCTTATACATGGCTGGAGGATGCTGTAGAAAAGGGGCCGGGAGTCGGGGGTGGGAGTGGGGTGGGGGGAGTGCTGGGGGGAGATGGGGTGGAAGGGATTTAACCGCTGCCCTCCTCGGCCGAACGCGTGTCCGACTTGAGCTTGACGAACTCCTTGGCCACCTCGTCATTGTTGCGTTGGGAGAGGATGCGGAGGACGGTGAGGCCGGTGTCATCCATGTGGATGCGGCGACCCAAGGGCAGCCAGCAGGCGCAGCCGGGTCGCTGCAGGATATCGCGGAGCTGCAGCACGGCGATGCCCACCGTCCGGTCCTCCCGGGCGAAGCAGTAATCCTTCACGCACACCTGCAGCTCGTAGCATTCGGGGCCCGTCTCCGTCCCCAACGTGCTGCAGGTGATGAAGGGACAGGCAGTGTTGGCATAGGCGGGGGGGGGTGGGGGAGGGTGGGGTGTCACACTCCCAAGCACCCGGTATGGGTGCTGCCTCTCCACCCCCCCACCCCTCCCCAAAAAAGCACCTTTTTTTCCCTTTTCCCCAATTCCCGCTAATGAGAAAACATCTAAAACAGCCCCTGTGGGACGAGCAAACTCCCTGGCAGACCCCCAGGAGGAGGAGAAGGGGGGGTGTCCCCACATCATGGGACCACATCCTCCCCCAGCCCGGCCCCACATCCCCAGCCCCGCGGTGCCACTCACAACTGGAAGCTCTCGTTGTACTTGGGGGCCCAGCTGTTGTTCTTGGATTTGGTGGCAAATTTCCTCTTCTTGTCACTGAGGTGGGGCCCAATGATGTTGACCTCGATGAAGGGGCGGAAGATGCCCGACGTCTGCCACTTGAGGTCGTTCGCTGCCACCACTGCAAAGAAGGGACACATGAAGCTCAGGGGGTGCTGCCACCTGCCCCCCCCTCTCTCCTTGCCCCCCCCCCACCCCCTTTCCCCCAGCAGAACCCACCTTTGACGGTGACTTTGTGTTCACCAGTGCCGGGGTGGGTGAAGAGCTCCACGTGGATGGACACCTCCCCGACAGGGTCATCCACACCAGAGCCTGCGTGGTCAAGGGAGGAGACGTGAGCGCCCATTCCCTCCGGTGTCCCTGACGTCCCCCTGCCCACCACCCACCCCACTGGAGGAGGCAGGTCACCCGCTGCGGGGGGTGGGGGGGGGGATTGGGGGGGGGTGGGCAGTCGCATTTGGCCCAATGTGGCCTCCGCCAAAGAGTTCTGGGGACATCAGCACGGGCGCAGCGGCTGTCAAGGATGGCCGGGGCTGGCACCAGGCTGGGCTGGGGCACGGTGGGACATCCCCAGCGCCAGGCTGGCTCTCTGCTGTCCCACCCCACATCGGTAGGGGAACCCCCCCCCATTGCCCCCGGCGGGGGCTGAGGTACCTGGGTGGGATGGGGCAGGGGACAGTGACCACCACTCCCCCTACTACGTGCCCGGGGGAGGGGGGACGTGGTGGCAGTGCTCCACACAGGAGGGACCTGCCAGGTTTGCGTCCCCCTCCCCGTCCCCCCCCCTCCATCCCTCTTGTATCCCCTCCAGCTCAGGGACCGCATCAAGCCCTTGGGGTCCCCGAGCCTGGGGAACCCGGGTGACCTGCGCCCAACAGCCCAGCCTACCCCCCCCCACCCCCCCCACCCCCCCCAAGAGCCGTGCATGCACCCATGGGTGAAGGAGGGGGTGCGAGGCAGAGGGACAGGCTCCGTGGGTCGGACGGGGCCAAGGAGATCAAACCGAGCTCAGCGGCAAGCTCCCAGGGTGGAAACAACAGTGGGAAGGAGGACGCATCCCCACGCGTCACTGCTGTCACTGCGTGACCCCCCCCCCAGCACGAGGCTGCGGGACCAGCGGGGGGGGAGGCCGGTTGACGGCACACGACGTTCCTCTCCATCCACCGGGAATCCTCCGTGCCACCCCCTGCCAGCGCCCCACCTCCCCAGGCACCCGCCAGCCGGGCAGCGCCGCATGCTGAGCCGCAATGGAGGCGATGGCGGGCGAGGAGGGGGTGTCTGGGTACGGGAGGCCAAGCGTGGGGGTGAGGTCCCAACCCCTCCGGTGGGGTGCGATGGAGGCCAAGCGGCGCCCACGGAAGTGGGGCTCATTCTTCCCGTCCCGGGACAGGGGGACGGAGCTCGCCGGAGCAAGGCTAGTAATGGTCCTTCTGGCAGCAGAATGGATGGGAGGGGGTCGTGGACACGGTGACGGCCTCCACTGGGGCCACGTGTCGCAAGGGGACAGGTCCCTGGCTTGCAGGGAGGTCATGGCAAGCGCCCAACCCCAGGCAGCAGCACTGCGGGAACAATGGGGAGCGCCCCGAGCTTGCCAAGCCGAGGCAGGTACCCCTAATCCCCCCTCCCCCCCCCCCCCCCCCCCCCCCCCCCCCCCCCCGCTCTCGCAGCGGGGCGGTCAATACAGCCGAGCACAGTTCTTCCAAATTCAGCCCAAAAGCAGCCCCGGGAGCGGGAGTTTGTGGGCGGAGGGTTCCAGCCCAGCTCTGCCCGTGTTAGGGGGTCCCCGTGGCCAGCGGTACTGGGACAGGGGCTCCTGGCCACCCCGGCCAGCAGTGCCAGGACTGTTACTAGCCCAGGCCGGCGGCGGCAGGCAGGTGCAGGGGGCGGGCGAGCAGCACACGTACCCTTCTCAGGATAAATTTCTTCACTAAGGGTAAACCTAATACCTTTCCCACCATGAACTAGTGGGAAGGAGAGAGAAAGAGACAGAGACACGGCACAGAGTAGACAAAGAGAGGAGGAAGGAG
Organism: Vanellus vanellus; assembly: GCF_965231255.1. NCBI lineage: Eukaryota > Metazoa > Chordata > Aves > Charadriiformes > Charadriidae > Vanellus > Vanellus vanellus. The sequence continues at coordinate 5,539,467 of NC_138930.1, forward strand.
ACGACGTGCGTGGGGGACGGGAACAGTGAAAAGAGGGGGGAGAAAACAAAGAGAGAGAAAGAGAGATCAGATCTCGCAGACAGACGGACGGCCGAGCATCCGGACAACACTGCAGCGACACGGGAGCGCCGGGCACCACCCATGGGGGGGGGTCCTGCAGCCGGGGGACGCCGGCACCCACCGGACCCAACCCCACGTCCCCGACGTGACTGGCACAGGAGGCACAGACAGGACAGACGTCCCTTGCAGGAGACGCACAGACAGCAAACGCACGTCCCACTCCCCGAGGACGCAGACAAGCCTGGCTGGGGCGCCGCGCGATGGCCCGTGACTGCCACCGAGCAGCTCTGTCCCCTCCTCGAGCAGCCAAGGGACAAAATCGAGGGCAGGCAAGGGGTGGCCATGCCCCACGGGGGGAAGGGGGGGGGGCCCAGCACCCTCTCGGAGGGGGGAAAGGGCCCGAGAGGCACTCAGCCCCCTGGAGGGATCCCAAACCATGGGGTACGTGGGACGCCCAGGACAGGTCCTGGCACAGCATCCAGGTCCAGCCCACCCCGTGAGGGGTCTGAGCCACCACCGCTCGGCCGAGATGGCAGCGCCGGAGCAGAGGTGGCTGTGTTGGGTGACAGGGGCCATCCCGAGGGGACAAACGCTTGTGACCCCCTCTGTGGCCAGAGGGTGACCTTCTCCCCCACCCGCGGGTCCCATTGCTGTGCCAGCCCAGCCATGCCCTGGCAACTGGGGATGCACTCTTCTTGCTGGTGGGGGACGTGGGGGTGCTGGGCTGCCCCTGGGCACCCAACGGCCCCTCTTCACCTGCAAACCACAGGAGGAAAAAACCTTTCCCTCCCCACCAAACCCTCCCGCTCCTCCGCGAGCATGGCTGGGAACCCCCCCAACCCCACCGGGACGGAGGCAGGATGGAGCCCTGGCCGTGGGGCAGCCGAGCTGCCGTGTGGGGATGGGGGCCAGGGGTGTGGGGGGGGTGGGGGGGTGGGAGGGGGCAAGGGTGGTGCGTCCTACCCTGCGCCGCCTGAGTCTGCACGAAGGTTTTGATGAGGAGGTCGGTGGCCTGGGTGTAGAGGGACAGGGCGTAGCGCAGCGACTGCAGGTCGGGGCTCTTCTCCAGGAATGTCTTCTTCAGCCCCACGCCGCCGGCATGGAAGTATTGCTGGAGGAGAAGGTGGGGGGGGACCACAGCCACAGGGTCCTCAGCTGGAGGTCCCCCGGTGTCCCCCCTCCCAGGTGTGGGCTAAAACCCTGGAGGGAACCCCTTCGTAACCCCGAGTGTCCTCACCTTGATGGTGTCCAGGGCCAGCTCCACCACCGCACATTGCTTTGGGGTCAGGCTCTTGGCTTCCTCCCGCACCATGTGGTCCTGAGGGGCGCGAATCCTGCTCTCAGCATGGGACCAAGGACCCCGCTCCCCTTGCCCCGGCCGCGGTGGTGGTGGTGCCAGCCTGCCGAGTGCCACGGAGAGGAGCTCGGACCACCCGTCCCCCTCCCCAGCCCAGGCACCCAACCCTCACCTTCAGCTTGGAGAGCTGCCCCAGTTCCTTGGCTGCGTTGAAAATCATCTGCGTGCCCTGCGGAGAGCAAAGAGACGGGAACGGCCCCGGTGAGCGGCCGGGCTGGGGGTGCCATGGCCAGGCTGGGTGCCAGGCGCTTCTTGCAGCTCCGAGGGGTGTCCCCCGCCCCCACCCCCCCTCCATCCCCCCAGGCTCCAGGGAGCCAGAGCGGGGGGTCCTCAGATAACCCCAGGGGCCACCAGCCATGCCAGGTATGGTGATACTGGTGCGGGGAGCTGGTGCAGCCCCCGTGCGCAGCCCCCGAGTTCTCAGCTCAGGTGTGTGGTTGGGGGCTTGGGGACCCCACAGGACGTCACCCCGGGGACGGGGACCTCACACCCTGCTCAGCACAAGCCGCTTGGCCCAAGGGTCCCATCCTGTTCCCTGTGGTGTCCAAGCACAGCCACTTCTGCGTCCAACGGAGCCCGGCACGGCACGGCACTGGCACCGCGTGGACAACCATACAACACCGGGGCAGGGGGAGCAGAGAACGAGTGCAGGGGGCCAGCGGGCACGGGGAGGATGCGGCACGGTCCCCCTGTACCCCACGGCGCTGGCAGCCAAGCCAAACACCCCCATGCCACCCAGCCCCCTGCCCAGTCCCAGCCCCGGGGAGGTTCCCGGTCCCTCTGCATCCCAGGGAAGACCGTGGCGGGACACCCCGGCCACCTCCGCCTGCCCTGTGCCGTGCCACCCTCCTGCGCCGGGGCAGGGAAGCCGTTCCCACTGGCACAGCTCCTGGGGACACAGCCCCATGGCACCATCAGATCCCACTCGCCTCCCTGGTCTGGCAGCCGCTCACGGGGCTGAGCACCATCTCTCCTGCTCAAGCCCTCCAGTGGGCAGCATGCAGCTGGGTAAACTGGGGGGCCAGTGGGGCAGAGCCAGCCATTCCCACCTCCTTCCCCCTCCCAGCACCAGTAGGTCCAGTCCTTCCCAACAATGAGAAACCCCAGCATCTATCCTGCTAACCAGTACCTTCCACAGGGATCTTGCCCTCCCCCCCCTTGCCCTCATTTTGTCCCCCGTCCCCCCCCTCCATTAACTCTTTGTGCCCCCCGCCCCGAGTTCTGTCCCATTAATCCTTCCCTTGCTGTCCCCATCTCTCCCAGCCGGTGAACAGGCTGGGAGTTGGGGACACCGGTGTCACCCAAACAGAGCATGACGGGCCACTGTGCTGAGCTGGGACCCCCCCCCGCCACCCCGCAGCACACGGAACAAGGGACGGGGAGGAGGCAAGAGGAGGGACCAGAGCCAAGTGGGGAGCAGAAGAGCCATGTCCTTACTTCAGTGTGACTGGGCAGCTTCACCCTGCTCTGGAAGAGAACAGCAAGGGACAGTTACTGGTGGCCCCAGCAGCGGCCAGCCGCGGGTCCGGGCCCCCCACATCCCCCGGCCGTGTGGGCTCTGGCCCTGTATTCTCCTCTGGCTGCGCCCAGTTCTCCACTGGTGCCACCGGTTCAGCACCAGTTCACACCTGCAAAAGCTCAGCCCCACACGCTTGCTGGTGAACCTGTGATGAGTGTGTCAGGTCTCTTCCCGAGCCCGGGAGTGGGGGCGGGGGGGGGACACAGGGTTGCTCCCCGCCTTGCTCAGGGCTGGGGTGGAGGAAAGCAGCTGGCCCAGCACGCTCGGCAAACTGGGGCAGGACCCGCAGTGTCCCCTGCGAGAGGAGGGGGGGGAGCCGCGGGCATTGCCCAAATGGATGCCGGCATGGCTCTTCCTGGGAGCCGGATTTTTGGGAGCAAGCAGCCTGGAGGGCTGTGCTGGGCCCCCCGGCTCCGGAGGTGCGGAGCCCCCAGACAGAGGGACCCCCCGTGTGCCCGGAGAAAACCCTTCTGGTAAGTTCTGGGGCTCAGCGAGTCTGGCTGAGACCCCTCAAGCATCGGGGTTTGGGGGGGGGGAGGGGGGGAGAGGGAGCAGACTCGGAGGTCCAGGGGATCTCCACAGCCCCATGGCCCCCAGCATGGCCCAGCATCCCGGGGACCAAGGGGGGGGTGGGGGGTGGGGGGTGTCACCTCTTCCTGAGCCCCCAGCAGTGGGATGGGTTTGCGCCCAGGATCTCCCACGCTTGGGCACCCCATCCCCCCGCTGTCCCAACCAGGCACCCGGAGGGGTGCTGAGCGCCGTGGGGCAGCGTCCCCCCCGTACCTGCCTGGAGATGGGTGACACCCACCCACGGTGGTGGTGGGGGGGGGGGGGGGCTAAACACAACACGACACCCGCTCCCTACCCCGGGCGACACACAGAAACAGGTCACTGCCCCCCCCCACACCCCACACCCCCCATCCTGCACACAGGCAGCACGTCCGGGAACAACACGGCACACCTCGACACGAACAACACGCCACGCAGGCAACGGCACATCCAGACAGCACGACAGAGGAAACACGGACAAGCCTGGACCTCCACAGCAGGCGGGTGTGGGGCCACCAGCGTGGCCACGGGGCGATGACACACATGGAGCCCACGGCTATTTACCTTCTCTGTCCCCTTGCCATGTTTTCTCAAGAGCGTGCCCTGTAGAAGCAATGTCACAGGTTGAGTGGTGGGGTGGGGGGACAACACGGGACAGGACACGGTGGCGGAGTCGGGGGGGGGGGGGGATGCAGGGCAAGGCTGGGCGCATGGGGTGGCCGCAAACTGGTGGCAAAGCCATCACTGAGCTCCTAAAGGTCAGCCAGGGCCAACGGGGGACTGGTTGCTGTTGGGGGGTTGGGTTTATGGGGGACAGGTCCCCACTGGGATATAGGGTTAGTGGGGGACTGGTGTCTTTGGGATGCTGGGCCAACTGGTCCTCACTGGAATGCAGTATGTTGCACTGATGGGGAACTGGTCCCCACCCTGGGATGCTGAGCACATGGGGGGCTGGTCCCTGCTGGGATACAGGGATGCTGAGCACATGGGGGGCTGGTCCCTGCTGGGATACAGGGATGCTGAGCACATGGGGGGCTGGTCCCCAATGGGATACAGGGATGCTGAGCACATGGGGGGCTGGTCCCCAATGGGATACAGGGATGCTGAGCACATGGGGGGCTGGTCCCTGCTGGGATACAGGGATGCTGAGCACATGGGGGGCTGGTCCCCACTGGGATACAGGGATGCCAAGTACGCGGGGGACTGGTCCCCGCTGGGATACATGGATGCTGAGCGCATGGGGGACTGGTCCCCACTGGGATACAGGGATGCCGAGTACGTGGGGGACGTGTCCCCGCTGGGATACAGGGAGGCAGGAGGCAGCTGGCACTGTCTGTGGGCAGCTTCTGGTGGCCCCCCCCATTCCCCTCCAGCTCTGGCCGATGCTCACAGCACTGGGAAGGGGAGGGGGCAGCTGCACTTGGGTTTTGCACGCGGAATTCTGGTCCATGTGACAATCCCACACAGACCCAGGACAGCAGTGGCAGGAGAAACAGTGTAAAATGGGGCAGCAGTGCCATGTGGGGGGTTCCTAACCAGCCTCTCGGGGGGGAGGGGGATGGGATGGGACTGGGCATGGCTGAATCAGGCAGGGGGTAGCGGGGGGGGTCAGTTGGCCGGGGAGCCCACGGGAGGGACAAGCAGCACACTCAGGGCCAAGCAGGGCCACCAGGAGGGTTTCTTGCCCTGGAGGGGAAACTGAGGCACGGGGTGATGGGTGAACAAGAGGACCTTGTAGCCCATAGAGCCGACACCACCCCCGTCCCCCGGCAGCCTCGGCACGGCTGGGACACGAGGTCCCCGTGAGGTCCAAGGGGAGGCTCAGCCCCAGGTTGCCCCCAGGGGCTCTCCAAACGCTGCTGTTGGAATCAAAAGGTGTTGGGTCCCCACGGGACGGGCGTTTGTCCGCGCAGGGACTGGCACCCAGCACCCAACCACCGGCACCCGCACCACCGCTCTTCCTTGCGAAGGTGCCTGCGGTCAAAGCCGGGGCAGGGAGCAGGACTGGGGGTGGATGTGGCCCTTTCCGTGCCCGGTGGGACGGAAGCCCATGGCCACAGACTGAGCGGAAGATGACAAAAGAAAACTGCTCAGTCAACCAGCAGCAATGCCGAGGAGGGAACCCAAAAATTCAGGGCTATCAGGGCTGGATCCCAACTAGGGAAAAAACTCACAACTCCTGCCAGCAACCTGCCCCACCGCCGAGCAACTGGGCTAGGGACCATCATCTCCCAGCGGGATGCTCCTCTCCGCTGGCCCTCAGCTCCTCCGCCCCCCCAGCCAACAGCCCAGCCGGGGCCTCAAGGGGAAACTGAGGCACAAGGGGTGAGGAAGAGCAGCCCTGACTGCCAGGCACGCGTCGCTCTCCCTGCTCGTGTCTCCGGTGACCTCGGCTTCTCCCACCCTCAGCACGGAGCAAGAAGATGGCATCAACCTGGGTTTGGCCGTCCCTGATTACATGGCACTGCCCCATCACCGTCCCCTCCCGCCCCGTCACTAACCCCTGTGCGCCTCCCCACATCCAGGATCCGCGAATCCGGCCAGGACCTTTCCGTCCCCCCTCCCCGAACCCAGCCGGGGCCGCGGGCAAGTGCCCGCCAGGAGCCAGTGCCAAGCGGGCAGCACGGGGATGGGGACCACAGAGGTGGACCGAGTCGGGGAACCAGAGGAGGGGTGTGGGCAGGGCGCGGGCAGCCACACAAGACAAAAACCGGCGAGGCCAGGACCGACACACAGCGGACAGACAGACAGACAGACAGGGAGCCGCCGTACTTACAATCATCTGCCATTGAGAGGCGAGCGGAGCAGTTGGAGAGAACAACCGTGACATGAGTGTCGGTCCCCTCCTCCGTCCTCCCCAGCCCCAGTTGCCCCACGGCTGGGTACCAGCCCCGGCCACCCCCTGCCCTGGGGTGGGACGGCAGAGCCGGGGGTGTCCCCCATCTGAGGTGCCACAGTACTCAGCGTCGATGCCCTGCCACCGGCACCGCGGGTCTCCGCAGCCCCGAAGTGGTCCCATCCCAATCTGCCCAGTCCTTCCTCACTGCGGCTCTGCCCGATGGGGACTCGGCTCCCGGGAACTGGCCAATCCCACTCGACATTCGGCTCTGACACGTCGCCCCGTGCCACCAACCAGCCCAGAGCCACCCTGGGCGGGCTGTCCCCTGCCGTAGGGACCAGTCCCACCCAGCACGGCCCCCTCCAAGGACCGCTTCCCCTTAGGAAAAATCACCCGACAGATCCACATGTCCATGTCACCCCTCCTCTGCGCTCAGCACAGGGCTCGCTGCCACCGGAACATGGCATTAGCCACACGTGGCCGGGAAGGGACAGAGATAGGTACTGGGATCGCGACTGGGACCCAGTGGCACCGTCATTCCTGCCAGATTTGGCCACCTTGGGCCAAGGTTGTGCGAGCCTGGCCGGGAGCGATGCAGGGTTGACCTGAGCCGGGCTCTGGGCTGTGACAAGGTGCCAGCGAGGTGGCACCACTGAGGGTTGACAGGTCACCAACGCGCTGTCCCTTACAGACACAGCGCCAGGAGCCACACAGCTCCAGAAAGGTGACACAGCGGCCGGTGGCTCCAGGGACTCCAAGTAAGAGCCCGAGCCCAGCTTTGTGACAGCGACAAAAGCCACCGAGAGTGACGAGGACAGATGTGTGGCTGGCTCAGAACCCTTGGTGTCCACCCTGCCCTCCCTGCCCCCGAGGGAACGGCCGCCCCGAGAAGCTTCGGGATGCACGGCTACGTGCGGGGAGGACAGACACACAGCGATGCCAGACGGAGCCTCGAGGCCTGTAGGCCACCTCCCGCTGAGGAAGGACCATACCCGGGCTTTGCTCTGCTCCCCTCAGTCCGCTCGGCCCACGGGAACGGACGAGTTCAGCCCCGCTGTGGGAACATGCCCTCTCCATCCCCACATCACCCCCATCCCCACAAAGCCAGTCCCTGCTCCCCAGCCCCATGCCGGGGGGGGAGGGGGAGCTCCCCCCGCTCCGAGAGCGCTCCCGGTTCGCCTCCTGGCACGGGGACCATGCCCATGGCCGGTGCTGCTGAGCATGGCGCAGGATGCGGCCCCAGCTCGGAGAGAAGGACCCTCCTGGTGCCCTGACGGAGATGGTAGGAAGGTCCTTTGGCAAAGCCAGCCCAGAGGATGCTGGGCTGCACCGGGCACCTGGGTCAAGGATGACCTTTTTCTCCTCCATCCCTTCCCCGGTCGTTAGTCGGGGGCAGGTTTGGGGATGCTGCCAAGGTCACCACCCCCTCAGCAGCCAGCGAGGCCACCTGGCCACCAATGTCCCACAGTGGCTCCAATCGGCCACCTGCATCTCAGCTCCAGGGTCCGCTGTCCCTGGTTTTCCCCCCCCACCATCACTCACCGTCTGGTCAGTGAGCGGGGGCAGGACGATGGTCTTCTCCATCGTGTTCATCACCAGCTTCCAGAGCTCCTTCAACACCCGCTTCAGCACCGTCTTCTCGCAGATTTTGGCAAAGAGCGTCAGGCTGCAGAGATGGGACGAGGCTGAAGGTCCTGGCATGCCACCTCTTGCCCGGTCACCCTGACCCTTCAAGGTCCCCCACGCTCCCACGGCAGGTCAGGAGCATTGGGGATGGTGGGGAGGTCCCTGTTGCCCCCCACACTCACTTGCTGTCCAGGAGGTCCATGATGGGTTGCAGGACGTTGTCAGCATCCTGTGCAACGCTGCTGCAGGTGCTGGCGGGGACGTTGCCGGTGCCCTTCACCTGGCCCAGGATGTCACCCATCTGCTTCACGCACTCCTCGATGTGCGGCTGGAAGCTGGGGACCACAACGCCCAGGCAGCTCAGCATCCCCCAAGGCTGAACCCAGGACCCGCTCGGCCGAGCAGAGCCCCCCAGACTGACCCCAGGCTCCCGGGACCCCCAAACCTCTTCTTGGCCCACCACCCGCGTCCTCTTGCCCGGGTGTACCTGGTGGCAAAGACTCGGCTCAGCTCATCCAGGACGTTGTTGAGTTTCACCTGCAGTTCCTTGAGGATATCACTGGCTTCTGTGTCCAGCTGGAGGAGGAACAGGTTGGAGAAGCTGTCAGGGTCCCTGGCCCAGCCCTTGAGAGGGGTGTCTCTGCACCCCAAATGCACCCCTGTGCAGGGTGAAGCCCATCCGTCATCCAAGGTGGTGGGAGGGCAGGGTGCCATGGGGTGGGACAGCGTGATCCCATACAGGGGTGAGGAACTGGGGTCTGCTCCCAGTACTGCGGAGCCAGGGAAGGAGCCGCCTCTGGGGAGAAGGGATTCATCCAGCCCCTCCACAGGGCTCTCTCCTGGACATCCCCCATACGCACCTCCTTCCCACCCATGGCTTCAAACATCTTCTCGAGCTGGACGCGGAGCTGCTGGATGTTGTTCATCAGGATGCAGGGCTGGAGGGGTGGGATGGAGAAGCGGGGTCAGCACCAACCAACGGGGCCGGAATAGCTGCCCACCACCTCAGGTCCCTCCAACCCTGCACCGGGGGGGGGGGACGGGGGGGACGGGGGACATGAGAGCAGTCATGGCACAGAGGCCTGCCCTGCCAGCACTCCAGGGACCGCCATCAGACAGAGACCGAGGGCAGGACCTGCGTGATGGGGACCAGCTCTGGAGCTGAGGTGACGTCTGGGGTCACTGCGCGGGGACAGTCCTGCCTGGCAGCAGCAGGCAGGTGAAAAGCAGAAGGGAGATACGTCACCACTTTCTCCTTCTCCTTGGAGCAGTACGAGGCGAAATCCTTGGAGATGATCTCAGCATACTGGAGTAGCACATTGCTGATGGTCTGCAGCCAAATGGGACCCACCCGCCAGCAGCAAAGAGGAGGAAGGAGGGAGAGAAGGAGACCATGAGTCCCACAGCAGTGAAACAACCCAATGCCCGGATACGCCCTGGGACCCCCCCAGACCCTCTGCGCCAGGAGAGGCACGGGCACAGCCACTGGAAGCCAAATCCAGCACATCTGGTCTCCACCAGCATCACCATCTACCGCCATCTGGTCTCCAGGACAACTGTGAAGGCATCAGCCATCAAGCCCGCATGCAACTCCATCCCCCACCACAGTGAGCCAGTGGCATGAAATTAATCTAGATTAATTAACCAATTAGCTCATTAATTAGCTAATCTCCTGTGCTAGCAAAGCTGGGAGAGCTACAGGGTCTGTTGGTGGCATGTTCGCTTGAGCACCCCTCTTAGAGGTGGTGCAATCTGTGCCCTGTGCCGTGGCTGCAGCTGGATGGGAGGGGGCGGAGAAAGCCCAACAGCCCCAGGCCAGGACTGGGACTGGGACTGGGACTGGGACCGGGTTCCCAGGGGTGCTGCTGGCCCAGCAGGTGCCCACCTTGGCAAACCTTCTCATGTAGTGCCCAACAATCTGGGGGTCGGGGCACTCGAGCTTCTTGATGATCTCGAAGCTCTGGTTGAGCTGGGAGAAGACGTCCACCACGGAGCAAGAGAAAAGCGCGTGCTCCGACGTCTGCTGGAACTGGGGGGGGGGCGGGGAAAGCAAGAGGCAGTGTCAGCGGGAGGCAGGGAGGGGAGATTTGGGGACACATCGAGGAACAAGCCCCCTCGTCCCACCCCAGGGCTGACGGTCTTGTTCATACCCCATCCTTCTTGTCCCGCTCCAGCGCTCCGTGCAGGAAATCCCGCGACACCTCTTCATTCTCATCCAACCATTGGATAACGAAGGGCTCGAACCAGCTGGAAGAGAGGTCCGGCTCCGGTGAGGACACCGACCCCCCCAGGGCACAGGCACCCCCCCCGCCGCGCTCCCCGAGGGCTGCACTCACGCGGGGTACTCGGGCACGCGGCTCTTGAAGGAGGGCAGCTCGGTGACGTACTCGTTGTACAGCCACTTCACCTTGAAGTGTAGGTTCATGTAGTCCGCGCTCTTGCACAGGCGGTGTTTGTCGTGTTCTGCACGGGGAAGGCGAGAGCGCCCCGGGGTTGCTTCGAGCCCCCAAACTTAGGGGGCGGCTGCCCCGAGGGCAGCTCCGGGGATGCCAGGGTAACGGGGTGAAGGTGGAAGTGCTTCTTGGGTGGGATTTAAGCTAGGGATGGTGTCAACGAGGGGATGAAATGGATTTGCCCAGGGAATGGGTGAGGTGGGAGCAGAGCGTGGCTCCTGCCTGGTTCCCCCGCCGGGCTCGGGGTGGTGGGGGGGGGGGGACGGGACTCACCCTCCATCGCGTACTTCATGTCCTGAGCGAAGAGGTTCCACATCACCTCGGCACTGATCTTCCCCACGTTCAGCTCCTGGGGGAACCTGGGGTGGGGGGAAAGCGTGGGCACCAGGTGGACCAGCCCTCCACTTGCCGATACATCCCCCCCACACCTCCCGTCTGCCTCAGTTTTCCCCATCTGTAGAATGGGTGTTACAACCCACTTCCAAAGGACTACCGCTACCACTGCCGTCATGTGGGCATCCCCCCAGCTGTGAAGGAGGGTCCCCTCTCCCGGCACCTACTCACTGGTTCAGGCAGGGCGTGTAGGAGTTCTTGTCCTCCTCGATGATGGAGACTATCAGGGTGATGAGCTTGGACCAGAAGTCCAGGTTTTTGATGCTGGGGCCTTGCTCCTCGGGGGGCACCTCGCCTTTCTTAGTCTGGAGTGATGGGGACACAGCAGAGGCTCCGGTCATCCCACCCCATGGGGCTCAATTTCGTAGCGGGGCTAACAAGGAGGCAGGAGGGCTCTGGGAACACCCCGGAGGACCCCACATGGAACCCTCCTCCACCCCACCCCACTTGTCCGGCCCCGGTTCTCTCAAACCCACAGCTATGGGGTTCAAACCCTGCCCAAGGCTTTGGGGCTCATTCTGCACGGGGCTGAGCGCTCCGGAGAGGGAGCAGGAGCACAGCGCGAAGGAGAAGGGCAGGGGGATGGGGAATGTGAGGGGGGCCCCAGCAGCGCCCGACATCCCAGTACATCCCAGCTCCCCCCGGCCCCACGCACCGGGTCCGTCTGGTACTCGCGACTGTACAACTCGTGACAGTTGTTGAAGATGTACTCGTAGGTGGAGTTGAGGCAGGCTTTCACGCAGTCCTTCACCACCTGGCTGGCGCGCGGGGGGCTCTGCAGCTCCTGGACCTGAGCGTGCGGGGAGGGACCAGCGCTGGAGGCAGATCCGCGGCCCCAGCCACCCACCCAGGAGCCACCCCGGGGCCAACGGGACCCCAACCTTACAAAAAACCGGGGGCCAACGAGGCTCAGGGTCCCCACCGGAGGGAGGGGGAGAGTGGAGTCCCGGCAATACCTTCATCCGAAAGAAGGTGATGCTGGTCAGCAAATCCACCGTGGACTTGAGATCCTGCAACCGTTCGGGACTGCTGGCAGGGAAGTTGTTCTGCCAAAGGGGAAGAAAAGAGCGGAATCGCACCCAGAACTCTTACAGGGGCGAGAGGAGGGGGAGAAAACAGCCGCCTGTTGTTTCAGACCTTATTAGACAAGTGGGGAAACTGAGGCACGGCGGGCACCTTACCCGGTACATGGAGAGATCGATCCGCAGCGAGTTGTGCAGTTGGTCGAGGAGTTTGACGAATCGTTCCTTCTGCGGAAAAACACCCGGGAACCAGGTAAACGGGGGAAAGGCGGCAGGGACCGTCCCCCCCTCCCCGCTGCCCCTGCTTTTCTCTGCCCCCAGCCCAGCCCGCGCCACCCCCGCCTCATCCCTCTCCTTCCTGTTGTCCTGCTGTCCTTCCTTCCCTCCTTCCTTCACCACAGCCCTGCGGGCGGGCACGGGATGCCCGCGGAGAAGAGCGCATCTTCGCCGGTGGCCGGGGCTCGCTGGCGGCCATCCATGGCTCCCGGGGTACACGTGGCCGTGCCGGGCACGGTGCAGGATCGAGAGGCAATATCCCCTTTCCTCTCACTGGCGGTCGGTGCCGGAGTGGGGCTGGGCTGCTCTAGCCGCCCTGTTCACTCGGACACCTCCGAGCCTGAGCTCGGGGCAGGAGAAGGGAGAGGGTGTGCAGGATTGTGCCCCTCGGCCACGTGGCCCCTGGGCTGAAGCTTTCAAAAAGCTCAGAAAAAAAGGGCTCTCGCAGCGGTCGCCCGTCTTGGGGGGGCCGAGCTGCTTCCAGACGAGGCCAGGAACAACCCCCAGTAATCGGACGCCCCTACGGGCTCCCCGCTCGCCCGACGGGGCTATATCGAGGGAGGTGGGCAGGGAACCACCCCGGGTAGACGGTCTCCAGTGGGGACAAGTGGCTTTCATTCAGCTCCCGTCTGGGGAGCGCGGGGCAGGAGGATGCAAATCCCACGTCGGGCTGCAGATTGGCGAGGGCAAAGCAACCAAATCTGCCCCAAAACGCTGCCGCCGGGAGGCATTTCACTTTGAATCTCCGCCGGAGGTGAGGGGGACTTCGGACAACCCCCGTGGGTTTCCCACGAAAGCCCTGGGTTCCCCCGACAGCATCGGGTCTACCGGCGGAGGGCTGCCCCACACGGCCCCGGAGGGTCCCGGGGTGGAGGCGGTGGGGGGGGCAGGGGATGGAGGTGGGGGGGGAGAAGGACAAGGGGACGGGACAGGGCAGCGAGTCCTGCGCCCGCCTGGCTGCTGCTCGGCCAAGCCGGCAGCCTGCACTGGCCACCGCAAACCTTGGGCGCGTTCGCCCGCCGGAGACGGCAAAGCCAGGCTCTGGGCCGAGACCGTGCGTCCCCGCCACCCAACGGCTGCTGCAGCGCTTTAAAACTGGACACGGCGGGTACTCGGGGTTAAAGCGAGACGGCCGGGCACATTAGGACCCAACCTTAGGCTCTCTAAAAAAAGAGAAAGAAACAAGTTTTTAAAACCCTCCATGTTAGAGAAAAAGTGCTTTTTTTTTTTTTTTCCTTTTTTTTTTTTTTTTTTTTTTTTCCTGCGCTTTTTCCAGACGGGTTTCCTCCTCCCGCGTGACGTGGAGGCACAGCTCGCTGGGCTCTAGCTACCCCCTGCAATAGGAACTGGGAGGTGAACCCGGAGCTGTGCTCGGCCCTGGTCGCATCCCTGGCTACCCAGCGCTTTGCCTGACCCAGGGGCTGGGCACTAATCCTGGCTCGCCCCGTGTGTATCCACGGCACAGGGGGACAACACGGGGGGAGCCGGGGCGAGAGCTCAGCCCCCCTTTTTCTTCGCCCACATCCCCGAGGGCGTACCCGGCCCCGGCACAAACTCGCCCCGCCGGCTTACGAACGAGGCACCCGGCGGGCACCCATGGGTGCCGGCGAGTTTGCAGCGGTGTCGGGGTGCGCCCGAAGCGCACAGGGTTGTGCAAAACTCCCGGCCGGCTGCAGGGATGGCTCCTTTGCCACCTCTTTGTGGCTTTAGCCACCGAGGTGTCCCCCATCCCCCCGTCCCCCCCCGCCACGCCGCCGGCACAGCATCCCCACCCGCTCGGACTCCGGTCACGGTTTTACCGTAAGAATTTGAGGAGCAAATTTAGACCTTCTCCCAGGAAGGCGGTGGCTTTTTTCCTCCCTGGATGGTAAGCGGGATGAATTTCGGGGCTGAACCCCTTCCCGCCACCCGGCTGCAGTTTGGAGCGGGGTGTTTTGCATGGCCCTTTTTGCCCCTCGAGCCCCCCGCCCCCTCCCAAGAGAAGAGAGAGAAGAAGGAAGGAGTGTTTACGCACCATCGGACTTACCCCGAAATTGGATGCGGCAAAGCGGTCGGAGGCCGAGACGTTGGTGGAAGCCGTGGTGTGGGCATAGTAAGCGTTGATGTTGGCTAGCAAGGTACTCATCACCGCCGGCACCCCTGGGCACATGTATTTGGAGGAAAGGCAAGCAAAATGCCTGCGGAGGGGAGGCAGGAGGTGAGGGCGCGGGGTTTTGGGGTGGAGAAGGGGAGGGAAGGGCGCCCGGGATGAGCCAGGGGAGTGCGTCTGCATCCACGGCGGGGAATGGCTGGAGAGGAGCCCTGAGGAGAAGGCCCTGGGGGTGCTGACTGACGAGAAGCTCAACATGAGCCGGCAATGTGCGATGGCGGCCCAGAAGGCCAACCAGATCCTGGGCTGCATCAGCAGAAGTGTGGCCAGCAGGGCGAGGGGGGGATTCTGCCCCTCTACTCCACTCTGGGGAGACCCCACCTGCAGTACTGCCTCCAGCTCTGGAGTCCCCAACAGAAGAAGGACATGGAGCTGCTGGAGCAGGGCCAGAGGAGGGCCACGAGGATGATCTGAGGCCTGGAGCACCTCTCCTATGAGGAGAGGCTGAAAGAGTTGGGGGTGTTCAGCCTGGAGAAGAGAAGGCTCCGGGGAGATGTTATTGCGGCCTTCCAGTGCCTAAAGGGGGCCTACAGGAGAGCTGGGGAAGGACTTTTTACTGGGGCATGGAGCGATAGGACGAGGGGGAATGGCTTTAAACTGGAAGAGGGCAGGTTTAGATTGAACATTAGGAAGAAGTTTTTCACTGTGAGGGTGGTGAGGCACCGGCCCAGGTTGCCCAGAGAGGCTGTTGAGGCCCCATCCCTGGAGGTGTTCAAGGCCAGGCTGGACGTGGCCTTGGGCAACCTGTGCTGGTGGGAGGTGTCCCTGTCTATGGCAGGGGGGTTGGAACTCTATGATCTTCAAAGTCCTTTCCATCCTAAACCATACTATGATTCTACGATCCAAGGGCTGGCGCAGCCCCTCTGAGCAGAGCGGAGGGCGCGGGACTCACGTCATGGCCTGGTAGATGGACTCCACCCCGTAGCGCATGGCAAACTCATCCACGATCTCCTGCGCGGTCTCGTCAAAGTACACCTTCCAGGCGTCGTCCCCCTTGGCGTCGGGGATCTTCACCACCCCGTTGTTTTGCAAATCCGTCACGAAGTGGAAGAGGTTCTGGAGGTACAAAAGAGCCCAGTCAGGTCCGTGGTGGCACAGTGGCATCGCCGGGGTGGGGACCGTGCCACCCCCCGCGCCTGCCTGGGCTGCTCACCTCGTGCAGGCAGGTGTACTGGACGTGGTAGGGGGCCACCTTCTCCTCGCCTTTGATCTCCACGCTGATGTGCAGCCGGATGGCTCCCGACACGGCCGACTTGTCCGTCCGCTTGTCTGCGGGGACACAAGGAAGGGGGACAAGACGTGAGGCTTCCCCAGAACAACTCCGCTCGCTCCTGGCCCCAAAGAGGGACAAGGTGGCTGTGGTGGAGAGGGGTTCTTGGGGCCGGGGCCAGGGGGACGCCCAGCGCCGAGAGCAGCCAGCCCAGGGTACACTGCAACCGAGGCACTGCAGAGAGGGATTTGGCCATATCTCCAGGCAGATGTGGCCTCTCCGTGCCTCAGTTTCCCCTCTGCAGAAGGCTGGTGCTCCCAGACCTCCTGGACAAAGGGCTTTGAGAATGACCCTGAAAAAACACTCGATGCCAATGGCTTTCGATATTAAGTGGTTTTACCCGCTGACTCTATACTGATACGCTGAAATAACCTTCACGCCAGGGCTGGCAGCATGTCCCCCCCCCTCCCCAGGGAGCGCAGGGCAGGGGGGTCCCACCCCCAGCGGGCTGTGCCGGGGCAGCCGGTTACCGAGGTTGTACCAGACGTCCATCTCCCCGCTCAGGGTCCGGACCTCGATGATGGTCTGGCCCAGGAAGTCGTCAGACTCCCTCTTGAAGCGCTGCTTGACGCGGGACTTGATGTCATCATCTTCGTCCCAGACGCGGACTTTGATGCGGTCGGAGGAGTTATGGCACTCGCTGGGGAGGCGAGAAGGGGCAAGCCCCGGGATGAGCAGGGAAACCTTTCCAGCCTCTCCCCAGCCTCCGTTTCCCTAAACAAGAGGGACCATCCCAGCACCAGGCAGGAACTGGGGAAGAGAGCAGATGTGGGGGCACGGACCCTCCCCGGTAGGCTCGGCAGAGCTCTGCACCGTGCCCGGGCAGCCCCGGCACAGCCTGGATCAGCCCCCATTGCCGGGAGCCAAACTCCACGGCACCAAACCAGCACTCCCAGTAACCCCAGCAGCCCCCCTCCACCCTCAACTGGGGCAGGAGGAGACCCCAGCTGACTCCCCACCACCCTGTGGGGACGAGCTGACAGCCAGCGCAGCCCAGCGTGACCGCGAGCGGCCGGGAGAGGGGAGGAGGAAGCCAGGGATGAACTTACAAATGGAAATTCTCCTCCCAGACCGGGTTGAGATTGCCGTAGATGGTTTTAGTCCGTTTTTTTGTCTTTCCAACCTGGACAGTGACATAGGGGTCACTGGAACCCGTCTTATCCTTCGCCTGCAGGCCCTGGGCACAAACGACTGTGGCACGGCACGGCACGGCACAGCACGGCACGGCACGGCACGCACGCCCATCCACACGCGTGGCAGACCCAGCGGAGAGAAGAGAGAGAGGAGTCGGTGCCACAGCCACACCGGGACCCCCGCCACAGGCTCCTCATGTCCCCCGGCCGAGTCCCGGGGGCTGAAGCCGCTTTGCAGGATGAGGGATGGGAGGGGAGTTGGAGAAGGCAGCATCCTGGTGCGACGGGACAGCCGCACAGTCCCCCACGGCACACGGTGCCGGGCGCAACCGGTGCCTACCCGTGATGCTGATCTTGGCCGACCACTTGGAGGTGCCGTCCAGGACACTCTGCTTCACTGCCTTCATCTGCTGCGTGTGCGTGGTCTTGGTGACCCCAAACACCTCCTGGATCAGCTCAAATATCTCTGGCTTGTTGCGCTCCCGGATCTTCATGCGGTCCTTGAGCACCATGATGATATTTTGGGTCCGATCCTCCGCTCCGTGCTTGGAGCTCTTCTCCGCCGCCCCTGGGAGGAGACAGCCATGGGTGAGATGGGGTGGCAGGCGGCATCCAGGAGTGAGCCAAGAGCTCCCCAGGTCCACCTTACATGAATGAACTCAAACCTGAAGGGGTCTACACCCAGCCCAGGACAGATCTGCCCTGCTCACCACTACCCCCATGCACAAGGTATGCCCCCAGTATCTGAAGGGGACCTACGAGAAAGCTGGAGAGGGACATTTTCCAAGGGCATGTAGGGATGGGACAAGGGGTGATGGCTTCAATCTGGAAGAGGGGAGATTGAGATGAGATCTGAGGAAGAACTTCTTGGCTGTGAGGGCGGTGAGCCCCCGGCGCAGGGTGCCCCGAGAAGCTGTGGCTGCCCCATCCCTGGAGGTGTTCAAGGCCGGGTTGGACGGGGCTTGGAGCAACCTGGGCTGGGGGGAGGTATCCCTGCCCAGGGCAGGGGGTGGCACTGGGTGGTCTTCAAGGTCCCTTCCAACCCAAACCAGTCTATGATTCCATAATAAGACAGGAACCCAGCTCTCCCCGGGGCCTCTCCTTCCTCCCTTTCCTAAGCGAGAAGGGATGAGGCTGCAGGCAACGGCTCCTTACTCTGCAGGCAGTCGGCGTTGAGCAGGTCCTGGCACTTCTCGTGACACTTGACGCCGCACTCGGCGCAGCGCATGCCCTGCCGGGCGATGCCCCAGAGCAGCCCCTCGCACTCGTAGCAGTAGGTGGGGGTGGTGGCCGTCCACACCTCAAAGTTGTGGGGGGTCGTGCAGGAGATGGGATACACTAAGGCTTGCAGGGTCTTCTTGTAAACATGGTTTTTCTGCGGAAGGAGAGAAGAGGAGAAGGGGAGAAAAGCTCAGGCAACGTACGGCGGCTGAGCCGTGCCGCGCGGCGCGGAGACCCCATCGGCGGGTGCTGGACCGCATGCAACGTTGCAAACTGGGCAGAGGACAAACACCACTGGTGCAGCCGTGAGCATCCTCGGTGGCTTCGGCACCGCCGGAGGAGGATGCTGGTGTGGCGCAGATCCTGCATCCCCATCGCCGGCCTGACCAGCCGGGTTTCAGTCCTCCCACCACGACCACCCCGCAGCCCAGCCAACCCCAGCACCTACCAGCTCCTCGTTGTTCAAGGTGCTCGAGGCCAGCGCGGACGTGATTCCCGCTTTCCTGGACTGGACCAGGGACTGTGGGGAAGAAACACAGTTCCCAGATCCGGCAGAGCACGAGGTGTCTCTCCCGCATGCCTTTGGGGTCCCAGTGGCAGTAAAACACCTGGGATGGACCCCCAGCCCAGCTGGGGGGGGTGCTGGCCACACGGGCTGGCGGTGGGGACAACCCAGCGCCCAGTGATGCCAGCGCTGCAAAGCGGCACCCCGCTGGGCGGTGGGACTGGAACCAGTTCAGCAGCCCGCAGCATTCCCAGTTCAGAGCCTCTCGACGTGTGTCTGAGACCCCAGGGAGACCGGGGGGGGGGGGGCACTTACCATTGCCTGTGGGCAGCCAGGGCCGGCGAAGGGGGGAATAAAAAGCCATTAGTGAGAGCCACCTCCCAGCAGAGCCAGTCCTGGCCCCTTCCCTGCCAGAAGGAGCGGGAATCGGGGCAACGTCAACCCCTCACCCAGCACAGGGCTGGTCCCTGGGGGGGGTATCCCACCCCCTACCCCCCCCTCAAGCCACAGCACCGGCTGCAGCCTGCCAAATCCCCGCAGGGAAAGGCAGCGGCCCCCCCATCGCATCCCGACCCACACCCCAATATCCCAAAACCCCAACACAGCACAGTGCGGGGAAAGGCAGCGCTCCCCCAATCTCATCCCGACCCACACCCCAATATCCCAAAACCCCAACACAGCACAGTGCGGGGAAAGGCAGTGCTCCCCCAATCTCATCCCGACCCACACCCCAATATCCCAAAACCCCAACACAGCACAGTGCGGGGAAAGGCAGCGCTCCCCCAATCTCATCCCGACCCACACCCCAATATCCCAAAACCCCAACACAGCACAGTGCGGGGAAAGGCAGCGCCCCCCCAATCTCATCCCGACCCACACCCCAATATCCCAAAACCCCAACACAGCACAGTGTGGGGAAAGGCAGCGCCCCCCCAATCTCATCCCGACCCACACCCCAATATCCCAAAACCCCAACACAGCACAGTGCGGGGAAAGGCAGTGCTCCCCCAATCTCATCCCGACCCACACCCCAATATCCCAAAACCCCAACACAGCACAGTGCGGGGAAAGGCAGCGCTCCCCCAATCTCATCCCGACCCACACCCCAATATCCCAAAACCCCAACACAGCACAGTGCAGGGAAAGGCAGCGCTCCCCCAATCTCATCCCGACCCACACCCCAATATCCCAAAACCCCAACACAGCACAGTGCGGGGAAAGGCAGCACTCCCCCAATCTCATCCCAACCCACACCCCAATATCCCAAAACCCCAACACAGCACAGTGCGGGGAAAGGCAGTGCACCCCCATCCCGTCCCGACACACACCCCAATATCCCAAAACGCCGACACAGCACAGTGCAGAACCATCAGCGGCGGCCCGATCAGGCTGGGGTGGGTGGGTGGTGGTGGTAGGGAGGGGGCACTGGGGTGGGGACAGTGGGATGGGAGAGGGCAGGCGGGTTGGGGACAGGGTGGCGACACCCCGGGGAAGGCACAAAGTGGAGGCGGCGGAGGGGTAAAGAGGGGGGAGGGAGGAGGTGAAGGGCACCTAATTCTGGGTGCAAAGGGTGTCTGGTTTCCCAACGTTGCTGTGACTTGTCACCGAGGTGGGGGGGTGACAGCAGAGCGACCCTGTGCCTCACAGCCCAGGGGGCCGGATGGGACCCCAGCGTGGGGAGGGGGCTGTAGCGGCGCGGTGGCGTGACACCGGTGGGGACAGGAGCTCGGAAAAGCCAGCGCTACCCCTCCGCTGGTACGGGGAGGGGGGGGTCCCCACATCCAGCACCCGGGTTGCGGCACGTGGGATGGGGAAGGGGGGGGACGCCGCAGCGTCGGTAAAGAAATGGGAAAGGAACCGCAGCCCCGGGAAGCCTCGGGCTGATGCTTGGTGGAGGGACGGGACACTGCGTTAAAGAGAAGCACCTTCGGGTGGGGAGAACCCATCTGCGCCATCCTCACCGCTCCCCACCGCGAGGGGGCAGGGAGGGAGACCTCCCCCTTCCCCCCCTCCCCCTCCCCAAAATAACCTGGGACACCCCCCGTCCCCCCCGCCGGGAGGGCTGGAGGAGGCTGGGCAGCAGCACCCAAGGGTGCTCTCTCTTTAACCCCTCGGCCCGCGCTCACCAGATCGCTGACTAGAGGGAGAGATTTGCGTCCAGGCTTAATGTCGGGCATGCTGTTAATGCAGCGCAGAAACCTTACTGCCGCCCCCCTGCCGCCAGGGACGGCCAAAGCCAGGCCGGAAAAAAAGAAAAGAGAAAACATAAGCCACGTTAGAGGGGTGCGGGGCACGGGGCAGGAGGGGGAACACGGACGGACGGACGGACGGCGCAAGTCCAGCGGGGCAGCAGCGGGAGCGAAGCCGGCAGCTGTGCGGTGCAAAGGCGTTAGGAGGAACCTCACCAAATCGCTAACTAAGGGGATGGGTTTTCGCTTGCGTATGTCCGGCATGCTGTCTATAATGATCAGCCCGCCGCCCGGCCTGCAAGAGAGACGAGAGTCAGCGGGGAAGGGGAAACTGAGGCAGGAAGGGGCCCCCTCCTATTGCCCCACGTTCGCTCGGGATTCGGCAGACGGAACTGCAGACAAACCTGTGGGACCCCCCATCCCCACCACCGCTCTGGCTGGGGCGGGGATCACCGACCTAAAACGCCAGGGAAGGGAAAGAGGATTTGGGCAGAAAACCGTGCTTTTCCCCAAGTGAAGGCGTTTCGCTTCAGCGGCGTGACAGGGAAACGCAGGGTAAAAAAAATAAAAAAGAAAAAAGAAAAATAAAAAATAGCTCGTTCGGCTTAGTTTAGGCTTCGGCTTTGCAGCGTGGAGTGGGAGAGCTGGGTTTTCCCTCCGGCACGCCAAAGGTGAGCAGCGAGCCGTTGTGCCGCGAGAGAAAGCGAAGCAGCGCGGCTCGGGCAGAAACGCCACTTTGCAGCCTGTCCACGAAAACCCCCCCAAAAAAAAACCCCAAACTCAAACCCCAACAAAACACCCCGGTGCGATCCGGTGGGTTCTCAAGGAAACCTGCCGGGTTCTGCCCGGGTCGGCGAGACGGCGGCGAAACCCGCAGCCCGGCCGGGTGAGAGGCTCGGGGTTCCCCGTGGCACCTCCTGAGCCCCGGTTGGCGGGGGAGAAGCGGGAGCTGCCCCCTTCCCCCCCCCGGCTGGGTCCCATCCTGACCCACTCACCTCCTGGCTCTCCCTCTCGGCGGCGCCTCTCGGGGACACGGAAGCGGTGGCATCTCTGCTGGCTCCTCCGAAAGCATCGAGCCACCAGCATTCAGCCCAAAAACGTGGCCCCAACCCGCACGCCAACAGCTCGGCCACGCTTCCCCCACGCCACCCCCCGCCACCAGCTCGTTAATCACGTGCTAATGAGGAGGGGAGAGCAACCCACGAGACCCCCAATGGGGCAGAAAGTCCCAGCGTCCCCCACGTACTCACCCGCCTTTGAACCACAGGGATTTAGCCTCTCCATCGCCGTCCCCACGGGCCTGCAAGACACGGGGCGACCGTCATGGGCGCAGCGGTTGAGCCCCCGGCACGCGTGGCAGCCCTTCCCGGGGATCCGGCGCTGCCGGCAGCCGAACGCCCAACCGGTGCCCACAGCACCGGGAAAAGGGCGTAAAGGGTTTACAGGGTGGGGGTTGGAGAAAAAAGTGTTCCTAAAACGATGGGGCTGTCGCCAGCGGAAGAGCTTGCACCGGGGAATAAAATATCTCCGGGAGCTGGGCGGGTTTCGGCGGAGGGACTCGGGTTGGCGAAGCGGTGGGGGCGGCTGCGCCGCGTGAAAATTGAGAATTTGGGAAGGGGGGACCGGAGGAGCGTTGCGGGTAAGGGTCAAGCGGGTCTGCACGGCCCCGCAGCCGGTCGGAGAGAGGTGCGGGGAGGGAAAAGCCGGAGCACAGCGGGGATGGGGTGCGTGTGCAGGGACCATCCCCCGGTGCCACCTCCCTTGCAGGGAGGGGGTTATTTTGGGGGGAGAAAGGAGGAAAAGAGCCAATTATACCACCCTCGTGGGGCAATCCCTGCACACGCACACGCGCGCGCACACACACGGGGAAGGCACACACGTTGCTGGGTCATTCCCGTCGGACATGCTTACCTGCAGGCAGGCTACACCCCTTCCCTGCAGGAAGGGGAGACGCGGGCGCAAGGGCCATGGTGGTGGACAACTGAAAAGAGAAGCGGTGGGGAGGGGAATCGAAACCCCGGGGGGGCGAATCCAGAGCCAAAACAAAAAGAAAAGATGGAGGATGGAGTCTAAAAACAGAACAAAAAATTGTCAACTCAATAGAGGGGAGAAGGCGGAGGGGTTCGCACCAGCACGCCGCATGCAGCACACACCGGGGGAAGGTCCGCAGCGCTCCCTGCCCCTTGGTGAGGGTCCCACTTGGCGTCAACGGGCTTGCGGGGCCACCACTGGTGGAGGTCCCCAGGTCCCCACTGCCCTCAGGGTGTGGGATGTCCGTGGGATTGGGGAACGGACGTGTCTGGAAGATGCCCGGGCGCGGGAAGGGGTCGTGTCCCCCCACCCGGTCCGGCACGTGTGCGGCGGGCGGCCGCGGGGTTGCTCACCTCCTGCAGCTGCATGCAGACCTTGTTGAAGGCTCTCAACCAGTTGGCTTTGGCTCGTGCTTTGGGGTCCTGTACCTCCACCTCTGCCTGTTCCCTGCAAACACATACACCTCGCTCACCTCCCAGCACGGTACCGGGGAGAGGGCAGTCAGCTCCTCACGCCCCGGGCAGGACTGAGCCTGAGATTTAGGGAACTTGATGGGCTTTGAGCCAACGTGGCCACGGCACAAAAAAAAAATAAAATAAAAACAACCCTCTCGCTACCAGAAAGGACTCTAAAAAGGTAGCAAGTCCCGCTGCAAACGGGCAGCCCAGTCAAGGCGGAGCGATGGGGAGAAGCCAGGAGTTCCCCCTCCCTCGGGACACTCAAGCAACGTGGAGGGATGCCTCCAGCGGCAAAGGGTCATAGAACCACAGAATGGTTTGGGTTGGAAGGGACCTTGAAGATCATCAAGTTCCAACCCCCCTGCCCTGGGCAGGGACACCCCCCACCAGCCCACGTTGCTCAGGGTCAGGGGACCGCCGGTGACACCAGCACGTGGATGAAACACCCTTCACCCCTCATCACCCCAGCAGGACGTTCTTCTGGCCGCTTCCCAACACGCTGGGACCTCCTGGGGCTAAGAGAGCCCAGTGGCTCCGAGCCCAGGGGGTCCTGCCAGCCCGGACGTGCTGGTTGCGGTGGTGTTTTCTTTTTTTTCTTCTCTCTTTTGCAAAATCGAGACACGGAGGAAAAGAAAATAAATCCTCCAAATACCCCAGCTTCCTGGAGAGCCCAGTGTGATGCCACACCGGAGATGGGTGCCCAGAACGGGGCTGGGACGAGGCTATTGGGAGCACAGGAGATGAACCTGCCCAAACTGAATCATAGAATCATAGGGTTGGAAGGGACCTCTGGAGATCATCTAATCCAACCCCCCCACCAGAGCAGGGCCACCTTAGAGCCGGTGGCACAGGAACGCGTCCAGGCGGGTTTGGAATGTCTCCAGAGATGGAGACTCCACCACCTCCCTGGGCAGCCTGTGCCAGTGCTCTGCCACCCTCAAGGTAAAGAAGTTCCTCCTGGTGTTTGGGTGGAACTTCCTATACTCAAGTTTGTGCCCGTTCCCTCTTGTCCTGTCACTGGGCACCACCGAAAAGAGCCCCATCCTCCTGGCACCCACCCTTTAAGTATTTATAAGCATGGATCAGGTCCCCCCTCAACCATCTTTTTTCCAGACTAAAGACACCCAATTCCCTCAGTCTTTCCTCATAAGAGAGGTGTTCCAGTCCCCTCATCATCTTGGTAGCCCTATGCTGCACCCTCTCCAGCAGTTCCCTCTCCTTCTTGAACTGGGGAGCCCCGAACTGGCCACAGCGCTCCAGATGTGGCCTCCCCAGGGCAGAGCAGAGGGGGAGGATGCCCTCCCTCCACCTGCTGGCCACGCTCTTCTTGATGCCCCCCAGGATGCCATTGGCCTTCTTGGCCACCAGGGCACATTGCTGCCTCATGGGCATCCTGTTGGCCACCAGCAGTCCCAGGTCCCTTTCCACAGAGCTGCTCTCCAGCAGGTCAGCCCCCAACCTGTACTGGTGCAGGGGGTTATTCCTCCCCAGATGCAGCACCCTACACTTGCCCGTGTTGAACTTCATGAGGTTCCTCTCCGCCCAACTCTCCAGCCTGGCCAGGTCACGCTGGATGGTGGCACAGCCTTCCGGTGTGTCAGCCACCCCTCCCAGCTTTGTATCACCAGCAAACTTGCTGAGGGTGAACTCTATCCCCTATGGGATGGCCCCCCTATGTGGTCCCCAGTGCTAATCTGGGGTCCTCGGCGCTAATCTGGGGTCCTCAGCATTAAACTGTGGTCCCCGGCATTAACCCATGGTCCCCAGCGCCCAGCGCGGGACCCCCCCAAGCCCTCTGCCTGGAGGGCAGACATGAACTAAGGCCACCTTGGCCAGGACCCCAGCCAGCCCTTGGGCCTAAATACGTAATTGTTTTTAAAAAGCTCATTGCACATTTTTTGAAATGAGAGATTCCCCAGCTCTGGTTTATAATTTAAACTAAATAAAAGACCAAAAAAAGCCCATCACGCTTCCCCTCTGCGCTGAGCGGTGGCGCTCAGCAAACCGTGGAGCAACGGACGTGTTCAATAATTAAAGGCAGAGACGGATACGCGAATTATTCACGCGCTGTACCAGGGACTTGGCCACCAAATAATTCATCTGCACAGCACAGGAGAACACGGCTGAGATTTACCAGTGGCCCAGGGCGAGGATTGACTCCTGTGAAGGAAATTTCCTCTTCTGATTGTGCCAAGCTCCGGGGTACCCCCTCCATCCAGGGAGCCGACGGCTTGAGCCAGAGGAGAGGAATGGCAGCCCCAAGCCCCCGCTTGCCCCATCCCCACGTTCATCCCATAAACCCGCGGCCCCGGTAGCCCTGGCAGGATCTCAAACGCCTCGAGCTCTGCCGAGCGTGGGACCGGTGGCCATGCCAGGGCAGCGTGCCCGAGGGGGGCTGACCCTCGCCTGGGGGGCACAACACGGGCTTCCCCCACCTCGATGGCTGGAAAAGCCCCAGAACCCCACAGAAGGTCCCCGGCGCTGCCCCTTGGCCCCAGCAAGCACTGGCCCTGGGCCACCTCTGGAGCATCCTCAGCATCACCAGGCACAGAGCCATCCCAAGGATGCTACAGGTCCATCCTACCTCTCGGCCGGTTTCGGGGGCTCAGGCTCAGCGGCTGCTTCTTGGAGGGGAGCTTCCTCCCCACCCCGCTGGGCCTCTGGGGTTTCCTGGGGGACAGAGGCGTCCTTCTCCTCCTTCCTCTCCTCTTTCCTCTCCTCCTTCCTCTCCTGCTGCGGCGGCTTCAGCTGTGGGACCAGCTGGGGTTGCTGCGGTTGCTGCTGCTGCTGCGGGACCTGTTGCTGCTGCTGCTGCCCGGGGGCTTTCTGCGCCGGGGGGTAGGCATCGTGCTGGGGGGGTTCGTAGGTGCCCTGCTCCCGCAGGTCCTCCTCCTCCTCCTCCTCCTTGGGGTAGCCTTCTTCATTCTCGCTGTAGTCTTCGTTGAACTCTTCCTCCTCCTCTTCCTCCTCCTCCTCTAGATAGAGGTCGTCGTCGTCCTCCTCCTCCTCCTCCTCCTCCCAGCGGGGCGAGTCCTTGCGGTAGCTGACGGAGCTGTGGCAGGAGTGGTAGGAGTCGCCGTCCCGTTCGTCCAGCTCCGAGTCCCGCAGGCTCTCGTTTTCGAAGTCCTCGCTCAGCTGGGAGCTGCCCTGGCTCAGCTCGGCCGACGAGGCGTAGCGGCTGCTCCCTGTGGGGCTGCGGGAACGAGGGGACACAAGGACAGGGCTCCCGTGGGTCCAATCCCGTGGGTCAGAGCCCTGGGGTCCCCCGGGGGCACAGTTCCTAAGGGAGCACCGGGCTCCTCATCCTGGGAGTCGAAGGCAGGAGGCTCCGGGCGCTGGGACTGGTCCTTCTCAGGGGTCTGACCTGCCCGGGCTGAGCGTGGGGACGTGGGGGACGGCATCTGTCCCCTCGGCTCACCCCTGCCAGGGATGGAGGCAGCACCCCCAGTCGGATCCAGCTTCTCGCTCCTGCCAGACACCCCGTCCTGCCCCCCCAGCCCGCAGATCTGTCACCCAACAACCTCCACCCTGACGTCCCGGCGCTCCCTGTAGACCTTCTGGGCACCCTCTGGCCATGGACACCCCTTCAACCCCATCACTCCCCTTAACCACATCGTCCCTACCCGGGGGTCCCCTCTCCACTTTTCCTACCAGGTCAGACCCCTTCCCACCACCCCGTCTGCCCCACTGGCCCACCGGTCCTTCCAGCATCCCCTTCTCGCAGCCGCCTGCACCCGGGGAGGGGGGGGAGCAGCGGTGGCCGGGGGGGCGCTCCCAGCGTCCCAGGAGGCTGCCGGGGACGGGGCAGACACAGGGCGCCGTGGGGAGAAGGTCACATAAGCAAACATGCAGACAGGACAGGGACATGCCTAGGAAGAGGCCGACACCACGTCTCCAGCACCGGCAGCCGGGGCTCAGGGGCGGGCAAGGGGACAAAGGGACAAAGGGACAAGGGGACAAAGGGGACGGGATGGGTAGAGCCCTTGGCCCGGAGCGGCTGGGCCAGGCGGTGGGGGAGACGGGGGACGTGGCAGGGAGAAGGATGCTGGGGGATGCCCAGGCTGGTCCCAGCTGGGGAGGGGGGTACTGGTATCGTTCCAGGTACCTCGGGAAGGGGGTTTTGGGGCACAGGGGGGCAGGAGACACGGCTCACGCCTGGAAACCCCTCGCCTCCCCGGCCTCATCCCGGCCAGAGGTGGGAGAGGGGCCCTTGGCGCATCGCGAGGGTCCCAAATCACTGCGCGAGGCTTTTGCCCAGCCAGCTGCTCCCTGGGAGGTGACCAGAAACGGAGGGTGACATTTAAGTCCCCGAGGTCCCAGCTCCCATACCCGCTGGCATGACGGGGAACGGGCAGCGGGGACCGGGACGCTGAGGCATCCATCGCCCCCGTGAACTGGGGCGGCAGCAGTAAGATGGGGACGCCACGGGGCCAAGAGCCGTTTTGGAGCATCCCAACGCTGCTCCACTGCAGGGCGATGCCGGGGGCGGGGAGAGGGGGGACCCCGCGGCGGCACGAGGCCGCCCTTGCCGGGACTGGTGTTGGCCTCACCGCGGCTGCAAGGACCGACCACAGCACTCTGCGACGGCACACGGCACGCGACCGACGAGGTAGCGACCCACCTATCCGATAGGTCTAGGGACCGCCTGCTCTCAAGGGAAGGCTGGCGGCTGGTCCGCCTGCTCGACTCGGAAGCGGACTCAGCGTCGCTGCGTCCGTTTGCGGCAGAGTCTACGCTACCATAGCGTCTGCCGGGGAGGAGAGGAAGATGATCAGCGAGGTTCCGGGTGTCGCGTCTTCGCCACCCGTCGCGTCCCGGCATCCCCTGCCGCCGTGGGGATGCCGGCAGGGAGGCTCCGTCCTGGGGGACGGGGCTGGCACCTTGGGCTGGATGCTGGCGAGGAACCGAGCTGCGCTGCAACCGCGGGGACAAAGCGCCGGACAGGCGTTCCCCCCCCCCAGCCTGCGGCTCTGCCTACGGCCACCTCTGTGTCCCCAGCCAGGTCACACGCCACTAGCTCGGCTCCCAGCCAGGGCAGCCGGGGCTTGGGGGGGTCCCGAAGCCCAGCAAGGACAGAGGGAGGCGGTGACCCAAAAGAGCTTGAAAACTTTCCAGTGAGAAGGAAAAGCTCAGGGCCGGCGCCATCCCCCTCTTCCTCGCCTCAGCATCCTTCCCTCTGTCACCCACCGCCCTGGCAATGCCATCCCTGGCGTCACCCTGGGGACCCCGCTGGCCTCTGCCACCTGTGGGGGAGGATTGAGAGAGCAGGTCGCCGAGACGGGGCGGGGAGGGGGACACACGGAGCCGCGCCACCGCGTACCTGATGGGCCGCTGGTCTGAGTAGTCCATCTCGTAGCTCTGCATGGAGTCGGTGTAGGAGTCACGGGAGCTCTGCTGCTGGTGCCTCATGGGGTACTGGTGGACGGAGGCGTTGGGCTGGGAGGTGGTGTAGTACGGTGGCGGGATGCTGTTGCTGGTCTCGCTACGGTAATCGCTGTCCCGGTCATCCACCGTGCTGTCGGGGTCATCGTCTGCAAGGGGTCGCAGTGAGTGGGACAGGGGATGGCCCCGGGGTAGTCGCAGCCGGGGATGCCCCAAACGCGCCCGGCACAGCCCCACTACTGTCACCATCGTGTCCCCACCGCTGTAGGAACGTGCTGGGGAGACGGAGCCAGGGAGGGGAGAGGGGCAAGCGGCACGTGTTCCCCTCTGCGGAAAGGGGGTTTGGGGAACGAGGGGAAAGCGGAGGGGGTGGGGGGAATGGGATATACAAAAGGGGGGAAGAGGAGGACAGGGTATGGGGACCCTCCCTCTGCCCCACCGATGTCCAGCCACAGAGGCAAAGCCCGAGCTGCTCAATGCCACCAGGGCACCCCGAGGGCACAGAACCTCACGGTGCGGTGGCCCCGCCAGCCCACGGGGACAGCCCTGCCCCCCGGGACAGGGCACTTGGGACCTCCGTCCTCCCCCCAGCACAGAACCCCAGCGCGAAGCCGAGGGCTGGACCTGAGCTCCAGGTCCTCTGAGCCCCCGGCCAGGCTACGGCACGGCAAAGGGGGATGCCCTGGGGACCACCAGGCTGGGAGGGGAGGAGTGGACGGGATACTTACTCTGCTGTTCTCCCCAGCCAAAATAATTCCAGTTGCCTACAAAAAAAAAAAAAAAAAAAAAAAAAAGGGGGGGTGGGCAGAGAAAATAAGGATGGAGGCAGCTCCAGGGCAGCAGCAGGAGCTGGCTGGAAGGAACCAGCATCTCCCAGGCATGGTGGCACCAAACTGGGCTGGGGACAGTGCCCCGGGATGGGTTGGGGGACAGATGGGGCGCGTTGGCACTGAGGCGTGCTGGGGACAGGGACTGGAGCTGGGGAACGCAGTAATGAGACGGGACAGGGGATGGGCACGGTGGCACTGAAGTGCCCCGGGGACTGGGCCTGGGCACGGTGACACCAGCGCAGGCTGGGGACAGCGCTGTGGCTAGGCACGGTGGCACTGAACTGCAGAGGGGACAGGACCTGGGGCCGGGCACAGAGGCACTGCGCTGTGCGCGGGACGGCGCCGGGCTGCGCGTGACCCTGGCGTGATTACGGAAGGGGAAACTGAGGCACGGGCTGGGACAAACCGAACTGCCACCCCAAATCCCCCAAACCCCTCTGCCAGTGCCCCCGGCGAGCAGCCCCCTCGCCAGCCTCGCTGCCCTTCGCCCAGGCTCGCCGGGGGACCGTCCTTACCAGCCCCATTGCCATGCCCCCCCATGCCCCTCTCCCCTACGGCTCAGCCCCACGGCAGGGCTCACAGCCTGTGGGGCAGGGAGACAGCAAAGAAACACCGGCAGACACGGGAGGGAGGACGGGAACGGGGACGGAGACAGGGTGTAGGGTGAAGTTGAGCCCCACTTGGGTTGGGGTCCAGCATGCCAAGGCAGGCGGGGACCCCGCTCCTGCACATCCCTGGTGCGGGGAGCTGGGGGGACGGGGCGGTGGTGGTGGGGGGGGGGGGGTCCTGCGGTGGGACAGGGAAGCACTTACAGCACTGGGAGCTGTGAACAGGCAGAGGCTTTTCCTGCTCCTCCTGGAAGGCATACTGGGGAGAGAGAGGGCGGTGAGGGCTGCCTGCTCCCCGCGCTGCTGCTCCCCGCGCCCCATCCTGCGCCCACTTACATCGTCCTGGTCCCGCATGGCATTGAGCTGCTCCAGCTTCTTGGCCCAATACCTGGCCTCCTCCTCGGGGATATCTGCAAGGGCAAAGACCCCCCCCCATTGGTGCACAGCCCCCTCCCCCCCAACCCACCCCCCAAAAGAGCCCTCCAGCTTTAGGGGTTATAGGATCAGACCTCCAGCCCCAAACCCGTGAGCATCCCTGGGGACTGGGGGCAAGGAAGGATGCACCCCGCTCCTGGGGTGCCCGGGGATGGTACCCACCCAGCGGCAGCTCGAAGCGGGTGTCAAGGAGGATACGGTGGAAAGTGGGGTCCTTGGTACCCGAAATCTCATTGTCAGTCATGATGACTTGGGAGTCGAGCGTGAGCCATTCCCCGGGGCCCTCCTGTGGGGTGGAAATGGAGGTGAACAGAGCTGCCAGGGACACACACACACACACACACACACACACCCCCAAAACACATCTCCCCCAAAACCCCACGCACGCAGGGCCCGGCCCCAAGCGGGGATGAAGAAAGCTCTCCCCCCCACCCAAAGGACAGCTGGGGAGGGGGGGTGGCTCTACGTGTCCCTTAGGGTCCGGTGGGGGGGACGGAGGTGCCCGGCTCCCTACCTCATTGGACTGCCGGATGGTCCGGAGGGGGATCCACACCGTCCCCACCATGGTGTCCCAGATAAGCCCCTTATTCCACACCTCCACCGTCAGGCCCAGGTCGAGCCGGTTGATCTCGCTGGGAGAAGGTGAGAGGTGTCAGGTCACCCCCCCCCCCCAACCCCAGCATCCCCCCCCCCCCGCGGCCACCCCAACCTCCGCCTGTCCCCTCGGCCCCGGGACTCAGGGGAGCCCCCCAGGACTGGGAAAAGGGGGAGCGGTGGCAGTGGAGGACCTCTCCTTGATATGGAGGTGGGGGGGGGGGGAGGGAGGGAGACTGGGGGGAGCAAGTAGGGGTGGGGGGGGGGGGGGGGGGACGACACCCCGGACACTCACAACATGAAGTCCTGCTCCCAGGAGGGCAGGTTGCCCCGCACCGCGATGGTTGTGCTCTTGACATTTTGCACCTTCAGCGTCACATAGGTGTTAAACTTCTCTGCGGGAACAAGCGGAGGGGGAAGTGGCTCCCAGTACATTCCACCCC
>NC_138930.1:5571008-5617969 GCF_965231255.1 Vanellus vanellus
GGGGAACGACCACTAATTTTTATTATTTTTATTTTTTTAATCGTTCTCCCTTTTTTTTTTTTTTTTTTTTTTTTAATTTTTAACAACCCCCACCCCCACCCCCCCCCGCAGCCTCTGGGCTCGGTGGCCACAATCGGGGTGGGCTCAAAGCGGGGTGCGCCCCCCCCCCCCCCATCACGGGGGATGCTCCGAGGGGGTGTCGTCCCCCCCTTCCCCCCCCCTTCCCCCCCCCCAGGCAGGATGGGGGGGCAAGTGGGGGGGGGGGGTGTCCGCTCGACAATCACCGCTCCCGGGCTCCCGCGGGGGGGGGGGGGGGGGAGGGGGGGAGGGGGGGGCGGGGGGGGGGTGTTCATGCACTACAGTCTCTCCAAGAGGGTTTTTAGTCGGGCTCGTCGGCTTAAAAGAAAGAAAAAAAAAAAAAATAAAAATAACAGAGAAAAAAAAAAACAATTCAGTAAAAATAGTCCTCGTGAGCTATAAATAATAAAAATTTAAAAAAAAAAATAAAATAAAAAATAAATAACCTGTACATATATATATATATATATCTCTCTCTCTCTCCGCATATATATATATGGGGCCGCAGGGGCCGGAGGTGGGCGCGGGTCTCTGTCGGCCGACAAACACAGTTAAGGTACTTTTAAAAGCGCAAAGGAAATATATATATATATATATATATATATAAAACCCCCTATATATATATATATGTCTTGTTCGTTGTTGTTTTGTTTCTTTTTTTTTCTTGTTGTTGTTGGGGTTTGGTTTTTTGGGGTTTTTTTTTTTGGGGGGGGGTTGTTTTTTTTTTTTTAGGGGGTATTTTTTTTTCGACTCCGAGTTTGGAATTGCTGCTTTCTGGTTCCTCCCCCCCACACCCCCCCCCCCTCCTCTCCTCGGGGGGGGGGGGCCCTCTGCCGCCGGCCTGGGTGGGCAGCACCCTTGGGTGCCCCCCCCCCCCCAATGCAGCAGCACCCCTGGGTGCCCCCCCCCCCCCATGATGGCGATGGGGAGCGGAGTTGGTGACCTTTGGAGACCTTTTATTTTTTCTTGGGTTTTATATTGGGAAATGGGGGGGTGGGGGGGGGGTGGTGTTGAGGGTTGGGGGGGTTCCCACCCCCCCACCCCCCCCATTGGGCAAAGAGCGGCAAAAGGAGAGTAAACCGCCCCAAAAAAGGCGTCGAGGCGGCAGCCGGCAGGACCACGACTCACACCCATACCAAAAATCCCGCCGCAGTGCCTCCGCGCCGCCGGCTGCCCTCGCCCGCCTTTTCGGGGGTGTCATGTGTGGTGTGTTCCTCACCCCCCCCCCCTCCCCAATTCCTACCACCCCCGGGGGGGGTGGGGGTGGGGGTGTACCCCCTCCCTGGCAGTTATATTTTTATTAGTTAGCCGGATTCTCGCTTCTCGCTTGCCGCAGCCGTTACACATCCGCCGAGCGCACCAGGGCCGCGAGCCGGGGGTCGGGACCCCCAAAATCTCTGGTTGTGCCCCCCAACCCCGGCCCCTGCATGTTCCCCCCCCCCCGACCCCCCCCGCTCGCCTCCCTGGTGCTTCACGATATTTGATTATACCATTGTACGCAGCCATTACCGATAGCCGCCGCTCCTGCCTACATACCAGTTACTGACCGTGACTATGGATTTTTTGGGTTTTTTTTTTGTTTTGTTTTCTTTTTGTTGTTGTTGTTTTTATTTTGGTTTGGGGTTGGGTTTTGTTTTTTTTTTGGGGGGGGGTCTTTTTTTTTTTTTGGTTGTTTTTTTTTTTTTTCTCCCCCCCTCCCCTCCCCTATGCAAAAAATGAGAAAAAGAGACAAAAAAGAAGAAAAAAAAAAAAAAAAACAACAAAAAACTGACACACACACACACACAAAAAAAAAGATTAAAAAAAGAAAAGAAAAAAAAAAAGACAAAAAAAAAAATGTATAAAAATTAAACAAGCTATGCTTCAACTCCAGCCCGCCTCCGCCCTTCCTTCGCTGCCCACGGGGGAAACTGAGGCACGGCGCCCACCCTGGGGAGGAACTGGGTGCCCCAGCCTGGGTTGGGGGGGGGGGCACTGGGGTGTACTGGGATATACTGGGGCAGAGCCGTGCCCTGGAGGGGGGACCCCCACCCGTGGGTGCTGCTGGCCCAGATGAGGTGGGTGGCTGAGGGTGCGCCCGCTCGGGGACAGTGGGGTGGCAGAGAGGGGACACGTGGGGACAGGGACACGGGTGGGTGCGGCTGTGGGGTCACATGGGGACGCGGCGCTGCCGCTACCTCCTCTGCGTCAGGACCTTCTCCATGTGACATCACGGCCTCATGCACATGACATCACTGCCTCCTGCACATGACATCACTGCCTCCTGCACACGACATCATTGCCTCTCCTGCATGACGTCATCGCCCTCACCCGTATGACATCATCGGCCAAAGCTGTGCGTCACCTCGCGGTCCCCATTGGCCCTGTCCTGAAGAGCTGCTCAGGACAGACGGGGGTGCTGAGGCCGGATGCGCCCCCCCGGCGGTCCCCAACCCCCCGTGACACCCGCCGGTCCCCGAACCCCCGGGACGCGGGGCAGGACGCCCGGGTCGGGGCATGCCGGGGGACACCGGCTCTCGGCCGTGCCGAGGTCGCTGAGGCCTGGCAGCTCGTCACACGCCAGGAACCCGCCATTGTCCCCTGCCCCGGTGGCACCCAGTGCTGCCCCCGCACCCAGCACCCTCCGGGGCAACGGGGCAACGCCGCGGGCCCCATCCCGGGGGTGCGGAGCCCCATCCCGGGGGTGCGGAGCCCCGCGGGGGCCACAGGACAGTCCCGTCCCCGTCCCGGTGACACCAGACACTTGACGCCGGGGCAGACTGGGGACCTTTACTGGGGTATGGTCGGGGGCGCCCCCCCCGCCTCCCCACGGGCGGGACCCCCCGGGTCAGGGGAGGACGGGGGGGGACGACCCTGTTCCTGTCGCCGGCCACCGCCCTCCGCGAGCCATTCCGGCGGGTGACCGATCCACCCCGGGGCTTCGCGGCACCTCCCGCTCCGCAAAACCCGGCGCGGATCCGCGGCCGGCGGACGGGGCTGAGGGCACGGTGCTCGACGGGGCGTCCCCAGGGCCGGGCAGCGGGTGGGCGAGGGACGGCCACAGCCTCAGAGGGACGTGGCCTTGGTCCGCTCCTCGTCGTCGCTGTCATTCTCGGCCGCCGGGTTGGCGCAGCCGCCGTGCTCCAGCCTGCCGGGAGGGAGGCGTCAGCCAGGCATGGCCGCCATGGCGGGGCACCCCGGCCCACTTCCCTCGGGTGTCACCATCGCCTTCGGCCGTGCCAAGGGCACACCGGGCCACGCACGGCACCGCCGGACCACATACGGCACCGCCGAGCCGTGCATGGCACCGCCAGCGTGTGACTGTCCCCAGGGGGAAACTGAGGCACGGGGGGTGCCTGGTGCCAGCCCCGCAGCGGCCGGGTCGTGGTACCTGTCAGTCCCCGGGGTCTCCTGGAGGCCGCCCCGCTTCCTGCGAGGGGAGAGAGAGGGTGAGCGGTGCCCAGGGACGGTCCCGTCCCCAACCCCGCAGCACCCTGTTCCCGGCCCCGCGCATGGCCGGGGTTCCCCGCCGAGGTGGGTGCAGGATGTGTCCCCGCCGCAGCGTCCCACCTGTGCATCCTGATCTTCCAGAGCCGGTTGGCGAGCAGGAGCACGAAGACGATGAAGAGGAAGACGACGACGGCCGTGAGGCCAACGAGCCAGGGCTGCAGCTCCTTGGCACCGGTGGC
Source organism: Vanellus vanellus (assembly GCF_965231255.1). Taxonomy (NCBI): domain Eukaryota; kingdom Metazoa; phylum Chordata; class Aves; order Charadriiformes; family Charadriidae; genus Vanellus; species Vanellus vanellus. The sequence goes on from NC_138930.1 coordinate 5,574,755, forward strand.
TGCGCGGCAGAGGGACAGGGATGGGGACAGCTTCAGGGGAACCCCATCCTGCAGGGGACGGGAGCCCCCATCCCATGGCACAGGGTCCCAATAGTGCCGAGCCCAGCAGCAGGGGATGTTGGGGACACCGGGGGACATGGGCAGGTGCTCATTGCCACCCCCTCCCCGCTGTCCCTTGGGTGCCGAGGAAGCCACACCGGTCACAGCCAACGCGTCCCCAGGAGAGCGCACAGGTGCCCGCATGGTGGGGGGGCACTGGGGACAGCGGGCAGGTACCCCAAATCTTTCTGCTCTGCCCCCAAAATGGTCACTTCAGGGGCACTGGGACAGACTGGTCCTGCTGGGAAGGTCTCCCAGGAGCTGACCTGATGTCCCGGGGTGGGCACAGCCACCCCCGAGGGCACCCCAGGGCGCGGGGGGGGGTGGGGTGGCCGCGGGGGCACCTACCGGCCTGTCCCTGGGTGGTGGCGACGAGGACGAGCAGGACCAGGAACGAGAGGGGCTGCGAAGCCCTCGGCATTTTCGGGCGGAGGCTGGCAGGGGGCTGGGGCACGGCCGGATCCTGCACCCCCCCGGTGGGCTCCTCTCCCGCGTCGCTGGCTGGGGCCGAGTGCCGGCACCGCTCTCTGCACCCGGGGCCAACGGGCGGCTTTTATTGGGCTCAAGAGGACAAGTGCCACCAAGTGCCATGGCAACACGGCTCCCATAACCCTCCGGAGGTGGCACTTCTCCCCCGGCTCAGCCACCAGCACCCTGAGGCACCCAGCGGCCACCACCTCAGGGACCACCATGGCAGCCCCATGCCCAGGGCTGGGGTCCATCCCCGGGGGGGTTGAGTGTATGGAAGGAGAGGGATGGACAGACGGACGGGAGGGGTGGGTGGGTGGACGAAGGGACAGACAGGTGGGCGGATGGGTGGGTGGAGGGACAGATAGATGGGTGGGTGGGTGGAGGGAGGGGGGGACAGACAGATGGATGGGTGGGTGGGTGTTTGGAGGGACAGATGGGTGGGTGGATGGATGCATGGACGGACGGGTGGGTGAACGGACGGACAGACAGATGGATGGATGGACAGATGGATGAATGGATGGACAGATGGATGGATGCATGGACGGATGGAAGGTTGGATGGATGGACAGACAGACGGATGGATGGATGGATGCTTGGATGAATGGGTGGGCGGACAGACAGATGGACAGACGGGTGGGTGAGTGGACAGATGGATGGACAGACCAATGGACAGACAGACAGATGGATGCGTGGATGGATGGATGGACGGTTAGGTGGGTGGATGGACAGAAGGATGGGTGGATGGATGGACAATCAAGGGCTAAGGCAGATCCGGGCCAGTGTCCCATCCCCAAAGACACAGCTCCCACTCTGCCACGCCGTGGGGACGGGGCAGCGTTGGGGGGTGGACAGTGCCAGGCCACTCCCCTGACACCCCACCCCCCCCCAGGGACAGCTGGGCCCCAGATGCGATGGCTGCTGCCGGCAGGACCCCACCACGTGCCCAGGAAGCGCCCGGGTACCCCGAAGAGCTAAATATTAACGGTGTTATCGGCGAGACCTTGGCAGGGCGAGCTGCTCCGCCTCCCAGCCCCCACCCGCCAGAGCACAGGGGAAACTGAGGCACGGGGTGGCCGGTGGCACCCCAAGGATGGACTGCCCATGGTGATTCCCCGAGGGGTGAAGAAGGACCCTGGGGACGTGGTCCCCACTGGAGGAATTGGGGGGGGGGACACAACCCACCAGCGCCAGCCTGGGTTTAATGCAGTGGATGGGGGTCTGTACGATGCGGTCCCCATCCTGTGCTCAAGTGGGGTTCACGGGTGCTTCACCCCCCAAGATTGGCTTTGGGGGACACCTGTGGGTGCCACTGAGCTCTGCTCCATCGGGAGGGGGCACAGCCTGGCAGCGTCGGGGCAGCGAGGGGGCCGGTGGGGGCAAACCCAGCCTCGGTGTACAGCTGTCCGTCTGTCCGTCCACACATGGCTGTGCCGTGTTTCTGCATGTGTCCCCGCATCCGTGCCCCCTGCACCCACACGCATCCGCACACGCGCACGTCCGGGCTGTGCCCCCACACCAGGGGTCTCCGCCTTTATATACCCACACGTGTGTCCCCACACGCGTGTCCCTCCCCACGCGCCCATGCCCGGGGGGGGGCAGTTCCACGAGGGACGCCGCTGTGTCCCCAGGCGAAGGTCAGGGCGTCCCAGCCCTGCCACCTCCCAGCACCCACGCCTGGCTAAGGGGCGAGCGAGCAGGGCTGGGGCAGGCTGCTTTATTGGGGGGCAGCGATAGCAGCCCCGAGATAAGCGTGTGGGGCTGTGCCGAGGACGGTGAAGCCGCGTGCCAGTGCCAGCGCCGGGCAGCGTCACCCCTGTGCCCGCGTCTGGAGGCGGCGGCTGTGCTGTGACCTGATGGCCAGGCACGGCCGCTGGGTCCCGGTGGTGGCAGGGGGGGTCTCCCACCCCTAAAAAAATCTCTTCTTGTGGGGGTCGGCAAAGGAGATGGAGCTGCGCGGGGTGGCGGTGAGTAGCCCCAGCGGGATGTCCATGCCGGGCAGGGCGCCGGTGCCTTCACCGTCCGGCTTCCTCTCTGCCAGCACCCCGTCCTCCTCCAGCCACTCCACCTCTGGCACGGTCCCTTCGGCCATCACCGCCTTCTCCTCCTCCAGTTTGGGCCCGAACGCCCAGTCTGCGGGGGAAGAGACGGAGCCATCAGCAGCCACGGTAAAGGCTGTGGGTTTGGGGGACACCCCTTCCCCCCTGCCCAGCCCCATAAGGAGCCCCAAAGCTCGACCCCACTCTGGGCAGCACTCACCGGCAAAGTCGTGCACCAGGTCCTTGATGAGATGCCCCACGATGGCGTAAGCCACCACCAGCACCAAGGTGGCCGCCATCACCAGGTAAAGGACATAGCGGGGCAGGCGGATGCTGTCCAGGGCAGGGGGCTTGTAGTCCACATAGAGCACCCCATCCTCCTCGGGGGGCGATTGCAGCAAGTGCCGTGGCCCCCACGTCCCCCCGGTGCCGGGGAGCGGGGTGCCCCCCACCAGGGCCATTGCCAGCTCCCCCTGCACCCCAGCTCAGAGCCAGCGAAGCCTCTGCCGCACGGGAGGTCACAGGGGACAAGTGGCATCAGGGTCCGTGGGGTTCCTCGGTGCCAGCGGCTCACGGGGACAGCGGGGTCCCCATGCCCGGTGGCAGTGCCACTTGCCCTCCGTGCGGTAGGGAAGCCGCTCACCCGCTACCGCCGAAGGACAGAGCATCCGTGGGAAGGAGCTTAGCGCCTGCTAATCCGAGCACAGCCCCGTCGGGCTCAGCCCGGGGGGTGACCAGCGGGCTCCGACGTGGCTCACGGTCCTCAGAATCTGCCCCTCCGGCAGCACCGCAGCTACCTCCATCCCCCTGGGAGTGAGGAACCATCTGCAGCTGGGAGAACCCCCAAAAGCAGGGATGGGGAGGGACACACCGAGACCTCCTCCCACTCCTCCGAGCTCAGTTAAATCCCTCCGCAGGCCCCGCATCCCCCGAGCAGATGGTGTGAAATCCCAGCTGCAGCGCCCTGCCCTGGAGGACACGGTGCCCTCCGAGCCGGGAGGTGACGGGCAGAGGGGATGGGTGGCACAGCCCCACGCCGTGGCGGGGGTCCCACAGTGCTGCTTTTGCTGAGCAGAGCCCAGTTGCAGCAAAGTAGCCCCCCAGCGAGGGGCTGTCAGCTTCCTGGAGCTTCATGTTGGCCACTGCTTATGGCACCCGGGTGCCCAGCATCGCAGAGGAGCGCGGGGTCCGGGCACTGCCTGAAAGCAGTGCCCTCTGCACCGGGAGGGTGCAGGATTTGGCCTGGACCAGCAACAGCCTTGAGAAAAAAAAAAACAAACCCAAAACTAACAACCCAAACCCTTCCCAGTGTGGGTTGGTTGGCCAGGGAGGGATGAAGGTGTCCGTGGGGTTCAGCGCCAAGTCAGGACTCAACGCCCTGGCCCTCCTCCGCCCCGGCACACATCCCAGTTCTGCTGCACCCAGGTCGTCCCTGGCCAAGATCCTGGCCACAAAAATGCCAGTTTCATTCCAATTTGGGCTTAAAAGGCATTTGGGAGAGAACAGAGGCAAACGCTGGCGCAGAGAGATTTGGAAACAACCCTGCGTGGTGCGAGTGAGTCACCTGTGGAAACGCTGGAGAACAGCGGGGAGCAAGGGTTGGAGCAGCCGGGGCGATAAAGAGGGAGAAACACACTGGCGAACACCAGGGAAAGATGCCGGCAGCACGCCAGAGCCCACGTGCCGATACAGTCCCAGCGTGGAGCTGGCAGCCACCTCACATGGATAACGTGGCAAGGGGGAAATGACACGTCCCACTGCCCTGCCCCATCGGAGAGGGAGAGGGGCGCAGACACCCCAAAGCTTGGGGGTGGCGGTTGGGTCCTGCCCATCACCCAGGGGCTATGGAGGGTGAGGGAAGGGGGGAAACAAGACCCATAACAGCTGCTGACTCCAAAACATCCGATCTTTGTCTCCCAGTGCCGAGGAATCAAGGTTCGGTGGCCCTCATCCTCCACGTGACGTGCAAGCAGCCCCATCCACAGCACTCGAGTGTGCCCGTCTGACTTCCAGTAAGCATGTACAGGCGACCAAAATTACTCGTCTCCAGTAAAAACCCCTTCCACGGGATCCTGAACTGGGCTGAGGCTGGGGCTCCCCCACCCCAGCTGTACCCCCAAGCCCCAGGGCCACGAGCCGGTCGCAGCAGCAGCTTTAGGGACTAAGAGGATTGAGCCCAGGAGACATCGGTCCAGGGGAAAAGCCCCGTCAGCAGAGTGCCAGTCCCTGCGGTGCAGCTGGACCCCATCGGCCCCTCCACTGGGCAGCAGCATGGGGGCTCCTGGGGCACCCCCTGGGCAACATCTGCTCTCCTCCCTGGGCCTGCCAGGGTTGTGGGGAGGCAGGTTTTACCCCATGCCATCAGAGACGCCTCCATGTGCTCTCTCCTCCCATTATAGTTGGACTCGACGACCTTTCCGACCTAAACGATTCTGTTCCATTATTCTATTATGGCAGCCCCCGGGCTCCCCGCCGGAGCCTGACCCCGCAGCGCTGGGTGCACCCCACATCCTGGCAAGGGCTAAATCACAGCTCGATTCACACAGGAGCTCCCCCCTCCAGCACTTTATTCCCTGCCAGCCCCAACCCCCAGTGCCCACACTGGGCCGCCCGGGGGTTTGGGTGCTGGGTGACAGCAGCAGACACCAGCCTCAGCCCTCCCAGGTCTGGTTAAATGCTGGGGAAAGTCCGGGCAGGCTCTGCCTCACCCTCTAAGCCCTAATGGCAGCGCCGTTCCCTGCAGAAAGAAAAAGCGCAGCCAAATCTTCCAAACTTTGCCATGAAACAACCCCCATCCCAGGGCAAAGGCTGCCGTAAGCGCAGCCCTGGCCTGCCCCGACAGGAGCGGCCAAACCCACAGCAGCTTCTCCACCGCAGAAGCAAGGAGGGACCCGGCTCAGCACCAGCACCAAGGGCTATTTTCGAGGCATCGCACCACTACAGCCTACGAGAGCGAGTGCCCAAAGCCAGCTCCGGCCCCCCCAGCAAAGCTCAGGCAGGGAAAGCAGAGCTGTTTCACACCGAGCCGCCACGGCAGCACAAGCCCAGAGCAGCCCCGGGCCCCGCGCAGCCGCGACAGGCTCCGACGTGCAGAGCGGAGCCCACCTGGTCCAAGCCCCGAGCCAGGCTGCGGGCAGACAGTGCTGATCCTGGCAGGGAAAAAGGGGCAGATCCAGGAAACAGGGGATGGCGGGGGGGCGGGGGGGGGGGCAAGTAGCAGCTCAGCCTAGATTTGGAGGGAGAAGGCGGCTGTAATTGTGCCAGAGAGCAAATCCAGTTCCTCCTCCACCTCCGCCGCGGCAAGGCACAGATCCATGTTGATGGAGGCGGCCATGAAAGCGCAGCCGGCGGGGGTGGGAGGCAGCACGCCCAGCCTGTACCCCCCCCCAGCCAGGGCTCAGGTGGAGGCCTGCAGCTTGCAGAGCCCGTCGGCGTACTGGAACTGGGTGCCATTCTCATACTCATACATGTCCAGCGCCACCTCGCAGCTCTCCCGCACCACCCGCTCCTCGTCGCGGGCGAAGGCGCGCAAGGTCTCCAGGCAGGAGGGGCGGGCGATGGAGCCCAGGGCCTCGGCACACTCGTGGCGCACCATGGGGCTCTCGGTGCGGTTGCGCAGGGCGGCCGTCAGCTGCGGGACACAGGCCTCATCCTGCATCTGACCCAGCACGTAGCCAATCTCGTGGCGGAAGAGGGCGCTGCCGGTGCGCAGTCCTGCAGGGAGGAGGCGAGAGTGAGCCACCACTGCCCTCGAAGTGCACTGGGATGCTTGGCCGGATCTCCCCACCCAAAAGTTGGGGGAAACCATGGGGCAGGCTGGGCCGGGGGTTAGAGTCAGTGATCGCCACCCCAGACCTGTAGGGGCTCTTGGGGAACGGGACAAAATAACCTGCTCCCTGACACCGCACAACCAGGGCAGCCCTGACACCGCACGCCCGCAGCCGTGCCCCAGCGGTGTAGGGACGCCCTCTCGTGATGGCGGCACCCACCCTCCCGGCAGAGCTGCCGGTACCCTGCCCTGCCCTGGGGAGCCTGTGCTGCCCGCGGGCCCTGCCCCACCAGCATGACGTGCCTGGGGTGGACTGGCAGCACAGCCACAGCCTCAAGCCCTCCTGTGCTGCAGGAAGCTTCAGTCAGACAGCTGTAGCAGGAGCTCACAGATCCCTGCACGCCTCATTTCTCGGTGCAGACATGCCCTCAGCTCATCCCAGGTGGCTGGAGAGCTTCGTCCAACATCTCTTGGGCTGGATCCAAACGGTTCCTGGACTGTGGTCTGCCCCTTCCCCACTCAGGAGACATTCACTCCCCCCTCCAGAGCTATTCCCAAACCCCAGGGTCAGGTTGGCAGGCTCTGACTTTCCAGGATGGGACAACAGGACTCCAGCATCTTGGCACCAGGTCCCACCAGGTCAGACTGGTTGGTCCCAAGCCAACATGACAGACTGTGCCCTGTTCCACCCCCTCCCACAGAGAAAGGGGGCCTGAAGGATGGCGAGGGGGGCTGTGAAACACTAAAAAGCACTGAGCCCTTTGTGACGTGGCTCTTGCAAGCAAACATGGGGACAGCAGCTCTAGAAACAAATGCATGAAGAGCCGAAGAGCCTAAGAGCCCCGCAGCTCTGGCAGCCCTGGATTTGGGAAGGACTAATCCCAGATTAACCTGTACAGACTTACAGCAAGGAGACTGCAGGCAGCCTCACGCTGGCCCTTACCGTCTGCCAGCGCCAGCACAGCTGCCTGGCCCCCCAGGTTTCGCAGGGCAAACATGGCCCTGTAGCGGTCAAACAGTGTGCGTGACTCATCCAGGAGGGTTTCGCGGAGTTTGGTGACGTCCGTCTCCTCGGCAGGGGGAGCAGGATCCACGGAGAGGTAGGGGCTGGCACCCGACTCCTGCTTGTTCTCCTGCAGCCACTCCAGCCTCCTCACTGCCAGCTGACACGTTTCTGCCACCTGCAGGGATGGAGACACAGCCTTAGCTGTGGGACGGCAACGTACACCGCTGGGAGAGCACCCAGGGCTTCCCGACAGCAGCTGGGCAGCAGCACACAGCAGGATGCTGCTCATGGTGTCCCTGTCCATGGCCAGGGGCTGCCCAGGAGAGACCTGCCTCCCCCTCCTGGACCAGCAGCGCTGCAGCCCAGGGGAAATGATGCCCCCACCCCCAAGAGCCTCACCTCAACCACGGGATCCTCCGAATAGCGTTTCAGGATATCCAGCACATTGGGATTTCCGATAGCACCCAGGGCTTCACCTGAAAGAAGGAAGGATGTGTCAGGACATTACCAAGGTATCTACATGAAGACCACCCTGCTGTGTCCTCCAGCAAAGCCTCACCCCGCTCTGAAGTGGGGACACAGGCCTGACTCTGACCAACCCTAAATGAGACAGCCTGGCAAATAAACAGGCCAGGAGCCAGCCTGGCCAGCTGGAAGGGGAAGGCTTGGCCAACCAGTCCAGCCAGGGGACATGGTGAGGTGGTTACACACCTCAGGGTTTTCCAAGCTATGACACCCAAGCTGGATCAGTCCATCACGAGCTGTTCGGTATGGGGGGGAAGCATCTGCAAATCCCACTTGCAGGCCAGACCCTTCCCGTGCACCCACAACTGCAGGAGCTACCATCGTACCCGCCTCGTGCCTGACCATGGGCTCCTGGCTGGTGTCCTCCAGCACCTGCACAAGCACAGGGATGGCCGCTTCGTCCTGCATCTGGCCCAGGCAGTAGGCCAGTTCGTGCTTCAGCAGCGCAGAGCCGTCCCCAAAGGCCCGGCCGATCCACTCCACGGCCGTCTGGCCACCCAGGTTGCGCAGGGTGAAGAGGGCCCGGAACCGGGCGGGCAGGGGCTGGGCCGCGTCCACCAGCGTCCGGCCGATGGCCGCCACCTCCTCCGCTGTCACCATGGCTCCGGAGCGGGCGGGGCTCCCTCCGGTCACACTCCTGCGAACGGAGAAGAGATCAGGGGGGCGCCGGGCGCAGCCTCAACCGCCAGCGGGTCCCTCACCCCGGGGCGGGGCGGGGCGGGGCGGGGCGGGCGGACAGGGCCGCGGCCCGGCCCGGCCCTGCCACGGGGTGGGAAGGGGGTGCCTCGGCCGAGTAGAACCGGCCCCCGCGGCCAGGCCTGATGCCACGGGAAGTACCCGGACCCGGGTTGACCCGGTCCCCGATCCGACACGGTCCCCTCCGCCGCGACGGCGCCAGCCCGGCCCCGCTCAGCCGGAGCCGCCGGGTCGGGCCCCACACTCACCGCACGCCGCCATGCTGCTGCCTCACGTGACCGCGCCTCCGGCTCCTACCACAGCACTTCCGGGTAGGGAAGGGCGGGGCCACCCCGAGCCCGCCCACGTAGGGGGGGGGGTGTCTTCGTGTCCGTCCCCCCCCCTCCCGCCGAGTGGGAACGGCCGGGGGAGCGGTCAGCGGCGGCGCATGCGCGGTGTGGGCAGAGTGCAGGCCCGGGGCGCTGCGGGGGACGCGCGCTCCCCCTCTGGCCGCCATGGCCTCCATGGCCGCTCCTCGGCCCCAGAGCTTCCCCCGAGCCCCATGGCCGTCCCAGTCGGCGGGAGGCCGGTGGTACTGGAGCACCGCCACGGGGAGCCCCTTCCCTGGGAGCTTTGCTGCCCGTGGGCCGGGAGCATGACCCTGCTGGGGATGGCCCAGGGGACATCTTTGGGGACACTGCTCCCACACCCACGCGATGGGTGGGAGTCGGCAGCCGGGGTGCTGCGTCCATCATCCCTGCCTGGGCTCCTCCAGCCACCCCCAGTGCTCCCACCAGGACGCCCCAGCCCGTGGGAAGGGTGGCATGGCAGGACATGCCCGTGTCACCCCCCCCCCGCCTCCCAACGGAGCTGACGGAGGTGCCTCTGCGCTCGGGCGGCCGGCTCTGCCCTGGCACGGCGCAGGCGGTGCGCCACCCGGCTCCAGCCCACGGGGGGGTAAACCGCAGCCACTTGATTTCCCAGACAATACGGGGAGGGCAGAGTCGCGTGTTTCTGCTCATGCTGCAGCCGGGTTGGGAGCAGAGATCAGAGACGTCAGCAGAAAGAGCTGGCTGGTGGGACAGGGAGGGACCATGGGGCCAAGCCATGGACCCTCATGGCAAACCCCTCTGGAGGAGGGATGCCAGGGTGCGGCGGCTCAGCCCGCTCCCCCGAGGGCAGCACGTGCTGCCTGAGCAGCCGCAGAGCAGGAGTTTGCGGATAGAATTTCATTCCGGGCTGGTGCAGCCCCTGGCAAGTCAGTGCTCTGCCTCTTCCTTCCCTTCCCCTCCCAAGTGTGTTTACGCAGCAAGTTTCGTACCTTCAAAGGGGTTTTGCTGCCTTATTTCAAGCCTCCTGCTGGTTTCAGCCTGATGGAGGGGCCTTGGGACTGAGATGTTGGACCAGTCTTTGAGCAACCTGGTCTAGTGGGAGGTGTCCCTGCCCATGGCAGGGGGGTGGGACTGGATGATCTTTAAGGTCCCTTCCAACCCAAACCATTCTATGATTCTACGCGCTCCCAGGAAAAGGAGACCCAGGCAGCCCTCCCTCCCCCAGCCCCGATCCCCACTTTACTCATGCAGCACAACACCACACCACCAGACAGCTCAAACCCTGGAAGAGAGCAAGGGCATAAAATACATTCCGCTGCCTGAAACCACCACGGCAAAACCAGCACGAGCACAATGTAGCCACCCTCCTCCCCGCCCCGCGAACGGCCAGTGCAGCCGGCAGCCTCCGGCAGAGGCGAGAGGGTGCAGTCCTTTGCCGAACAGCCCGGTACTGCTGGGCCAATGTTTGCTGGAGTCCATGGGAAGTCCGGGAGCAAGGATGCATGGGGACCCCTGGCCCCGTCAGCCCTCCCCGCAGCTCTCAAAGTACTCGCACATCAGCTCGCGCACTTGCTCAGCCCGGCCATCCTCCATGGCGGCGGGTGCAGGCTGGCAGGGCTTGGGCAGCTCAGTCGGCTCGGTGCCCTCCAGCCAATCCTCATTGAAAGGGTTGTCATGGGCTTCACAGATGTTGTGCAGGATGCAGCAGGCAAGGACGAGGGTGGGCAGCAGCTCCAGGCTGCAGTCGTCGCACTTCAGGAGGATCTGCCAGCGCGCCTTCAGGCGCAGGAAGGCGTTCTCGATCACACTGTGCGCCCGCTTCAGGCGGTAGTTGAACTGCAGCTGCCGCTGGGTGAGGTTCTCGTCCTCCTGGTAGGGCTTGAGGATCCAGTCTTGCAAGGGGTAGGTGGCATCACCCAGCAGCACATACTTCTGTGCCTTCCCCATGAAGTGTTTGGGAGGGTTGGGGCACAGCCGGCCCTCCTTGGCCAACACCCACAGGCTGGAGCTCTCCAGGACAGCACTGTTCTCCATGCTGCCAGGGAAGGCAGTGGAGACATCCCAAAATTGACCCAGCCCGTCCACGGTGGCCTGCGTCAGGATGGAGTGCCAGCCTTGGCCGTTGCAGTAGTCGGCGCTGAGGCGCAGGGGTGGATGGATGGCGATGTGAAGGCTGTCCAGGGCACCGATGCAGTGTGGGAAGCCCCAGCGGGTACGGAAGATGCGCACCATGTTCTCCAGCTCCTTCTCGTTGGGCAGGCGGAGGTAGAGGGGCTTCAGCAGCAAGACGACGGCGTAGCTCACCTCCCGGACGCACGTCTGCACCGTGGAGGGCCCCACGCCAAAGAGCGGGCTGAGAGTCTGGTACTCCACGTTGGTGGCCAAGTGCCACAGGGCCACGGCCACCCTCTTCTCCAGGGGCAGGGTGGGGTGGAAGTGGGCGCTGTGTGGAGCCAGCCCAGGCCGCAGCTGGTTGCAGACGTAGAAGAAGGTCTCCTTGGACATCCGAAACTTGTCCAGCCAGTCCTGGGGCCCAAACTCCTTCAGGACCACCCGCTCCCACCAGTCCGCGCTCCTGACGCTGGGCCAGGCGCGGGGGTAGAAGTAGCAGCTGGTTCTCCTCCGGCGAGCGATCAGGAGCTGCAGCACGGCGGGGAGATGAGAGGGGTGTGAGATGACGCTTCCCCCGCCCCCACCCCACACTTTGCTGAGGCCCCCCACAAAGACCATCCAGCTCAAGTGACCTGCTCAAGGCAGGGAAGACACCCAGTGCCACGCGGCCAGCAGTCCCGACAGGACTACCAAATTTTCCTGTTCCTGGGAAAAGCCACGGCAAACCCACCAGGCAATAGTTGTGACCCTGGATGAGATGCCCAGGTGTTGCTGACAAGGAACCTTCTGGAAAAGTCCCTTTATTTGGTTGACCACTTACTCTGTGGTTTTGTTTTTTTCACGAGCATTACTTGCTTTCCTGCGCCCGAGTGAACTGCGGGCTTGGTGATGATCTGGAAGGGGGTGCGAGCACCCGCCCTCCTGGCCCCCCCAGGGGAACTGTTTTTCTGTTATTAAATTCTAAAAAAACATCTTTAAACTGAAAAGAGGCTTTTTTCACCTTCCTCAGCAACCACACAAGGAAATGTGTTCCCCGTGTTTCCCCCCGACAGCTTGTCCTCACTGCCACATGTCCCTAGACCCCATCCTTTGTGTCCCCCATCTTTGATGTCACCCCCTCCTTCATGTACCCGTGTCCTCTCTATCCCCTGTCCTTTGTGCCTGGGTCCACATCCCGTGTCCTTCAAGTCCCCTGTCCTTCATGTCCCTGTCTTTGTGTCCCACATATCCCCTACATTCCCCACATGTTGTGACCTGTGTCCCCTGCATGTCCTTTGTGTCCCACATCCTTCCTGTCCCCCTGTTTCATGTCCCACGTCCCCCATGTCTGCCACCCTTTGTGTCCCCGTGACCTGTGTCCCCTTGTGCTCCCCATCCTTGCCATCCCTACACATCCCCTGTTCCCCATTTTTCGTGTCCCCATGACCCATATGCCCCTCATGTCTTTCATGTCCCCCATATCCCCACCCTTTGTGTGTCCCTGTGACCTTTGTCCCCCCATGACCCCCATCCTTGTGTCCCGCACATCGCCCCCTTCCACATTTTTTGTGTCCCCATGACCCATGTGGCCCCCATGTCCTTCGTGTCCCACATATCCCCATCCTTTGTGCTCCCATGATCAGTGTGCAACCCATGTCCTTTGTGTACCATGTCCCCCCTATGTCCCCATCCTTTGTGTCCCCAAGACCCACGTGCCGCCCATGTCTTTCGTGTCCCACATGTCCCCACCCTTTCTGTCCCTGCGACCTGTATCCCCCCTCTGCCCCCCCATCCTTCCCATCCCTGCACCTTGTGTCCTGCACACACCCCCGTTCCCCATTTTGTGTCCCCATGACCTGTGAGCCCCATATGTCTTTTGTGTCTCCCATGTCCCCACCCTTTTTGTCCCCATGACCCGTGCCCCCTACGTCCTTCGTGTCCCCCACGTCACCCTCCTTTGTGTCTCCATGACCCGTGTCCCCCCCATGTCCTTCGCATCCCCCATGTCCCCATCCTTTGTGTCCCCGTGACCTGCCTGTGTCCGTCCCCGCCCCCGTGTCCCCCTCCTCTCCATCCCCACGTGTCGTGTCCCTCGGGCCCTCCCCCTCCCTCGGCGCCCCCCGCCCGCCCCGGTCACCGTCATGAGCCGTTTCTGCCGTTGGCTGTAGTAGTGCCGGAGCCAGGCGCGCCGCTGCGGCCCGTCCCAGGCCCCGGCCCCGGGCATGGCACCGGCCCCGGTTCCGGCCCGCCGCCCGCCCGCCCGCCGCCGCCGCCGCGCCAGCGCGCACAGCAGCACCAGCAGCCGCTCCTGCATTTTCAAATCGGGAGCCGGGGCCGCCCTGGAAGCGATCGGCCGCGGGGTCACGGCGGGACCGGGGGGGGGCGGGACGGGGCGGCACCGCCGCCATCACCGAGCCCGCCCCGCCTCGCTTCGCTCTCCCGCCCGGTACACCGAGCTGACAAGAGCCCTGGCCATCCCGCCGCCCCGCGCCTCACAGGGAACGGCTGCGGGTCTCCCCCGCAGCCCTCGGGCTGCACCGCCCGCCGGGCCGCAGCCCGGTATTCCGTGCATCCTAATCAACACACACGCGTTTAATTAGCAGGAAAGCCCGAAGGCCCGTGAAACAACGGGGAACGGGGCTAACCCCCCTCCCCGCCGGGGGGGTTCGGAGAGCAGCCCCCGGGGAGGCGCAGGGCCGCGGGGCGCCGTGCCCCTCCGGCAGCCGCTCTTCAAAATGGCCGCCGCGGCCGCAGCCGTTGCCATGGCGCCGCGCGCCGCCGCCTTCCTGTATTGATTCGAACGGGGAGGGCGGGGCGCGCTCCCGTCGTGCCTCGCGCGGCGGGGGCGGGGCCAAGCGGGCGAGGGGCAGCGCGGCGGGGGCGGCCGCCATATTGGGGAGCGCTGGGGCCGGCGGAGACTGACAGGAGGAGGCGGAGCGGGGCCGGGCCGGGCCGGCCGGGCAGGTAGGGCGGGCAGCGGGGCCGCTGTCACGGTGGAGCGGCTCGGAATCCGGCGGGGTGTGTGTGCTGGCGGGGAGGGAGGGGGGGGGCTTAGCCCGAGCGTACGTCTCGGGTCCTGAGGGGCAGCGGCCTTTGGGCCTGCCCCGCGCCCGGAGCTGTGGGCGGTTAGCGAGCGGTGCCGGCCCACGATGCCCGCGCTTCCTCGGAATGGCCTTTTTTTAATGGTGTTTTGCCAGACCTGACAGGATAGGACCTCATCCCTGCCCGGTAACTGGGAGTCCCCGCGCTGGGCTGGTCTCTGTGCCAGGCCACCCCCTCGGAGGGCTGTGCCGCCGTCACTGTCGCCGCTGCCCTCGGGAGTCCGTCTGCCGTGATGTTCTGGCCTCGGACGCGGGTATTAACAGCCACCAGGGCTCGGGACCCCGGGGGCTGTGTGGCCTGCTAGCCAGAGCTCTTGTTGTAGAGCCTTTACTTGGTCAACGCACCCTTTTGGGAAGGCGTGATGAGAGCCAGAGGCTAGTTCAGCTTTACCAGTTCTTGGTTTCTTGATCAAATTGATAACGTGAACGGCAGCCGAGATTTTTGTGGTGTGGGTTCTAGTGCTAAAGAGACCTACCAAGCAGCAACAGAAACTTTTATCCAAAGGCACATGTTAATGCGCAGCACAAGTTGGTGATGTGCCATTGTCCATCCGATGGGTTTTGGGGGTCTGAGGGAGCTAAATATCACCATGTCTTTCACTAGGGTTTTTTTTGAATGTGTTGTTGATGTTTTGCAAATGGAAGTAGTACGCACGTTCAGTAAGTTACAGGCTTGAGGTCTTAAAAGTCTGAACTGAGTATCTTCCGTGTGTGGTGAGAGGGGCGGTGTTTTGCTGGAGGAGTCATTAAAGTGCAGTGAGGTCAGTTAGGTCATGTTGGAGTCATCTGTCGAAGGTGTCATAGGCTTTTTCGTGTGGATGACTTTTTTCCTTGATTTGTAGCTCTCTTGCGGGCATTGTGCTCATTTTCTTGTGACGTGCTGATTCTTACCTAGTTGTTGTGTTCAGTGATGCTAGCTTAGTATTTTGTGCCAAAGGTTCTTCACAGAGCATCTCCTCTGCTGGTAACAACATCTCATATTAAAGACTGATTTTTAAAATGTTATTATTATTATCATTAATACAGAAGCAGAATTTTCTGAGGCTGTTGACTGAAGCTGCTACGTTTTCTAAATTCTATGACTTTCTTTTGTGGGTTGACAATGAGCACCATTGTACCTTCAGTAGCTTAAATGCTATGATTTAGAGTAGATATCAGGAAGAAATTCTTGACTGTGAGGGTGGTGAGCCCCTGGCGCAGGTTGCCCCGAGAATCTGTGGCTGCCCCATCCCTGGAGGTGTTCAAGGCCAGGTTGGACGGGGCTTGGAGCAACCTGGGCTGGTGGGAGGTGTCCCTGCCCAGGGCAGGGGGGTGGCACTGGATGAGCTTTAAGGTCCTTTCCAACCCAAATGATTTTATGATTCTATAATGAAGCAGATTTTCAAATTACCTGTCCTTTTCAGTAAAGCTTCGTGGACAAGGCTGCTGGTGAGTTTTTAATCTTGGTTTTTAGTGCACTGACTTCTGATAAGGCTTCTCATGAAGCAGACCTCTTATCTGGAGCTGGTGGTCTTAGCTGTTTGTACTCTGTTTTGAGATGTAACATAATAGGACAACCATATTCTGTGAATTTTTGTATTTTTTTGAAGGGAAACTGAATGTTATTAGAGTTGGTAGCTTTATGAAAAAAATGCCATGCTTAGACAGCATAAAAACTACTACTAAAACAAGCAAACAGAAGCCGTGAAGGTTCTGTAAAATATAACAAAATGCCTCTCTCGTGCTTCCCTCTATTCCTAATTAAGTCCTCTTTGAGTCTAGAATGCCTAAGATGGAAAATCTCCACCCGTATAAAGCCCCCGTGTCCCTAAGGTCCAAGTACTTCACTCCATCCACACCCACTTCCTTGTTAAACACTTTGCAGTACGCAGAATAAATAAATGATTAAGTGTCTTCTAGGTAATCACCCAAATGAGTGCCATCATATGCTGGTTGATGAACAGCTGAAAGCAGAACCTCCATTTCGCCTGTTTATCCAGTGACTTGTCTGAAATATATTTTTATGTGGGGCGAACTGCCATCAGGTGACAATGGCAACAGAAGTGCTGTTGCTGCAACTTGCCTTCTGCTTCCTCAGCAGAGGCCAGCACCTCCTGTCCAAGGGGAGGCTGGGTGGCGTGGTAGAACAGAGAAAGCGGTGTTGTTTATGGTCTCTCCCTCTGGCTCATGAGTCGGGAAGTGTAGCAGCATCCAGGCCTATCAGCTTGGCGCAGATTACGTCATGGACTGGGGGGAAATCTCAAAGCAGAATGTGGTGAGGTTAATGCGGATCTCCTCTTTGTCAAGTAGTAACTTGAGGAAATTGTCCCCAACTCCTTCCCTCAGCGTACGTATGATCCTCTAGCAACTGCAGAAAGGGGTAGTGTTTTGCTCTTCCCGAACGCAAAGGTGCAGCCAGCAGGAACCTGTTTCGTTGCATCCGCAGGAACAGCAGAGCAAATGGGAGTAGCAGAACTTGTTCAGCACTTGGTGTTTCTCAAGCACACTCTGCCAGAGCTGAACCTGATCTTTAACTCAGCCTTCGGAGCTTTAATCGAGCCCTTGTAACAGCCAGAAAGGAAGAGGTGTTCAAACGCTGTTTAACCCAGGTACCTTCGCCTAAGTATTGCATCTCTAAAACTGGAGAGTGTTTTTTCTGCTGCCTCTTATGTGTTTTGCTTTCATAATAGGTGAACCTTTTATGAGACTTTCTGCTAATTAGATGCAGAGATTGCCTTTTGACCCACGGGCAAGAGATGACACAGAGGTGACCCCTCATTGAGCATGCGTTACGTTCTCACGCTCTGTGTATTTCCCAGCATATGGCCTCCTGCACTGCTGAAGACTTTGTACTTTATTTCAGATTCCCTGGGAGCAGGCGTGGTCCTCTTGTTTGTGGAGGAGCAGCATGGTGAAAAGATGAAATAATCACTACCTGCAGGCAATAAAAAGGGTTTTAATGGTGGTGATTTTCTGAGAAATCCCCTGCTGAGTACATGATTGCCACGTCTGCTTAGATAAACTCTACATTAAACAGACTACTGTATGCTGCAGCGAGATGTGTATTGAATGAAAACATCTATGAAGGTAAAATAACAAACGTACAATTCTCCTAACTTATTAATAGCTGGCTGAAGCAATCTTGGAAACCCCTCAGCACAGGGCCTGGCTGCTGCACGTGTCTGACAGCAGAGCGGGCTGCCGACTCTGACAGTCTGATCTCTGTAATTGACCATTGGATATGAGTCCTGAGTTGAAAACCTACTTGTCTTTTGAGTACAGTGTGGCAGACTTGACTCTGTTGGCTTCCCTTCTTTTCTTCCAGTTGTGGAGAGAAGGGGAATTTAGGAAAAACATCTATGCTGAAAGCGACGGGAATATCTAAGCATCATCTACATGAAAGAGGCATCAATAGAAATGTTCTTGGTAGGCTTCCCGGAGTGTTCCCCTCAGTTGAGGGGTTGCATCTAAGAACAACTATTTTGTGTATGAAAATCCTAGTGAAAAACTTTTGGGCTTGTGATGGTTCCTCAGTTGAGGGGTTGCATCTAAGAACAACTATTTTGTGTATGAAAATCCTAGTGAAAAACTTTTGGGCTTGTGATGGTGTACTGAGAAGATTTATTAGTGAAGAGGGGGTGTTTATTTTTAGTAAAGGCTCTTCCGAAGGCAGAGATTTTGCTGTTTCCTGAAGGTGTTACAACCCTGAGTTTCTGCTGGCATGTGAAAGTCCATGCCACGTCCAGAGCGCTTTGTCATGAATACTTCATCCTTGGCTCACGCAGGCTTCCCGCAGCACTCTGTGACCTGAGTGTCCTAAATTAGCACCATTGCACTGCGGTTTGCTGGTTAGAGTTCCTCTGTCATCTTGGTAGGACTGTACATTGCTTTGGAAAGTTAGACACAAAGCCTTAAATTAGCTTTTGAAGCTGACTTGGGTTGTGGGAAGTCTTGTAGCTTGTCTGTGAGCGCAGGTGGAGGTGCAGTGAGTTGCAGAAAGTCAACCATTTGTCACTTCCAATCTGAATTACAGGTTGGGCCCTTACCTGTGAGGAAGGGGTGATATTTTCTGACACCGGAGGCAAAAGGGGGCACGGATAGCTGTGCGTATTGCTTGTCTCCTAAGCTTACTATGGAATTGCAGCATCTTGAGCTTCTATTCTGTTATAAACTGGGAGGCTGAGCGCAGACAGGAAATAAAAACAATGTCTTGGCTACGCCTTTGAGCCACCTGGCCTTCCAAATCAAACTTGAATTCAGTTTGTGCCCATGGCTGGTCACCTAAAAGTTGACATTTTTGCAGTAGGGGCATTCTAGAGCTGATAGTAGCGAGTGTTTAAAGGGATTTGTCAGCTCCCTGGGCAGGAGGTGCTTGTTTGCAGGATGCTTTGGAAAGGCAGAAATAGCATGGATTTTTGCAGGACCTTCATATTATGCTCTGAAATACACTGCTGCAACGTGATGGTTCTTGCAGTAATGCAGTATCTTGGTTTATTGGTGGAGTATTGAATCTCTGCAGCCTTCAAGAGTGAGGCTTAAGGGTAGAGATCATGTCTGTCACCGTAACACTGAAATAATTTTGTCATTGCTGTTAGTGTTGTCTCCGTGCAATACCTAGTTGTGAACAATCTTTCACGAGTGCGAGGTAGCAGTTTATATTTGGTTTTGAAATTAAGCTTTACCTGCTTCCACTGTATAGAGGTTACTTTTGTAAATGGTTAATTTTATAAATGCTTTCCACACTAATACCTTAGTAAATTGCTGAATAAGAAGTTGTGTAGCTCTAAAAAGGTAAGTATTGGTAAAACTTACACATGGCTGTAACTTCTTGTACTACTGCTGTTTTGGGGAGGAAGCTAGTTACTTAAAAGGATTGGTTGTTTGGCATAATACGTAAATTCGGTTCCTCTGGCTTAAATGTGAACAAGCTCTATTTCAGGTTGGCCAAACATGGAGTATCTTGCTCCTTGTCAAGGTCTGCTTTGGTGCTGTGAAGCTGGCTCTGGCACTCTGGATGCATTTGTAATAGGCTTGACTATTATATAGCAAAAATGCTATGGTTTATCTTGTATTTTTTCCTTATAGCTTGTTCAGAAATCTGAAAAATAGAAGAATCCATAACTGGAAGTACTCCTACAATACTTTGGGCAGAGGTGGGGGTGCTGCTTACTAAACCAGCAGAAAATGTCTGCCCTTTGGGGCCAAGTTAGTTTTTTTGTCATCTCGGTGAGCCAAAGGGGCACGTGGTGTGGTCGAGCAAGGGCCAGAGTAATCACAGAGGAGGTGCAGGGCTCTCTAGCTGGCATGGATAGATGGACTACCTTTTCTGTTGCCAGCTGAGATCTTTACTTGTTGATTTGCAAGTGTTGCCTAGTAATGGGTTTTAGATGAATTGTTGGAAGATGAAAACTTTGGCTTTGGGGAAGCAGGACGCTTGGGTTTGATTTCAAATCCTGCTGCTCATGACTTAGAGGACTAAGTGCTTGTTTATTCTATCCGTTTCCCCTTGGTAAATTACGGGGTTCTTCCTGAGAGCTTGTAAATATTCAGCACGTGAATAATGACGTGTTTTTACCTGGGAACCTGTGCTGTTAAATAGAGGCCCAAAGACAAGGTAGCAGCTCTGGCTTTGCTTAGGTTCTTGCTAACTCTAAATTTGTTGTTGGGAAGCAGGTGGGTTTTCCATTTCCCCTGAACAAGTAAGAAAGGCTTTGCCATAAGGACTGGGAGTATATGGACTGTAAGTTCACTTTTAGTTGAAGAAAGAAAAGATCTCAAGTGTGTTACATATTCTTTTTGGATACTATTTTGTTACTAAGTTTATGCTTGAAGGAGAAAGGGAGGGTTTGGTGGGTTTTTTGGATTCCTAGGGAAGAATTTGTATTCTGACTGACTTTTTCTTTATGTACTTTATGTCCTGTCTTTGAATTGGCCGAATTTTATCACAGCTCACATTACTTTCAGAACAATACTTCTAGGCAAAGTTATGGTGCTGAACAAGTGCGTTTTGTTCTTTTTATTGACCCAACCTTAATGTATTCAAATACTTAAACATTTTTTCTCTGTATGGATCTGTTTTTAATAAGCCAGCATGCAGAATGCCAGGGATGGCAGGGAAATGAATGGAGTTATTTTGCAAAATTGTTTCTCTGTCGTTTTGGAGGCAGCCTGTATCTATTTGGAATTTTCAGCAAGTGTTGGAGCAGGGGTAACTAAACGTAGGCTGTGTTGGCTCTGTCCATTTAAGACGTGACCTACCTGAGCAGAGCAAGAACTGGGCAATCAATCCCCGACCCTTTTTTTGTTCCAGAAATCATTTGTGCCCTTCTTAAAACTGGAAGGTAATTGGGTGGGTAAGTGATAAAGGTGAGAGGTGCTGATAAAAGTGAGAGACTCTGAGGATACCAAAGGCAGGAGAACTTTTAAATGTAAAAACTGAATATATTTCCACATTTAGACAGGGCTGAAGAGGGTAGAGGATGTCTTGGTAATTCAAATACAATTAATGTTACGTTGATGCTTTTGAAGCATCTGAAGCCTGAAAGAGGTTGTTTGGGACTTATTGGTATTATTGTTGTGTTCTGCATATGCAGTCTCTTCAATTGTTCACTCTGTGTATGCTGTATTTCTGATTAGAAGTTGTAGTCAAAATTTGTACAGATGGGAACTCAAATGAAAAGCTTTAAAAGCGAATGTGTTTCATATCCAGAATTTAAAATGTCACATTGCTATGTAACTGGATCTAGATCTCACGAATAATGTGCTGAGCCATTTTGGGAGGATGCTTCAAATGTGTGGTGTTCCCCAGCCGATCATGCTCCTGGTGTGGGTTCTGCAAGCTGAGCACTCTTATTCATGGTGTTTAAAAAAAAAAAAAGGGGGGGGGCGGGGGGGGCATTTAGTTGAAGTGCTTGGTTTGAAAGGTCCTGTTAACCTCTAAGGTAGATTTGGAAGATCGTGGGTAGGTAAGGCAACTAAAAAATGAGGGACAGTGTTTGATATGGGCTGCACTAATTAACCTCCTTCATTAATAAATCACACTTTTCTAACTTTTTCACTCGCAATAATGCCATCTCTGACTCTTCGCTTCATTTGGTGGAAGCTGATTAGTGTCAAATTTGGTAGCTTTCTCCAGTTTTGCCTCTGAAAGAACATATGGGAGAAATGTATTAAATTAAAAAAGAAAAAAGCATGGGGGAGGAGGTGGCTAGAGGTAAGCAGGTGTACTCGGAAACAGCTTGGCACTATCTGTTTCAGGGATGCTCCTGTAAAAATGTTGGCATGCTTAATGGCAAGGAGACAAAGGCCTCTGCGTTTCAGCATTTGTAAGAAGTCCAAGTTTCAGTATTAACAAATGGCTTAGATAAAAGGAAAGTAGTTCTGCTAGCTAATAGATGACTGTAGTCCAGAGTTTGTGTGCTTTATCTCTCTTTCAAGCTCATTTCATACAATATTGTAATACTTAGTCACATCTCGCTGGAGGACAGCATGTGCTTGGTAACTTACCTCCAGTTTTTGATGGTAAACCCTGGGTAGGTTTTCTGTTCTTGGAGGTAAACCTTTTCACAGCAAACCGTACCCGCTGGCAGAGGAAGCTGAAGGCAGTTCGTGGCAGGCCCTGAGCGTGGCAGTGTGTAGCTTGTCTCCCAGCACAGTCGTTTGTGTGGAGTTGCATCTTGGACTTTGCCACAAGTTTGTATCTCGAGGCAACTCCATTTATGTAGCCGGGACTCTGGCCAGATGCTGTAAATGTTTATACAATACCAGCAAATGAAGATCTCTGTACATTCTGCAGAGCTTCCAGGTGCATGTGTTTTGTGGGGATTTTTTTGTGTGGTGTGTGTGTGCTAGATTCCACCTTTCCCTTTGGAGATGTTTATCGTGGGTTGAAAGACCAGCTTGGCATGTCTTTTCTGGCGTTGGCATTTTTGTGTCAATGTGAGCGGTGGACAAAGCATGAGGTGTGTGGGAGTTGGAGGCTGGACACTAACAGTGGTGGTCTCCCCCCTTCGGAGCTCGGAGAAGGGCTGTGACTACATATCCTCACAGCAGTGTTAGCTAATATTTTTTTATTGATGCATGCTGTAATTTAGCCAGCCAGATCCAGGCTGTGAGGCAGCCCTATCGCAAAACATGTACTTGAAAGATGCTTAACGCTGCTTATAGACTGTGTAGCCATAAGTAAGTTAGCTTTATGCTAGCCAAGAGGCATATTTGGGACAGCATGGGCATCAGACACTGAATGTTAACCCAGGGGGCTGCCTGTGTTCCTGCAGTGCGTGGTACTAAAAGTCTGCAATACTTCTAACATGGCTAAAAGGATCCCAACTAGCTTCAGCACAGTGGTGTGTGCTGCTGTAGTGCCTCTGGCCTGAAGTGTGGATCTGGCTGTGGTGGGATAGGCTGGAGGTGTCGGGTTTTTCCACGCCTGAGTACTGAAGGCTTGCTAAACTGTGCTGCTGCAGTTCATGCAGACAGGCCGGGTTTGAGTATCAGTCTCTGCTTCGGTTGTGGTGGCTGCCTGCTGAGATCCTGTCAGACACAAAATGCTGGTTGCCTGCTCGTGTGAATGGGCAACCAAGGGCAATAATACAGAAAAAAGCTTTTGTTAGCAGCCCTGTGCTGGCTGGGCTGTATCACACACGTTTAATACCAATGCTCTGGATAAGAAAAGTGGTCTCAAGTTTAAAGAACAGACTTAGGAGATTATGAAGAGGCTGCTTCTATATGAAGGGGCGTAATATTTTGCTGTTTTTCTTCCACTATCTGTTGCAGCAGACTAATTACTGACTTAACTTCATGAACATAAATTCCTGAGCCTGCTGAACTCCCCAGCCCCTCTGCTTTCCACCATGGACCAGGATTATGAGAGACGTCTCCTACGCCAAATCAACATACAGAATGAAAACACAATGCCTTGCGTAAGTACAATGGGCTATGCTAAACGGTCTTAGTCTGACTCTTAAGTTGTTGTCTGTCTTGCCTGTGACGGTTTTCACTTGAAAGATGTAAAGCAAACTTTAGTCTTTTGTTGGGCTGTGAGCAGGTGTGAGTTCCTGAGCTGTTCTAGGAATAACCAAATAACTTTATTTCGGTGAAGCTTTTGAATATATAAACGCAGTTCAGGTTGCAAAAAGGAGTTAGGATATTTTTATTTAGCTCAGTAAGTACACGTGGAACGTAAAATGTTGGGGTCTAACAAACAAACAAACCAACTGTAGGGCTTGACAAGATAGAGCAAGTCCAGTGGAGGCCACCAAGATGGTCGGCGGGGCTGGAGCAGGAAGATGCTGAGACCTGCTGAGCCTGGAGAAGATGAGGCTCAGGAGGAATTAAATTGTTGCTTTCAACTACATAGTGGGTGGTTATGGAGAAAATGGAGTCAGACTCTTTTCAGAGATCCATGGTGGAAGGACTAGAGGCAATGGACGCAAGCTGCAACAGGGGGAATTCCAGTTAGATATTAGGAAAAAAATGTTCACAGTGAGGGCATCCAGACACTGCAAAAGGGAGCTTGTGGGGTCAGTGTCCTTGGAGATGCTGAAAACTCAACTGGTTGAGGCTGTGACCTTCAATGTAGCTTTGAAATTAGCCCTGTTCTGAGCTGGGGTCCTTTCCAACATAAATTATTCTATGAAAAAGAATGTGACCGCAGTTGAGGAATCTGCTGCTCACTCTGTACGGAATCTGCTCTGCTCCAGCCTTCCATGTCTTAACAATGTCGACTTGAGAAGGAGTAGTGAGAAAGAGGCTGTTTAATTGCTTCTTCTGACAAAAGTTCCCATGATAGTTGGGCCCTGACATGCTTACTAGTTCTGTTAAGGGGATAAAATAATGCTTGGCTCTTCTATTTAGGCATATTCAGCTTTGACAAGGCCTCACTGATGTTTTTCAGATCCCTGCTCTGATCAACACTTGTTCTTCTGTGTGTCTTTTATTCTTTAATTCAGGTAGCAGAGATGAGAAGAACCCTGACGCCTTCCAATTCTCCGATGTCTTCTCCTAGTAAGCACGGTGACAGATTCATTCCCTCAAGAGCTGGGGCCAACTGGAGCATCAACTTCCACAGAATAAATGTAAGTTTTGCTCCCCTCTCCTACAGCTCAGCCTTGGAATTGAGGAAATGTTGTGTTTTGTTTTGGTTGGTGAAATTGCTCTGCTTATCTTGTGCACCACAGTCTTTTCCTTCCCCAAAAGAGTTCCTTTGAATGCATGTCTTCAGAGGGGCTGCCCCTGTGGTCCAGGAGGCTACTCCGTTTGTTGTTTTACCATATATCATGAGGTTTCTACATGGTTATAGCATGTTTCTCCCTTTCAGGAGAACGAAAAATCACCAAGTCAAAACAGAAAAGCAAAGGATGCTACCTCAGACAATGGCAAAGGTGAGCCCACCTTTCTACCACTTGTGCCACGCTTTTATTTCAAACTGTTGGTGAGTTTGGAAATAAAGGGAACACTGGCACTTTTGTGCTTATACAAAAACTTGTGCTGGTGTTTTAGGAAACGCCCACATCATGAGAGTGAATGCCAGGTCACCTCAGTAGGTTTCTGATGAGCGTCTGGAAAGTGAGAGGCTATTTGTATCCCTTGATTTATTGTGTCATGGAAGCACTTTCCTGATGGAGTCAAGGAGGGGAAGCTTGCTGCTAATCTTGATTCCAAACTGGGGCCCTAGGCTCATTAAGAGGCCCCGTGAATATACAAGTGAGGCAGAGGTGATCCTGCCATTCCCTGCAGGGCTGTTTGCTGCGTCTGAGTTCTCTGCCTAAGTGCTTGTTTGGGTTCACAGATGGTCTTGCTTACTCTGCCTTGCTGAAGAACGAACTCTTAGGAGCAGGGATTGAGAAAGTGCAAGACCCGCAGACGGAAGACAGGAGGCTGCAGCCATCCACCCCAGAGAAGAAGTCTCTCTTCACTGTAAGTTGGTAACTTTGCATTAAAACCAATGGAGGTTGCACGTGTGCATCACAGGAACAAAGCACATGGTTCTGCAAAGCTGCTAGTGCACATGAGTTAGTGTTGTGGCTTGACTAAGATTAGCTGGTGATCACAAAATTTGGTGGCCTGTAAAGAGAACATAAGTATCTACAGCAAGCTACTTACTTCCTATTTCTGTACTGGCAGGGAAGCTGAGTTGGAACTAAGCCTATTTGGACAGTGTGGTAAATGACCAAATCAAGCTTTTGGACTTCAGTGGAGATGAGGGGTTTTTTGTATGGTTCTGGAGCACCTGGAAAAGGGAGGAACTGAAAAGGCTGGAAAATCTGACTGTGGGTGTTGGAGTTTGCTAGGCATCAGGGACCAGTGCATGGTGTGAGTGATCCCCTGGGTCTTGGGCATGCTGAGTTCTTACTAGTTGTGTTTTCTTTATGCAGTATTCACTCAGCACAAAACGCTCCAGTCCAGATGATGGCAACGAGGTCTCACCGTATTCCCTGTCTCCTGTCAGCAACAAAAGGTAATACTGATTCTGCACAGACTGCGAGAAGGGAAGGGTTGGGACAAGAGGATTCAGTGAGGTTCTCTAGGGCTTCTTTCTAAGGCACCCAAAATTGCTATGAAATTTGGTTTTGGAAATCTGGGGAGATAAGTAGGGATGGTTAAGTTCTAAGAGTTTCTGCAGGTGCCCAACCTGCCTACATACATAATATGTCTTGGCCAACTTTCAGTAGTCAGTTTACCTTTTTGCTCCCTAGCACCTTTATAGAAGCAGAACCTAATTCCTTCCAGTCTTACCTGCTGGAAAGAATTTTGCAGCCTTTGTCTGTGCATTTCTATAGAAATGCAGGTATGTTTTAAAGAGTGGCTACATCTGTGTCTACCATCTGCTGTGATATGTAAGATCCTGTAGTTGTTTTTATATATTGTTTTCGTAAACAGTCAGAAGCTGCTAAGATCACCTCGAAAACCAACTCGGAAAATCTCAAAGATTCCTTTCAAAGTCCTGGATGCCCCAGAGCTGCAGGATGACTTCTACCTGAACCTGGTGGACTGGTCCTCTCTTAATGTCCTCAGTGTTGGCCTTGGGACTTGTGTTTACCTATGGAGTGCTTGTACTAGCCAGGTAATGATCATCAGCGTCTGGAGTGTGAAGTACCCGTTGCTGTAGGTTTTTTCCAGCCATAGCATCTTTCACAGCTATGGAACGTGCCGTGTGAGGGATTAAGCACTTGTAATGCTCTGTCCCAAACTAGGTACTAGTCTGTGAGACAGCTAATAGTGTAGCATGACAATAACAAGTGTTTCTTTTTCCATTCTGTCCTACTTTCAAGGTAACCCGACTGTGCGATCTCTCTGTGGAAGGAGATTCTGTAACATCTGTGGGCTGGTCAGAACGGGTCAGTATAACACAGTCAACAGTGACAGCTGAAACGCCTGTAATTTAGACACTACCATTGTAGCTGTATAGCTCTTCCTCACAGGTGTTAACTTCTTGGGTTGTTTTCCTGTATGTCCCCAAACTCCCTATCTACTCTTGCTCTTCCCCTATCTACTAATGCTGTAACCCCATCATAGAAGGCCACCAAATTTGTCAGACACGATTCACCCTTAGTGAAGCCATGTTGGCTGTCACCAATAACCTCCTTATTTTCCATGTACCTTAGCATAGTTTCCAGGAGGATCTGCTGCATGATCTTGCCTGGCACAGAGGTGAGACTGACCAGCCTGTAGCTCCCTGGGTCTTCCTTATTTCCCTTTTTGAAAATAGGGGTTATGTTTCCCCTTTTCCAGTCAGCGGGAACTTCACTGGAATGCAACAGCTTCTCAAATATGATGCATAGTGGCTTAGCAACTTCATCTGCCAGTTCCCTCAGGACCCACGAATGTAGCTCCTTGTTCATCCATGCTGGCCTCCTGGCGTGTTTACCTGACTTCCTCTTTGCTGGGGTGCATCGCTCCTGAGCTTGGAGGAGGTGATCCTTGAACATTAGCTAGCTTTCTTGGGCCCCTCTTTCCTCCAGGGCTTTATCTCCCAGTACTCTACCAAGCAGATCCCTGAAGAGGCCAAAGTCTGCTCTCTTGAAGTCCAGGGTAGTGAGTTTACTGTGCACCTTCCTTGCTGCCCTAAGGATCTTGTACTCCACCATCTCATGGTCACTGCAGCCAAGGCTGTCCTTGAGCTTCACATTCCCCACCAGTCCCTCCTTGTTGGTGAGAACAAGGTCCAGTACGGCACCTCTCCTCGTTGGCTGTTCTGTCACTTGGAAAAGAATGTTATCACCGATGCATTCCACGAACCCGCTGGATTGCTCATGCCCTGCTGTGTTGTCCCTCCAACAGCTGTCGGGGTGGTTGAAGTCCCTCATGAGGATGAGAGCTTGTGAACATGAGGCTGCTCCTCTCTGTTTATAAAAGGCCTCATCCACTCAGTCTTCCTGGTGCTGGCCTGTAGCAGACCCCCATTGTAATGTCACCTGTTCCTGCCTGTCCTCTAATCCTGACCCATGAGCTCTCGGTTGGCTCCTCATCCATCCCCAGGCGGAGCTCCATGCACTCCAGCTGGTCACTGACATAGAGGGCGACACCGCCTCCTCATCTCCTCTACCTGTCCTTCCTAAGCAGCCTGTGTCCTTCCATTCCAACACACCAGTCATAGGAGCCATCCCACCACATCTTGGCGATCCCAATAAGATCATAGCCCTGCAGGTGCGCCACATCTCCAACTCCTCTTGTTATTCGCCATGCTACATGCGTTTGTGTAAAGGCATCTAAATTGGGCCCCCGATGAAGCTGACTTACTGGCTGGAGTGGCTGGTATTCCTTTGTGCTGTGCTCCAGATGCTCTTCTGTTGACCTGCGACCCTTCTCCAGACATCTATTGCTGGTATTGGCATCATACTGGTAGGAGTGGGTTGGATTGAGGTTCCGCTCTCCCGCTGACTGTAGTTTAAAGCCCTCTTCACGAGCTCAGCAAGCATCTGACCAAAGATGTTCTCCCCCTTCTTTGACAAGTGGACCTCATCAGGCCTCAGTAGACCAGGTATCTCAAACCAAGTCCCATGGTCTAAGTAGCCAAACCCCCAGCTGTGGCACCAGTCCTGTAGCCATGTGTTGATTTGCCAGATTCGCCTGAACTTATCTTTAGCCCTGTTTCCTGTCTGCACTATTTTTCTCCGCTAAATGAGAGGGGATAGAGAGCAACCTCTTCTGTCTTCAGGTTCTCAAGGCATTTGCTAAGAGGTGCGGGAGAAAAAAGAGCAAGTTTGCTTCTCCAGCTCTTGACAATAAAATGTTACAATAAGTATATTCCAGCCAGGCCGCTTGGCCCTCTCGGTAGGGAAAGATGTAAGATGGAAGAACTCTGGATGCTTTCCATCTTGTGAGGCTTATCTCAAGTCTTTTCCTCAGCTTCTAGCTTTTGTTTTAAGTCCGTCTTTACTTACTGGCTTTACTGATCTTGGTTTTCTGTTTGTCTAGGGGAACTTGGTAGCCGTTGGCACTCACAAGGGCTTTGTACAGATCTGGGATGCAGCTGCAGGAAAAAAACTCTCCATGCTAGAGGGGCACACAGCCAGAGTCGGTAAGCAGGTGGGAGGTAGAGGTTTCACGTGTTTCATTTCTTCATGATTGAACTTTTTCCTTGTAAGCAAGAGATCTACTTGAAGTAGCAGAACTCAAAAAGTGCCAGAATTGATATTTATCCCCTGCTATGCCTTGAGCACTCTTCAAAATACCATCATCTAGTAATTGTGGTGTTCTGATCTTGGGTGTGGTGGTGTTTGAATATTGCAGCAGGTGTTTCCTCCACGTCTGAGGCATTTTAGGTTTGGTTGCAACATCTTTTTTCACTGCCACTGGCTTCCGGTTTCAGCCCTGCAGGCAGGCTGCTTTACACTGAGATTTCCAGTTCCCTTATTCTGCGGGGACTGTATTTTTCACTCAGAGGAGTTGTCAATCTGAATGCTGCAGTGAGATTTGGGAAGTCAACGCACCTTCCGAGTTCTATTTCTGTGCTTTACTGCACTGTGAAATGTGATTAGCGATACCTTCAGTAAGTTTGTGCAGGTTAATTTTTCATTGTACACTATTCTAGGACTTCAGACAGTGGGTAGTCTGGAGGTCTGTAAGCACTGATTTCTTTTTATTAATTTTTTTAAAAACCTCGGCAGCTGTGGTGGCTGCATTCTGCCTAGCCGCTCCCGCAGGACTCCCACAACATACGCGTATGCTCTGCCTGCGTTACAGGTGCCTTGGCATGGAACGCGGACCAGCTGTCCTCTGGGAGTCGAGACAGGATGATCCTTCAGAGGGACATCCGCACTCCACCCCTGCAGTCTGAGCGGCGGCTCCAGGGCCACAGGCAAGAGGTCTGTGGGCTCAAATGGTCTACGGACCACCAGCTCCTGGCCTCTGGAGGAAATGATAACAAGGTATAGTACTTCCAAGGAGTCATGTGAGGCTCAATGTCTCTAGGTTTTCACCAAGAAGTTGCAGACCCCCTTTCATAGAATCATAGACTGGTTTGGGTTGGAAGGGACCTTAAAGCTCACCCAGTGCCACCCCCCTGCCCTGGGCAGGGCCACCTCCCCCCAGCCCAGGTTGCTCCAAGCCCCATCCAACCTGGCCTTGAAGACCTCCAGGGATGGGGCAGCCACAGCTTCTCTGGGCAATTTGTTCCAGTGCCTCACCATCCCTATAGTGAATAATTTCTTGCTAATATCTATTCTAAATCTTCCCTCTTCCAGTTTGAAGCCACCACCCCATGTCTTTTCACTACATGCCCTTGTAAAAAGTCCCTCTCCAGCTTTTTTGTAGGCCCCTTCAGATACTGGGAAGCTGCTATAAGGTCTCCCCGGAGTCCTTTCTTTAAGGATATTTATCCTTTCTTTAAGGGTATTCAGCTTCTGAAAGGGGCTTTCTGTTTCAGGTGTTGGACCGTGTCCAAACATAAATCATGCTAAGCTTCTACTCAGTCTCCTCCCTCTAATAAAATTAAAAAGGCAAATTTAATTTTGCTTCTGTATTTGGCTAATTAAATCTATAGCTTGACTCAGGGGGTTGAGTTCAACAAAGCTACTGCTCAGCTGTACTTCCTGACTTTGTTTAGGCAGAGTACAGTCAAGTTTGTTGCAATAAGGTTTATATATACAGAAAGAAACCAAGTTTAGAGCTATATAAGTTCTAATACCTATAACGCAGGCTTGTAGTTTGCTGAGCACCATATGGAAGAAGCATCTGTTGCGGAGATGCTGTGTTCAGAGCCCTTTGGAGCGGGTTGCTAGGTAGTGAATTTGCCCAGTGTCTGTGTGACAGCATGGTTGTACCAAGTTCCTCCTGCTCAGAATAACTTCTAATGAACTTGAGCATATTTCTAAGTGTGTTCTGGAATAATACAGCCATAAAGACAAAAGAAGGCTTTGAGTTCATGTTCAGTGACACTGTGTCTTTGGCTTCATAAGCCTAACTTAAGGACTGGTAGCTTCCTTGTGGCCTGGTGGTAGAATGGCTCCTCAGTTGAGGTTGGTGACGGGGTGGGACTGACTTCAGGACTGCAATTGCAGAGTGGAGATGCGTGTGCTTGGGCAGAGCTGTGGGAAATCATCTTGTTGCCCAGCCACCCTCATCAGTCCCAGTGCGACATCATGGCTTGTGGGTGGTGGTGCAGACATGTGACTGCAGCGCAAGTTTGATCACGTCTCTCCTCTCTGCCAGCTGCTTGTCTGGAATCACTCCAGCCTGAGTCCTGTCCAACAATACACAGAGCATCTTGCAGCAGTAAAAGCTATTGCCTGGTCTCCACACCAACACGGACTTCTCGCCTCCGGTGGTGGGACAGCTGACCGGTGCATACGCTTCTGGAACACGCTCACCGGGCAGCCTTTGCAGTGCATCGACACCGGGTCGCAAGTGTGTAACCTGGCCTGGTCGAAACACGCCAACGAGCTAGTAAGTGCCTCCCTGTGCTGTCCCGCTTCTGAGCCGTCTTGCGTTAGGAGGCATGATGCATGTTTCCCTCTACCCTTTCAGGTGAGTACCCACGGATACTCGCAGAACCAGATCCTCGTCTGGAAATACCCCTCGTTAACTCAAGTAGCAAAGCTAACAGGGCACTCGTACCGAGTCTTATACCTGGTAAGTGATGGCTGTGTCTCTGAAAACCTCTGTAGCCGCTTTTCTGGCTGTGCACGTGCTGAGATGAGACCCAAAGCTGCAGTGCCAGTGGCACTGTAAGCTGCCTGTAGGCTAGGTGGAGATATGAATGCTGCACTTCAAGCAATGAAAAACGCCCTTTATCAGGTTTCCTTGCCTGCAAGGGATACTTTGATTTGCTGTTATGGAAATGTGAGGCTTTATTAATGGATAGCAAAGCCTGCCAAAACCCTTCTGAGGAAGCAAAAGCATCTCTTCTTGTTCCCTTAAGACTAGTACACTTTTTCACTGGTGACTGCCAGCAGGGGAAGAATTTGATGCTTTCAGTCCTAATTTGCCATTAAAATGCTTGCTGCCGTTAATCCACATTGATCTCATACCTGCTTTGTTACCGTTACATAGGGCTTTCAGCAGATTCGTAACAGAGATTATAAATACGCTGATGCTGTTCTGTGAGGTAGATGCCAATGTAAGTGACTAATAGAGCTGGCAAACGCCAGCCGTATCACGCTTCCTGCCTTAACACATTTATGATCTGGGGAGGAATAGCCTCAATTACAAATGGCTTGGATTTCTTAACACGGGAATCCTTTTTATGATAATTCCACCCATGCGTTCCATGGCTGCATAAGTAAGATGCAAGTGCTCAAATTGGCACCTACTGAGACTGAATAAGGCACATGAAAGCAGAAGTAGTTGTTTGGTTTCTCACTGCCAGCCAAGTAGGAAGGAGAGTTAAATATCTCTTATGCATTCCAATGAAGATTTGTTTTCAACCTCAAAAATGTAACAGATGCTAAAGGTTGCTCTTTCTTGGCCTTAGGCAATGTCCCCTGATGGGGAGGCCATTGTTACAGGAGCTGGAGATGAAACCTTGCGCTTCTGGAATGTCTTCAGTAAAACTCGCTCGACAAAGGTAAGGATGCGTTGTGTAGATGGCTGCAGCTGTGTCCTGCAGGAGGCTCAGCCTTTGGGGGGTGAATTTGGTCTAGGTTTGCTCTGTCCTGCGACCTTGCTTCTAATCTTTTCGCCGTGTCCTGCAGATCGAGGGCTGGATGCAGTGAATCATAGAACCATAGACTGGTTTGGGTTGGAAGGGACCTTAAAGATCATCCAGTTCCAACCCCCCTGCCATGGCCAGAGACACCTCCCACTAGACCAGGTTGCTCAAAGCCCCATCCAAGTGTTCAAAGGGTTAAACTTTGCTGAGATATAAAGGGATTTGCAGTCATCAGATGAAATAAAAGGTTGCCTCTGTGTGCCCAAGGCGGCGTGACAGAACATCCTTCTCCTGAACATAGCAGCGTTTCAGGGAGCTCGCTCTGAGCCCGCACTGTCTTCCCTGCTAGCACACTGCTATGAACAGACCCGCTCCTCAGGGATGATGTATCCCCTCATTCCTTATGGAACTGCTTGAAATGGTGGCTTGGGTGGTAACGGGATCATGGATGCTGCCACTGACAACTTGCCGTCACCGAAAGCGGGTTGTGCCAGATGCTCCAAGAGCTTTTTCTGGCTGTATGGCAGAGGGATCTTAAGGAATGAGCTGCGGGGAGCTGGCATTGCTCACGACTGGGTGTCCCTCTGGTTTTTGACGGCCCTGGGGTACAGCTTCCTGCAAAGCTGTAGGAAAGGGACGCTTGCCTGTCGTGCTCCTTGTTATCAGTTGTAAAAAAAAAAACATGGGAATATTTATGGTATTGGACTTTGAATCGTGAGCTCAGATCATGCCCCGAGCTAGAGATACCTCTCCAGATTAGCGGTTGGTTTATTAAAAAGAAAAAAAAAAGAAAAAAAGAAAAAAAGAAAAAAACCCAAACCACAACCTAACAGAAGTAATGCTGCAGCACAGCTGTGGAATACTTAGTGACGGCTTTGTCTTTTCTTGTCAGGAGTCCGTATCCGTTCTCAACCTCTTCACCAGGATACGATAAACCCCATACACTGCGACCCAGGAGACGACAGCCTGACATACCAGGATAAAACCACTACCTGGGTGTGCATGGAACCCCAAACGATCAGCCAGAAGGGGAGGGAGAGCCAGTGGGACTGGAGGATGGACCCAACAGATGCTAATTAAATACGTGCTTGTGAACCATGCCAGGCAGTATTTGGGATGGGGTATGGGGAGGGGAGGGAACTGCCAAAGGTTTACGGATTCATCCTTCATAAAGGGAAACGGGTACAAGAAAAATGTTAAACCAGCGTCCTCCAACCCTCATGTTGTGCACTGGAGAAAACATGTCTGACACGGACCATTGAGACCGGACCAAGGCCATCCCAGCTGCTGTGTTGTCCCCTCCTGGGAGAGACGAAAGCGTCCTTGCCTCTGTGGGAACAGGTCCCTCTGTCTTCAGATGGACATCCTTGGAGGTAGGAGCCAGCCAGACTTGTTCAATACAACCGGTGCGAAGAGGCCTGACTCTGGGCTGGGCGTTAGCCTCTCTGATTATCTAAGGGCATTGTTTATAGCCTGGCGTCCCCGTTACATGAAGAAACTGGAGAACTGCTTTATTTTTTCCCCCTTTTTTTTTTTTTTTTTTTTTATCCTGAATAGGTACTGTAGTACTTAATACAATCATTCCCGTAAAACAGCTTGATTTTTGGCATGCTTGACAGCTGCCTCCAAACGAATGTGTTTTTTGGGCTCTAAACTCTGGAGGAGGCTTGAAGAGGCTCCATTTCAGAAGGAGCAAGTTCTGAAATTGCTATTGCATGTTCTGGGCTGATCCTTTTAGTTAACAGAGAGGAAAAACAATGGCTTTAAAAAAAAAAAAAAAAACCACAAAAAAAACCAACCAACCAACCAACCATCAACCACGTGCATGTGGAGCTTCCCACGGTGCCATTTGGGGCAGGCTGGTTGCTCTGGAGTCTTCCTGAGGACAAAAGCAGTTGAGATGTGTTGGAGAAACAAAACAGCTCATGTGGATCTTGTTTTTTTTGGAGAGAGCGTGGCCTCTTCTGGCTGGAAGGGGGGAAACACCATGGCTGGGAGAGAGGTGGGGTTCTTTTTCTAAAGCAAGGAAGAAATGTTGCTTTTTTTGTTGTTGTTTATCTCCAAGTCAAAGCCAGGGACCTGTTCTTGGGGTGGGTTTTTTTTTTTGTTTTGTTTTTTTTTTTAAAAAAAAAAAAAAGTTGTATGGGAAGAGAGTGCCTGCTTGTGTGTTTGGAGCCTGTGTGATGAGTGCCGTGGGATGTGATGCAAAGCACTTGTGTGTATGTGTTGCTTTTAATTTAAAGAGAAGCTGTTAACGCTTCCAGCAGCCTGTTCCTGTCTTACTTTGTACACGTGCCAATGCTCTCCCTGCCGTGCACCCGGCTCCGGCCCCGTGCCCTCTCTAGTGCGCTGGGATGCGAGTGCTCTTTCCTGTTCTCATTTGGATTTTCCTGGCTGTGTATATAGACCTTCACCTGTTCTCTGTAGAGTCCATAGACAATACTTTTCTCTCTTTTCTTTTCTTTTTCTTTTTCTTCCACCTTCTTTCCCTGAAACCAGACTGTAGGGGTGTCGGTAGAAATAGGATTGTCCCTCCCCAGTGACACCGGTAATCCTTAGGGTGAGCTGCTGAGGTGCAGGAAGGCGGGTACGGAGAAGGGCAGCGAGGTGCCATTCTGTTCACTACAGCCTTGACCACGTGTGCCGTTACGCCGGGGCCTGGATCAGGCTCTTGGTGCTACCTCTGCGTGTCGCAGGAATTGGAGACGCCGGTGAGCAGCCCGTGTGCCGGCAGCTCGCCGTTCCTGAGCAGACTGACAGTGCTGAGTCTCCAAAACCCAAATTGGCAGCCGTATGGTCGTCTTATAGCCTCACTTGCCTCCAAAATGTAATTTCAATGTCATTTCTGAAACATGGTTTCAACACAACTAATTTAATTGTGGTTCTTGCCGCAGGAGCGCGGGGCTTGGTTTAAAAATCATCTGATGGCCTCCCAGCCCCTCTCTTGTTGCTTGTTACCTTCACTGGCACTGTTCAACTTCATCGCGTGGAAGGAACACCGCAAAGCACTGAGGAGTTGTTAAAATTATGTCAGATCGTTAAGTTGGCGAGCAGTTTTGAAGTGAAAGGCCACCTGCAGCAAGACATGGCCTTGTCATGGATGTCTGTCCTATGTCAGGCAGCAGAGCCCAGGGACAGGATTTTTGTCCCAGGGCTGGAGGTGGTTGGTGGCTGCTGCTGTGGATTTTCTTGTCTGTTTTGGATTGTCTCCTGCCTAAATTCCAGCATGCAGACCCCCAGGAGATGCTGCTTTCTCCTCCAGGAAGAAATAGAGGGTTGGGGTGGGGGCACACACACAGTCTCAGCCATGGGGTGGTTTCATACTGGTTTATGCCCATTCTGGAGCAGGAGGAGGGAGCTGGGCAGCCCAGCCGGAGCACGGGGTGGCAGGGGGTGGCATGTGGTGCTGCTGGGGCTCCCCGCTGCCCCGGGACTCCCGTGGGGATGGTGAAGGGAGGAGTGGGTTTGCCTCCTGCCCCACGGTGGGGGTGCGTTCCCCAGGGGAGTCCTGAGGCGGTGGGCAGCGTGTGCTGCATCCACAGCTGGGTGCTCCCTGGGTGCTGCGGAGGGGGGGGGACGGGACAGTCCCTCGCTGTCCCGTCCCCGCATCGTGCTCCTCTCTTGCCAGGGACTTTCACAAACCACATCTCTCACTTCTTGTCGCTGTGTAGCTGCCTTGGGAGCAGGTTGGCTCATCGTGACTTCTCTCATGCTTGGCAGGGAGGGCTAGTGACTTCCAAGCCATGGCTGGTCTGCGGCTGAGCCCGTTGGCTAACGAGCGTGGTGAGAACGAGCTGTTCAGATGGACTTAGCTGTTAAAGCATGGCACAGACTCCTTCCCCCACCCCGTTCACAGCTGCCAAGGCAGGAGCGGAGTTCCCAGAAGTGCTCTCCGCAGGTCTTCTACCCTGAGAGCAGGTGTTGGCGGGGGGTGTGTGCGTGTGTCTCTGCTCCCGTGGGTGAGCGGCGTGATGCTGTTGGCTGCCTGGAATGTGCTGCGGTGCGTTAAGTGGGGAAAAGAGCAAAGCTAATGTGAGCTTGTGTTTTTTGGGGTGTGATCCGTAAGCGCTGAACCATGCGGGCGGGTTGAGCAAAGGGTCCTCCCAGAGCCTGCGTGATAAAAGTCTGCGACCTTGTGGCATTGTTATATATAAGGCATCATATGGTGGGGAAAAAAAAAAAAATTTGCAGAGAGCGTTGTAACTTTTCCATGTAAAGCAATCTAACTGGCATTAAACAAGTTGTGAGTTTACGTCTCTTGGACTTGATGGCTCCACTTTGCTTTTCCAGGGTGAGATGTGGGGCGCAGCGAGTCCCTGGGTGTGCTGGAGCTGCCCCCCTGGGTTCAGAGGCCCCTGTGGTCCTGCAGCGCCCGCCCCGGCTCCGGAGGTACCAGCGTTCCCAGCACAGGTCCTGCCTGCCATTTATTGCTCCCGCCTGCCCGCTCCTGTTTGCTTTCCTGCTGCTGGAAAACCCAGGAGGTGCAGCCCCAGCCCGCCCTGCCCCTCTTCCCCTCTGTGGGGCAGGGAGGGATCAAAGGTGCCCCTGCCCTGGTGCAGACCCGCCTCGTGCCCCCCTCCTTGGCGTGGGGCAGTTACGGGGTGCCGGTTATGGCACTCTTCGCTCAGGGGCGGCTGCAATGAGGCCGTGGCAACCCCCCCGCCCCCCAGTGACCAGTATGTAACACTGGGGGAGCCGTGCTAGGCTCAAGCAGGCCATGTGCTGGAAGACCACCCCTTATGGTGGGGAGGGAGGGACGAGAAGGTGGAGGGACCCTGGTCCACCCCCTGCATCGCCCTCCGCCACTGGCAGTGGGCCTACACCATCTGGGCTGGGGGGGAGTGGGATCCCCTGTCCCCAGGTCCGCAGTTGAGCTGGAGTGGTCTGAGGTGGGGGAGGGATGGTACAGGGAACTGGGAGGAGAAAATAGCGGGGCAAAGAGCTGTCAGTGCCTCAGTTTCCCCACCTCAGGGGTGGGGGGAAGCCCCAGGACCCCTCAGCCCACCCCAGCTGGGGTTGAGCTCAAGGGCTTTGGGGTGGCAGGACCCTGCTGTGGGGTGTAGGTCCTGCCGTGTCTCTGTCCCGCTCTGCTCCCCACCCCCAGCTGATGCCCAGTGCCTGCGGGAGGTGTCCTGGTGGGACCCCATCATCCCCACCTGAGACCCTGCACCCGCTGGGCCCCCTTCCTCTGGCAGGAGAGACCCATCCTGAGGGGGGAGTACTGTAAGAGCTGGGGGGGGGGCTGGCTGCAGGGCCCTGGGACCCCCAGTTGTGACCCCTTTCCCTCCATATCCCCCTTGTCACCCATAGCCAGAGCCCCCGGGGGGTGGGGGGCAGCTTAGGGTACGTCCCCATGCTCTCCTGCTGCTGTATCCCCCTCGCCACCCAGGACATCAGCACCCGGAGCCTCCTCCACCACCAGTAAAGTCCACTGGTTCTGCTGCCACCGGGGCCCCTGGCCCATTCCTGGGGAGCAGGGAGAGGATGGGGGGTGGCAGGAGGGGTGCTTGTCCTGTGGTGTTTGGCCTGGCTGGGTGCTGCTGGGGGGTGCCCAGCCCCCCAAATCCTGCCTGGGGTCAGGGCGCTCACAGCCTCCCCCAGCTTGTCCCAAGGAATAAGGCAGCCACGTGTCCTCGGGGAAGGGGCAATGTGCCCCCCTCCAGCCCAGAGTGCCTCCAGAGGGGGGGTCACATCTTTATTAATATAAAATAGTTCTGTCCCTTTGTCACTGCCTTGCCTGGCACTGGACCCTCCCTCCCCTCTCCTGCCACCCCCTCTCGGTGGTGAGGGATGGGGGGGGGGGGGGGGCTGACACCAGCCAGCCCCCCACGACCTTCTTGTTGCCCCCTGCGGAGCTCCCGAGGTTCCTCCTGCTGCTGCTCAGGGTGGGGAGACATAGAGGGAGCGAGACGGAGCCCCACAGCTTGTGTGGGCTCCCCCAGCATACTGGGGGGGGGGGGGGGGGGCTGGAAGGCACTTGGTGATGGAGCCCCCCGCGCTGTTCCCTGGGAGGTGGAGGGAGGGCTTGGAGCAGCCCCCGACTCTGTCCCCCGGCTGGGTCCTGGTGATGGCTGGGTCCTTGCTGGCCTCACGTCTTCTTGTACCTGGTGGGGGAGAAAGGCAGGCTGAGGGAGGGGGTCCCCACTGCACTGGGGACGGAGGGGCCCCCGCTACTCACTGGTGTGAGAGGTTGAGGTCTGGCCAAGCCCCCACGGACGCCAACTGCTGCTCCAGCTCCACGATGCGCAGACCGATGTACCCCGAGGACAGCAGCAGGGCCACCATCCTGGGGGACAGGCCAGTGTCAGGCACGGGGGTCACGGCCGGGCAGGAACAGTGCCACCGCCGGGGTCCCATGTGCCCACCCTGGGGACGCAGTGGCCGGGCCAATGCGGGTGCCCAAGGGGAGTCGGGAACCCCGGGTTGCCAGTGCCAGACTGGAGAGCCTGCCTGTGCAGTGGGGACGGGGACCTGGAGGGAGGGCGTCCCAAAGCCCCGAGGTGCACGAGCGGGTCCCGGTGACTCACAGCAGCAGGTAGATGAGGATGACGGTGTTGAGGGGGCTCAGCTGTGCCGTGGTCCGGGCCCACAGTGCAGTGTGGGGTCCTCCTGCCAGGATGAGGCGGTGGTGTCAGTGCCGGGGCTGCTGAGAGCCCCAGCCCGGCCTCTGTGGTCGGCTGTGCCCAAGGGCCGGCCCTGGGGTCAAGCCCCAGCAGCATCCCCCTCCCCAGGACCCCCTGACCCACCCCAGAGGCTGCGTGGCTTTGCCAAGGGCACCCGCTCACCGCTGCTCAGAGCTGGCACCGCCGCCGCCGCCTCTTCATCCTCCTCCTCCGCTTGCCTTGGCATCGGGCTCGGCCCATCTGTGCGCAACCGGGAGACATTCGATGAGTGCCCCAGGACCAGGGAGGGGACTGGGGGGGTCCTGGGGACCCAGAGGGGCACACTGGGCTACAGGGAGCTGATCCTGCGCTCCCCGATGCTGCGGGAGATGCTGTTTAGGTGGCCGAGGGCTGCGCGGTCCCTCCTGGACCGTGCACGGCTGGGGAAGGGGAGCAGAGCCGAGAGCCGTCAGCAGGCAGAAACGTGGGTGAGGACACGTGCGCTCGCACAAGCAGAGCTGTGAGAGTGCGAGGGATACGTGGGCTGCGGGGCGGCCGCTTACCCGGTAGCTCCTGGAGGCTGTCAGGCTCTGGGGTGCTCTGCTCCAGGTCCGACTGGCTCGAGGTCTGAAAGAGGACAAGCCCCGGTCACGGTGCACGTCCCCAAGGCACCCGCCCCCACAGCCGTGTGGGACACGAGTAGGACATGATGGGACTCGTGCCAGCCCCGAGAAGGGAGCCTTGAGGGTGCTGGGGTCTGCACCGCCTCCAGCTGGGGCTTTTCAACTCTATGTCCCCCCCCCCCCCCCCAAAAAAAAGCCTTCCTGGGGGGACGGGCGCCCACGCAGCATGGGCTGCCACCACCACATCTGAGCCCGTCGCAGCCCACGGCGCCAGGGCCGTACCTCCCTCGGCTGAAATCACAGAATGGTTTAGGTTGGAAGGGACCTTAAACATCACTGAGTTCCAACCACACGGACACAGGGAAATCCTCCTGCCGACCCTTTCCCAGCCTTACCAGAGGCTTCCGAAGGATTTCCTTGGTGTTCGGAGAGTCCGGTGGGCTCCAGCCATTGTCCTGGCCAAAGGGAGATGAAGGGGGGTGCCAGGGGCTGCCAGCCACCCCCAGTGGCCCTGCAATGCTGGGCACAGAGCCCCCCCGCATGCCTGGACCCCCGTCTGGCACCGTGCGTACCTGGAGGTGTTTGCAGACCGACTTCAGGAGCTGGTATGTGGCCTCCCGCTGGCGCAGCGACACGAAGAGGAACTGCCGGACAGCAGGAAAAGGATTTGTGCCCTCGGTCACAGCCCAGAGCCTGCCGGCCGCGGGGACCGGAACACCCCAAATTGGGCTGAGCCACCCCCAGCACCGCCCCCGTCCCCACTCTCTCACCTTCTCCCCATCGGCCGTGCGGATGCTGAGCGCGTTGGGCACCAGAAGCGCCGTGTTGGTCTTCTTGAAGGCTGAGATGGAGGTGACGGGGACCACCGCCTGTGCCAGGGGGAACCAGGCAGTGTCACTGTGTCCCTGGCTGCTGCCCGTGTATCCCACCGGAGCTGCCGGCCCCGCGCCCATTCCCAGCCTACCTTGATGTCCTTGAGCAGGAGGCTGGAGTGGAAGCAGACGTGGCGGGAGGAGATGTAGAGGCGGCCGTGGTAGGGCACCTCTCTCTGCCAGGCGCAGGAGAAGCAGGCCAGCAGCTCTTCCCGCTTGGCGAGCTCCCCGAAAGCTTTGCGGTAGCCAGTGGCACGCTTGCTCAGCTGCGATGGGGAGGCCGGGGCTTGGGGCCAGCGTGGCGTGGTGCTCGGGGCAGAGCCCTGACACCATGGGCACCCCGCACCCCCCCCTGCTCCATTGCCACCTCTGCCATGAAACCAGGACGGGCCACCCGCCCCGCAGAGAGTGTCCCGCCAGGACTGTGGCGCTGGGGCTGGGGGTCCCCCTTCCAGGTGCCCCAAGACTCACCGACGGGGACGGTTGTCCCTGTGCGGCCGCCGCAGCCTGCTCTGTCTCCTTGCAGAAGGAGGGGTCACAGGTTTTGGATCTGGAAAGGGGGTGAGTCCAGGGGCTGCCCCACGCGTGGGCATCGTGCCCTCTCGCCCAGGCAAGAGCACCCGGGGGGGGGGGGGGGGGGGGGGGGCACGGCCACACCAGACCAGTGGGAGGTGAGGGCGTGGGACGTGTTCCCAGCAAGGTGCAGCACCTACCTGGCGAGCACAGGGTGCCCCATCTGGGTGCCCCTCTCCTCCAGGCTCTGCCACCGCTTCTCCTCCAGCACCCCCCTTCCCCTCCTCCTCAGCTTCCCCGGCATGGAGGACGAGTCGCCCCGCAGCTGGGGGAGAGGGGGCAGGTTAGTGGGGGGGGGACGGTCCCCACACTGCCCGTCCCTACAGCACAGCAGCTCTGACGGTGTCACAGCCAGTCCCTCCCCCGGACGGGGGGGACACGGGGAGAGGGCTCCGTCCCTGCCAGCACCAGGAGAGCAAACCCCACCAGGTCACACCAGCACTTCTAACGCTGCCGGCTGCAATCCTCCACCGGTGCACGGGGCTCCCCTCGTCTGGATGCTCAGCAGCCCCCCCTCGGTGTCCCCACCGGCTCTCGGGGCTGCCGTGGGGTGCACAAACCCCCTCACAGCATCTCCGCTGAAGCCACCAGACGTCTGCCTGGCCCCGTGCCTCAGTTTCCCCAGCAGCACAGCCCTGCCCGGCCACAGCAGGCAGCAGTGCCGTGGTTAGTCCCTGCCCGCTGCCCCAGAGGGAGCGGTGCAATTACCATCATGCCAACCAGCTCCAGGAAAAGCCGCACCCCGTCCCCGCGGCCTCCCCGGTGCATGGGACCCAAACCCAGTGGCCGGAGCCACCCGGACCCCATCTTGCAGCCTGCACTCTGCCCTGGCGGGAGGGACGGCGTGTGCCAGGACGGACACCAGGTCCCCCAGCAGCGGCCAGGCCAGTTCCGCTCCCCACTAGCGGGTGGGCACCGGGGCGGGTGACGGTCCCCGTGTCCCTTCTAGTGCTGGGAGCAAGGTGTGTGGCTGAGCTGGCTACGGAGCGTGACGGCGCCGTGGCCGGATCCACACGCGGGCAGCAGAGCCCCCTCGCCGGGGCAGCCCCTGCCCACCCCACGCGGTACCTGGTGGTGGGCACAGTCGAGCCCTCCTGTCCCGTCCCGTCCGGCCTGCACCACGTCCCCACTTGTGTCCCGCTCCTTCGAGAGCCGTCTGCTGTCCGCAGCCACCTCCTTCTCCTCCTCCTCCCCGCCAGCGAGGAAGGGCAAGCAGGCGGGGCCGGCACTGGCCGCAGCAGGTTTGTAGGGAGGCGTAGGGGCAAATACCAGCCCCGGGGCTGGCAAGGTGGGAGCCGGTGACACCGAGCCCAGGAGGGCACTTGGGGGGGGGGGGGGGGCTGCAAAGGGGTGACTGGGCTTCACCGTTGCTGCCAGGGCAGAGCCGGGGGAGCACTGCACACCCCGGCCCCCAGTGGGCTGCAAGAAGCCGCCCTGCCACCATGCCCACCGTGTCCGTGGGCTCCTGGACAGGCAGTCCCTCGGGTGTGCCATGTGCCGCTGGCACCAGCCTGGCTGTCCCCCCCACAGCGGGACCCCCACGGGGCAGCTCGAGGGGTGCAAAGGGGCACAAAGCATGCTGACCCCACAGCTGCCCACCCCGGGGGTGTGTGTGTGTGTCACCCTGGCCACGGCCCTCTGCGTCCCCTGGTGCAGCGTGCTGCATGATCCCGGCCGGGAGCGGGGGAGCGAGGGGTTACCCCCCCCTCCCCCCCGAGCTACTGGTTCAGTGTCTCCCCGGAGTTGGGGACACGCAGCACCCCAGTGAGCACCCAGTGGGTGACCGTGTGCTCTGCGGGAACCTCTGTGACCACAGCCCTCAGGGTTGGGGGGGGGGGGTCAGCCGCCCCCATACCAAGCTGCTGTTTGGCCACCGCTCCCCCCTTCCCTGCTTCAGGGTCCCCCCCCCCCCGGGGGCAGAGCCCTGGGCAGAGCGCTGAGAAAAGCGGGGAGGGGGCAAGGCTGGGGTGTGTGGGGGGGGAACTCAGCAGAGCTGAGGGTCCGGGGGGGCGGTTGGGGAGAGGCCCCCCCCTCACCCTCCCAGTGGGGCGCTGGGGCATGTGCCAAGGCCACCGGGCCCCCGCCCCGGCTCAGCCCTTGCTCTCTGGACCGGGGGCTGATAACGCCATTCCCACAGCCCCGCTCCGGCCTTCAGCACAGCGAGGAGGGGGGTGGGGGGTGCTGCACCCCCACACCCCAACTCTGCTCCCCCGGGACCCAGGTCTGTCTCCGCACCCCAGTTCCATCCACCCCAGGACCCTCTGTGTCCCCTCTGTGACACAGCCCTGTGTCGTGTCCCCTCCTCCCCTCCCAAGTGTCCCCCCCCCCCCAAGACTTAGCTCCATCCCTGGGACTCAGATCCAGTCCCCC